>NC_140588.1:410105848-410705848 GCF_964204655.1 Triturus cristatus | reverse complement strand
GGTGCATCAGAGACCATCCCATGAAGGGACCGGTGCATCAGAGACCATCCCATGAAGGGACCGGTGCATCAGAGACCATCCCATGAAGGGACCGGTGCATCAGAGACCATCCCATGAAGGGACCGGTGCATCAGAGACCATCCCATGAAGGGACCGGTCCATCAGAGACCATCCCATAAAGGGACCAGTCCATCAGAGACCATCCCATGAAGGGACCAGTCCATCAGAGACCATCCCATGAAGGGACCAGTCCATCAGAGACCATCCCATGAAGGGACCAGTCCATCAGAGACCATCCCATGAAGGGACCAGTGCATCAGAGACCATCCCATGAAGGGACCAGTGCATCAAAGCCCATCCCATGGAGGGACCAGTGCATCAAAGCCCATCCCATGGAGGGACCAGTGCATCAAAGCCCATCCCATGGAGGGACCAGTGCATCAAAGCCCATCCCATGAAGGGACCAGTGCATCAGAGATCATCCCATGAAGGGACCAGTGCATCACAGCACTCAGAATAGAGGTATGCAAGATCATCCCTTGAAGGGACCGGTGCATCAGAGATCATCCTGTGAAGGGACCGGTGCATCAGAGATCATCCTGTGAAGGGACCGGTGCATCAGAGATCATCCCGTGAAGGGACCGGTGCATCAGAGATCATCCCGTGAAGGGACCGGTGCATCAGAGATCATCCCGTGAAGGGACCGGTGCATCAGAGATCATCCCGTGAAGGGACCGGTGCATCAGAGATCATCCCGTGAAGGGACCGGTGCATCAGAGATCATCCCGTGAAGGGACCGGTGCATCAGAGATCATCCCGTGAAGGGACCGGTGCATCAGAGATCATCCCGTGAAGGGACCGGTGCATCAGAGATCATCCCGTGAAGGGACCGGTGCATCAGAGATCATCCCGTGAAGGGACCGGTGCATCAGAGATCATCCCGTGAAGGGACCGGTGCATCAGAGATCATCCCGTGAAGGGACCGGTGCATCAGAGATCATCCCGTGAAGGGACCGGTGCATCAGAGATCATCCCGTGAAGGGACCGGTGCATCAGAGATCATCCCGTGAAGGGACCGGTGCATCAGAGATCATCCCGTGAAGGGACCGGTGCATCAGAGATCATCCCGTGAAGGGACCGGTGCATCAGAGATCATCCCGTGAAGGGACCGGTGCATCAGAGATCATCCCGTGAAGGGACCGGTGCATCAGAGATCATCCCGTGAAGGGACCGGTGCATCAGAGATCATCCCGTGAAGGGACCGGTGCATCAGAGATCATCCCGTGAAGGGACCGGTGCATCAGAGATCATCCCGTGAAGGGACCGGTGCATCAGAGATCATCCCGTGAAGGGACCGGTGCATCAGAGATCATCCCGTGAAGGGACCGGTGCATCAGAGATCATCCCGTGAAGGGACCGGTGCATCAGAGATCATCCCGTGAAGGGACCGGTGCATCAGAGATCATCCCGTGAAGGGACCGGTGCATCAGAGATCATCCCATGAAGGGACCGGTGCATCAGAGATCATCCCATGAAGGGACCAGTGCATCACAGCACTCAGATTAGAGGAATGCAAGATCATCCCATGAAGGGACCAGGGCATCAGAGATCATCCCATGAAGGGACCAGTGCATCAGAGATCATCCCATGAAGGGACCAGTGCATCAGAGATCATCCCATGAAGGGACCAGTGCAGCAAAGATGATCCCATGAAGGGACCAGTGCAAAGATGATCCCATGAAGGGACCAGTGCAAAGATGATCCCATGAAGGGACCAGTGCAAAGATGATCCCATGAAGGGACCAGTGCAAAGATGATCCCATGAAGGGACCAGTGCAAAGATGATCCCATGAAGGGACCAGTGCAAAGATCATCCCATGAAGGGACCAGTGCATCAAAGAGCATCCCAAGAAGGGACCAGTGCATCAAAGAGCATCCCAAGAAGGGACCAGTGGATCAAATATCATCCCATGAAAGGACCAGGGCATTAAAGATCATCCCATGAAGGGACCAGTGCATCAGAGATCATCCCATGAAGGGACCAGTGCATCAGAGATCATCCCATGAAGGGACCAGTGCATCAGAGATCATCCCATGAAGGGACCAGGGCATTAAAGATCATCCCATGAAGGGACCAGGGCATTAAAGATCATCCCATGAAGGGACCAGTGCATCACAGCTCTCAGATTAGAGAGCTGTGCAAGATCATCCTGGGAAGGGACGAGTGCATCAAAGATCAACCCATGAAGGGACCATTAGTGCAAAGATCATCCCATGAAGGGACCAGTGCATCAGAGATCATCCCATGAAGAGACCAGTGCAGAGATCATCCCATGAAGGGACCAGTGCATCAGAGATCATCCCATGAAGGGACCAGTGCATCAGAGAACATCCCGTGAAGGGACCAGTGCATCAGAGATCATCCCATGAAGGGACCGGTGCATCAGAGATCATCCCGTGAAGGCAACGGTGCATCAGAGATCATCCCGTGAAGGGACCAGTTCATCAAAGATCATCCCGTGAAGGGACCAGTTCATCAAAGATCATCCCGTGAAGGGACCGGTGCATCAGAGATCATCCCGTGAAGGGACCGGTGCATCAGAGATCATCCCGTGAAGGGACCGGTGCATCAGAGATCATCCCGTGAAGGGACCGGTGCATCAGAGATCATCCCGTGAAGGGACCGGTGCATCAGAGATCATCCCGTGAAGGGACCGGTGCATCAGAGATCATCCCGTGAAGGGACCGGTGCATCAGAGATCATCCCGTGAAGGGACCGGTGCATCAGAGATCATCCCGTGAAGGGACCGGTGCATCAGAGATCATCCCGTGAAGGGACCGGTGCATCAGAGTTCATCCCATGAAGGGACCAGTGCATCAGAGATCATCCCATGAAGGGACCAGTGCATCAGAGATCATCCCATGAAGGGACAAGTGCATCAGAGATCATCCCATGAAGAGACCAGTGCATCAGAGATCATCCCATGAAGTGACCAGTGCATCAGAGATCATCCCATGAAGGGACCAGTGCATCAGAGCACTCAGATTAGAGGTATGCAAGATCATCCCATGAAGGGACCAGGGCATTAAAGATCATCCCATGAAGGGACCAGGGCCTCAGCGATCCCATGAAGGGACCAGTGCATCAGAGATCATCCCATGAAGTGACCAGTGCATCAGAGATCATCCCATGAAGGGACCAGTGCATCAGAGCACTCAGATTAGAGGTATGCAAGATCATCCCATGAAGGGACCAGGGCATTAAAGATCATCCCATGAAGGGACCAGTGCATCCAAGATCATCCCATAAAGGACCAGTGCATCAAGATCATCCCATAAAGGAACCAGTGCGTCAAAGATCATCCCATGAAGGGACCAGTGCATCAAAGATCATCCCATGAAGGGACCAGTGCATCAAAGATCATCCCATGAAGGGACCAGTGCGTCAAAGATCATCCCATGAAGGGACCAGTGCATCAAAGATCATCCCATGAAGGGACCAGTGCAGAGATCATCCCATGAAGGGACCAGTGCATCAGAGATCATCCCGTGAAGGGACCAGTGCATCAGAGATCATCCCGTGAAGGGACCAGTTCATCAGAGATCATCCCGTGAAGGGACCAGTGCATCAAAGATCATCCCGTGAAGGGACCAGGGCATTAAACATCCCATGAAGGGACCAGGGCATTAAACATCATCCCATGAAGGGACCAGTGCATCAGAGATCATCCCATGAAGGGACCAGTGCATCAGAGATCATCCCATGAAGGGACCAGGGCATCAAAGATCATCCCATGAAGGGACCAGTGCATCAGAGATCATCCCATGAAGGGACCAGTGCATCAGAGATCATCCCATGAAGGGACCAGTGCATCAGAGATCATCCCATGAAGGGACCAGTGCATCAGAGATCATCCCGTGAAGGGACCAGTGCATCAGAGATCATCCCGTGAAGGGACCAGGGCATCAAAGATCATCCCATAAAGGGACCAGAGCATGAAAGATCATCCCATAAAGGGACCAGTGTATGAAAGATCATCCCATGAAGGGACCAGTGCATCAGATATCATCCCATGAAGGGACCAGTGCATCAGAGATCATCCCATGAAGGGACCAGTGCATCAGAGATCATCCCATGAAGGGACCAGTGTATGAAAGATCATCCCATGAAGGGACCAGTGCATCAGAGATCATCCCATGAAGGGACCAGTGCATCAGATAATCCCATGAAGGGACCAGTGCATCAGAGATCATCCCATGAAGGGACCAGAGCATCAGATATCACATGAAAGGACCAGTGTATGAAAGATCATCTCATGAAGGGACCAGTGTATGAAAGATCATCCCATGAAGGGACGAGTGCATCAGATCATCCCATGAAGGGACCAGTGTATGAAAGATCATCCCATGAAGGGACCAGTGCATCAGATCATCCCATGAAGGGACCAGTGCATCAGAGATCATCCCATGAAGGGACCAGTGCATCAGAGATCATCCCATGAAGGGACCAGTGCATCATAGATCATCCCATGAAGGGACCAGTGCATCAGAGATCATCCCATGAAGGGACCAGTGCATCAGAGATCATCCCATGAAGGGACCAGTGCATCAGAGATCATCCCATGAAGGGACCAGAGCATCAGATATCCCATGAAAGGACCAGTGTATGAAAGATCATCTCATGAAGGGACCAGTGCATCAGAGATCATCCCATGAAGGGACGAGTGCATCAGATCATCCCATGAAGGGACCAGTGTATGAAAGATCATCCCATGAAGGGACCAGTGCATCAGAGATCATCCCATGAAGGGACCAGTGCATCAGAGATCATCCCATGAAGGGACGAGTGCATCAGATATCATCCCATGAAGGGACCAGTGCATCAGATATCATCCCATGAAGGGACCAGTGCATCAGAGATCATCCCATGAAGGGACCAGTGCAACAAAGATCATCCCATGAAGGGACCAGTGCAACAAAGATCATCCCATGAAGGGACCAGTGCAACAAAGATCATCCCATGAAGGGACCAGTGCAACAAAGATCATCCCATGAAGGGACCAGTGCAACAAATATCATCCCATGAAGGGACCAGTGCAACAAATATCATCCCATGAATGGACCAGAGCAACACCGCTCAGATTAGAGGTATTCAAGATCATCCCGTGAAGGATCCAGTGCATCAAAGATCATCCCGTGAAGGGACCAGTGCATCAAAGATCATCCCGTGAAGGGACCAGTGCATCAAAGATCATCCCGTGAAGGGACCAGTGCATCAAAGATCATCCCGTGAAGGGACCAGTGCATCAAAGATCATCCCATGAAGGGACCAGTGCATCAAAGATCATCCCATGAAGGGCCCAGTGCATCAAAGATCCCATGAAGGGACCAGTGCATCAAAGATCATCCCATGAAGGGACCAGTGCATCAAAGATCATCCCGTGAAGGAACCAGTTCCTCACAGCACTCAGATTAGAGGTATGCAGGAACATCCCATGAAGGGCCCAGTGCATCGGAGATCATCCCATGAAGGGACCAGTGCATAACAGCCCTCATATTAGAGGTATGCAGGAACATCCCATGAAGGGACCAGGGCATCAAAGATCATCCCATAAAGGGACCAGAGCATCAAAGATCATCCCATAAAGGGACCAGTGCATCAAAGATCATCCCATAAAGGGACCAGTGTATGAAAGATCATCCCATAAAGGGACCAGTGCATCAGAGATCATCCCATGAAGGGACCAGTGCATCAGAGATCATCCCATGAAGGGACCAGTGCATCAGAGATCATCCCATGAAGGGACCAGAGCATCAGATAACACATGAAGGGACCAGTGTATGAGAGATCATCCCATGAAGGGACCAGTGCATCAGAGATCATCCCATGAAGGGACCAGTGCATCAGAGATCATCCCATGAAGGGACCAGTGCATCAGAGATCATCCCATGAAGGGACCAGTGCATCAGAGATCATCCCATGAAGGGACCAGTGCATCAGAGATCATCCCATGAAGGGACCAGTGCATCAGAGATCATCCCATGAAGGGACCAGTGTATGAAAGATCATCCCATGAAGGGACCAGTGCATCAGAGATCATCCCATGAAGGGACCAGTGCATCAGAGATCATCCCATGAAGGGACCAGAGCAACACCGCTCAGATTAGAGGTATGGAAGATCATCCCAAGAAGGAACCAGTGCATCACAGCACTCAGATTAGAGGTATTCAAGATCATCCCGTGAAGGAACCAGTGCATCAGAGACCGTCCCATGAAGGGACCGGTGCATCAGAGACCGTCCCATGAAGGGACCGGTGCATCAGAGACCGTCCCATGAAGGGACCGGTGCATCAGAGACCGTCCCATGAAGGGACCGGTGCATCAGAGACCGTCCCATGAAGGGACCGGTGCATCAGAGACCGTCCCATGAAGGGACCGGTGCATCAGAGACCGTCCCATGAAGGGACCGGTGCATCAGAGACCGTCCCATGAAGGGACCGGTGCATCAGAGACCGTCCCATGAAGGGACCGGTGCATCAGAGACCGTCCCATGAAGGGACCGGTGCATCAGAGACCGTCCCATGAAGGGACCGGTGCATCAGAGACCGTCCCATGAAGGGACCGGTGCATCAGAGACTATCCCATAAAGGGACCAGTGTATGAAAGATCATCCCATGAAGGGACCAGTGCATCAGAGATCATCCCATGAAGGGACCGGTCCATCAGAGACCGTCCCATGAAGGGACCGGTCCATCAGAGACCGTCCCATGAAGGGACCGGTCCATCAGAGACCGTCCCATGAAGGGACCGGTCCATCAGAGACCGTCCATGAAGGGACCGGTCCATCAGAGACCGTCCCATGAAGGGACCGGTCCATCAGAGACCGTCCCATGAAGGGACCGGTCCATCAGAGACCGTCCCATGAAGGGACCGGTCCATCAGAGACCGTCCCATGAAGGGACCGGTCCATCAGAGACCGTCCCATGAAGGGACCGGTCCATCAGAGACCGTCCCATGAAGGGACCGGTCCATCAGAGACCGTCCCATGAAGGGACCGGTCCATCAGAGACCGTCCCATGAAGGGACCGGTCCATCAGAGACCGTCCCATGAAGGGACCGGTCCATCAGAGACCGTCCCATGAAGGGACCGGTCCATCAGAGACCGTCCCATGAAGGGACCGGTCCATCAGAGACCGTCCCATGAAGGGACCGGTGCATCAGAGACCGTCCCATGAAGGGACCGGTGCATCAGAGACCATCCCATGAAGGGACCGGTGCATCAGAGACCATCCCATGAAGGGACCGGTGCATCAGAGACCATCCCATGAAGGGACCGGTGCATCAGAGACCATCCCATGAAGGGACCGGTGCATCAGAGACCATCCCATGAAGGGACCGGTGCATCAGAGACCATCCCATGAAGGGACCGGTGCATCAGAGACCATCCCATGAAGGGACCGGTGCATCAGAGACCATCCCATGAAGGGACCGGTGCATCAGAGACCATCCCATGAAGGGACCGGTGCATCAGAGACCATCCCATGAAGGGACCGGTGCATCAGAGA
Source organism: Triturus cristatus (assembly GCF_964204655.1). Lineage (NCBI taxonomy): Eukaryota > Metazoa > Chordata > Amphibia > Caudata > Salamandridae > Triturus > Triturus cristatus. The sequence continues at coordinate 410,698,282 of NC_140588.1, read as the reverse complement.
CCATCCCATGAAGGGACCGGTGCATCAGAGACCATCCCATGAAGGGACCGGTGCATCAGAGACCATCCCATGAAGGGACCGGTCCATCAGAGACCATCCCATGAAGGGACCGGTCCATCAGAGACCATCCCATGAAGGGACCGGTCCATCAGAGACCATCCCATGAAGGGACCAGTCCATCAGAGACCATCCCATGAAGGGACCAGTCCATCAGAGACCATCCCATGAAGGGACCAGTCCATCAGAGATCATCCCATGAAGGGACCAGTCCATCAGAGATCATCCCATGAAGGGACCAGTGCATCAGAGATCATCCCATGAAGGGACCAGTGCATCAGAGATCATCCCATGAAGGGACCAGTGCATCAGAGATCATCCCATGAAGGGACCAGTGCATCAGAGATCATCCCATGAAGGGACCAGTGCATCACAGCACTCAGATTAGAGGTATGCAAGATGATCCCATGAAGGGACCAGTGCATCAGAGATCATCCCATGAAGGGACCTTTAGTGCAAAGATCATCCCATGAAGGGACCATTAGTGCAAAGATCATCCAATGAAGGGACCATTAGTGCAAAGATCATCCAGTGAAGGGACCAGTGCATCAAAGATCATCCCGTGAAGGGACCAGTGCATCAAAGATCATCCCGTGAAGGGACCAGTGCATCAAAGATCATCCCGTGAAGGGACCAGTGCATCAAAGATCATGCCGTGAAGGGACCAGGGCATCAGATCATCCCATGAAGGGACCAGGGCAAAGATGATCCCATGAAGGTACCAGTGCAAAGATGATCCCATGAAGGTACCAGTGCAAAGATGATCCCATGAAGGTACCAGTGCAAAGATGATCCCATGAGGGACTAGTGCATCAAAGATCATCCCAAGAAGGGACCAGTGCATCAAAGATCACCCCAAGAAGGGACCAGTGCATCAAAGATCATCCCATGAAGGGACCAGTGGATCAAAGATCATCCCATGAAAGGACCAGGGCATTAAAGATCATCCCATGAAGGGACCACTGCATCAAGACCATCCCATGAAGGGACCAGTGCATCAGAGATCATCCCATGAAGGGAAAAGTGCATCAGAGATCATCCCATGAAGGGACCAGTCCATCAGAGATCATCCCATGAAGGGACCAGTCCATCAGAGATCATCCCATGAAGGGACCAGTCCATCAGAGATCATCCCATGAAGGGACCAGTCCATCAGAGATCATCCCGTGAAGGGACCAGTGCAAAGATCATCCCGCGAAGGGACCAGTGCAAAGATCATCCCGTGAAGGGACCAGTGCATCAGAGATCATCCCATGAAGGGACCAGTGCATCAGAGATCATCCCATGAAGAGACCAGTGCATCAGAGATCATCCCATGAAGAGACCAGTGCATCAGAGATCATCCCATGAAGAGACCAGTGCATCAGAGATCATCCCATGAAGGGACCAGTGCATCACAGCACTCAGATTAGAGATATGCAAGATCATCCCATGAAGGGACCAGTGCAAAGACCATCCCATGAAGGGACCAGTGCATCAAAGACCATCCCATGAAGGGACCAGTGCATCAAAGACCATCCCATGAAGGGACCAGTGCATCAAAGACCATCCCATGAAGGGACCAGTGCATCAAAGACCATCCCATGAAGGGACCAGTGCATCAAAGACCATCCCATGAAGGGACCAGTGCATCAAAGACCATCCCATGAAGGGACCAGTGCATCAAAGACCATCCCATGAAGGGACCAGTGCATCAAAGACCATCCCATGGAGGGACCAGTGCATCAAAGCCCATCCCATGGAGGGACCAGTGCATCAAAGCCCATCCCATGGAGGGACCAGTGCATCAAAGCCCATCCCATGGAGGGACCAGTGCATCAAAGCCCATCCCATGGAGGGACCAGTGCATCAAAGCCCATCCCATGGAGGGACCAGTGCATCAAAGCCCATCCCATGGAGGGACCAGTGCATCAAAGCCCATCCCATGGAGGGACCAGTGCATCAAAGCCCATCCCATGGAGGGACCAGTGCATCAAAGCCCATCCCATGGAGGGACCAGTGCATCAAAGCCCATCCCATGGAGGGACCAGTGCATCAAAGCCCATCCCATGGAGGGACCAGTGCATCAAAGCCCATCCCATGGAGGGACCAGTGCATCAAAGCCCATCCCATGGAGGGACCAGTGCATCAAAGCCCATCCCATGTAGGGACCAGTGCATCAAAGCCCATCCCATGTAGGGACCAGTGCATCAGAGATCATCCCATGTAGGGACCAGTGCATCAAAGATCATCCCATGTAGGGACCAGTGCATCAAAGATCATCCCATGAAGGGACCAGTGGGACCAGTGCATCAAAGCCCATCCCATGGAGGGACCAGTGCATCAAAGCCCATCCCATGGAGGGACCAGTGCATCAAAGCCCATCCCATGGAGGGACCAGTGCATCAAAGCCCATCCCATGGAGGGACCAGTGCATCAAAGCCCATCCCATGGAGGGACCAGTGCATCAAAGCCCATCCCATGGAGGGACCAGTGCATCAGAGATCATCCCATGAAGGGACCAGTGCATCAGAGATCATCCCATGAAGGGACCAGTGCATCAGAGATCATCCCATGGAGGGACCAGTGCATCAGAGATCATCCCATGGAGGGACCAGTGCATCAGAGATCATCCCATGGAGGGACCAGTGCATCAGAGATCATCCCATGGAGGGACCAGTGCCTCAGAGATCATCCCATGGAGGGACCAGGGCCTCAGCGATCCCATGAAGGGACCGGTGCATCCGAGATCATCCCGTGAAGGGACCGGTGCATCCGAGATCATCCCGTGAAGGGACCGGTGCATCCGAGATCATCCCGTGAAGGGACCGGTGCATCCGAGATCATCCCGTGAAGGGACCGGTGCATCCGAGATCATCCCGTGAAGGGACCGGTGCATCCGAGATCATCCCGTGAAGGGACCGGTGCATCCGAGATCATCCCGTGAAGGGACCGGTGCATCCGAGATCATCCCGTGAAGGGACCGGTGCATCAGAGATCATCCCATGAAGGGACCAGGGCATCAGAGATCATCCCATGAAGGGACCAGGGCATCAGAGATCATCCCATGAAGGGACCAGTGCATCAGAGATCATCCCATGAAGGGACCAGTGCATCAGAGATCATCCCATGAAGGGACCAGTGCATCAAAGATCATCCCATGAAGGGACCAGTGCATCAGAGATCATCCCATGAAGGGACCAGTGCATCAGAGATCATCCCATGAAGGGACCAGTGCATCAGAGATCATCCCATGAAGGGACCAGTGCATCAGAGATCATCCCATGAAGGGACCAGTGCATCAGAGATCATCCCATGAAGGGACCAGTGCATCAGAGATCATCCCATGAAGGGACCAGTGCATCAGAGATTATCCCATGAAGGGACCAGTGCATCAAAGAAAATCCCATGAAGGGACCAAGGCCTCAGCGATCCCATGAAGTGACCAGTGCATCAGAGATCATCCCGTGAAGGGACCGGTGCATCAGAGATCATCCCATGAAGGGACCAGTGCATCAGCGACAATCCCATGAAGGGACCAGTGCATCAGAGATCATCCCATGAAGGGACCAGTGCATCACAGCACTCAGATTAGAGGTCTGCAAGATGATCCCATGAAGGGACCAGTGCATCACAGCACTCAGATTGGAGGTATGCAAGATCATCCCATGAAGGGAAAAGTGCAATAAAGATCATCCCATGAAGGGACCAGATCAGAGATCATCCCATGAAGGGACCAGTGCATCAGAGATCATCCCATGAAGGGACCATTAGTGCAAAGATCATCCAATGAAGGGACCAGTGCATCAAAGATCATCCCGTGAAGGGACCAGTGCAAAGATCATCCCGTGAAGGGACCATTGCAAAGATCATGCCGTGAAGGGACCAGTGCATCAAAGATCATCCCATGAGGGGACCAGTGCATCAGATCATCCCATGAAGGGACCAGTGCAAAGATGATCCCATGAAGGTACCAGTGCAAAGATGATCCCATGAAGGTACCAGTGCAAAGATGATCCCATGAAGGTACCAGTGCAAAGATGATCCCATGAAGGTACCAGTGCAAAGATGATCCCATGAAGGTACCAGTGCAAAGATGATCCCATGAAGGTACCAGTGCAAAGATGATCCCATGAAGGGACTAGTGCATCAAAGATCATCCCATGAAGGGACCAGTGGATCAAAGATCATCCCATGAAGGGACTAGTGGATCAAAGATCATCCCATGAAAGGACGAGGGCATTAAAGATCATCCCATGAAGGGACCACTGCATCAAGACCATCCCATGAAGGGACCAGTGCATCACAGCACTCAGATTAGAGGTACGCAAGATCATCCCATGAAGGGACCAGTGCATCAGAGATCATCCCATGAAGGGACAAGTGCATCAGAGATCATCCCATGAAGGGACAAGTGCATCAGAGATCATCCCATGAAGAGACCAGTGCATCAGAGATCATCCCATGAAGGGACCAGTGCATCAAAGACCATCCCATGGAGGGACCAGTGCATCAAAGCCCATCCCATGGAGGGACCAGTGCATCAAAGATCATCCCATGGAGGGACCAGTGCATCACAGCTCTCAGATTAGAGAATTGTGCAAGATCATCCCGAGAAGGAACCAGTGCATCACAGCACTCAGATTAGAGGTATGCAAGATCATCCCATGAAGGGACCAGTGCATCAAAGAAAATCCCATGAAGGGAAGGGACCAAGGCCTCAGCGATCCCATGAAGGGACCAGTGCATCAGAGATCATCCCATGAAGGGACCAGTGCATCAGAGATCCTCCCATGTAGGGACCAGTGCATCAGAGATCATCCCATGAAGGGACCAGTGCATCAGAGATCATCCCATGAAGGGACCAGTGCATCAAAGCCCATCCCATGGAGGGACCAGTGCATCAAAGCCCATCCCATGGAGGGACCAGTGCATCAAAGCCCATCCCATGGAGGGACCAGTGCATCAAAGCCCATCCCATGAAGGGACCAGTGCATCAGAGATCATCCCATGAAGGGACCAGTGCATCACAGCACTCAGAATAGAGGTATGCAAGATCATCCCTTGAAGGGACCGGTGCATCAGAGATCATCCTGTGAAGGGACCGGTGCATCAGAGATCATCCCGTGAAGGGACCGGTGCATCAGAGATCATCCCGTGAAGGGACCGGTGCATCAGAGATCATCCCGTGAAGGGACCGGTGCATCAGAGATCATCCCGTGAAGGGACCGGTGCATCAGAGATCATCCCGTGAAGGGACCGGTGCATCAGAGATCATCCCGTGAAGGGACCGGTGCATCAGAGATCATCCCGTGAAGGGACCGGTGCATCAGAGATCATCCCGTGAAGGGACCGGTGCATCAGAGATCATCCCGTGAAGGGACCGGTGCATCAGAGATCATCCCGTGAAGGGACCGGTGCATCAGAGATCATCCCGTGAAGGGACCGGTGCATCAGAGATCATCCCGTGAAGGGACCGGTGCATCAGAGATCATCCCGTGAAGGGACCGGTGCATCAGAGATCATCCCGTGAAGGGACCGGTGCATCAGAGATCATCCCTTGAAGGGACCGGTGCATCAGAGATCATCCCGTGAAGGGACCGGTGCATCAGAGATCATCCCGTGAAGGGACCGGTGCATCAGAGATCATCCCGTGAAGGGACCGGTGCATCAGAGATCATCCCGTGAAGGGACCGGTGCATCAGAGATCATCCCGTGAAGGGACCGGTGCATCAGAGATCATCCCGTGAAGGGACCGGTGCATCAGAGATCATCCCGTGAAGGGACCGGTGCATCAGAGATCATCCCGTGAAGGGACCGGTGCATCAGAGATCATCCCGTGAAGGGACCGGTGCATCAGAGATCATCCCGTGAAGGGACCGGTGCATCAGAGATCATCCCGTGAAGGGACCGGTGCATCAGAGATCATCCCGTGAAGGGACCGGTGCATCAGAGATCATCCCGTGAAGGGACCGGTGCATCAGAGATCATCCCGTGAAGGGACCGGTGCATCAGAGATCATCCCATGAAGGGACCAGTGCATCACAGCACTCAGATTAGAGGAATGCAAGATCATCCCATGAAGGGACCAGGGCATCAAAGATCATCCCATGAAGGGACCAGTGCATCAGAGATCATCCCATGAAGGGACCAGTGCATCAGAGATCATCCCATGAAGGGACCAGTGCATCAGAGATCATCCCATGAAGGGACCAGTGCATCAGAGATCATCCCATGAAGGGACCAGTGCAAAGATGATCCCATGAAGGGACCAGTGCAAAGATGATCCCATGAAGGGACCAGTGCAAAGATGATCCCATGAAGGGACCAGTGCAAAGATGATCCCATGAAGGGACCAGTGCAAAGATGATCCCATGAAGGGACCAGTGCAAAGATCATCCCAAGAAGGGACCAGTGCATCAAAGAGCATCCCAAGAAGGGACCAGTGCATCAAAGAGCATCCCAAGAAGGGACCAGTGGATCAAATATCATCCCATGAAAGGACCAGGGCATTAAAGATCATCCCATGAAGGGACCAGTGCATCAGAGATCATCCCATGAAGGGACCAGTGCATCAGAGATCATCCCATGAAGGGACCAGTGCATCAGAGATCATCCCATGAAGGGACCAGGGCATTAAAGATCATCCCATGAAGGGACCAGGGCATTAAAGATCATCCCATGAAGGGACCAGTGCATCACAGCTCTCAGATTAGAGAGCTGTGCAAGATCATCCTGGGAAGGGACGAGTGCATCAAAGATCAACCCATGAAGGGACCATTAGTGCAAAGATCATCCCATGAAGGGACCAGTGCATCAGAGATCATCCCATGAAGAGACCAGTGCAGAGATCATCCCATGAAGGGACCAGTGCATCAGAGATCATCCCATGAAGGGACCAGTGCATCAGAGAACATCCCGTGAAGGGACCAGTGCATCAGAGATCATCCCATGAAGGGACCGGTGCATCAGAGATCATCCCGTGAAGGCAACGGTGCATCAGAGATCATCCCGTGAAGGGACCGGTTCATCAAAGATCATCCCGTGAAGGGACCGGTGCATCAGAGATCATCCCGTGAAGGGACCGGTGCATCAGAGATCATCCCGTGAAGGGACCGGTGCATCAGAGATCATCCCGTGAAGGGACCGGTGCATCAGAGATCATCCCGTGAAGGGACCGGTGCATCAGAGATCATCCCGTGAAGGGACCGGTGCATCAGAGATCATCCCGTGAAGGGACCGGTGCATCAGAGATCATCCCGTGAAGGGACCGGTGCATCAGAGATCATCCCGTGAAGGGACCGGTGCATCAGAGATCATCCCGTGAAGGGACCGGTGCATCAGAGATCATCCCGTGAAGGGACCGGTGCATCAGAGATCATCCCGTGAAGGGACCGGTGCATCAGAGATCATCCCGTGAAGGGACCGGTGCATCAGAGATCATCCCGTGAAGGGACCGGTGCATCAGAGATCATCCCGTGAAGGGACCGGTGCATCAGAGATCATCCCGTGAAGGGACCGGTGCATCAGAGATCATCCCGTGAAGGGACCGGTGCATCAGAGATCATCCCGTGAAGGGACCGGTGCATCAGAGATCATCCCGTGAAGGGACCGGTGCATCAGAGATCATCCCGTGAAGGGACCGGTGCATCAGAGATCATCCCGTGAAGGGACGGGTGCATCAGAGATCATCCCGTGAAGGGACCGGTGCATCAGAGATCATCCCGTGAAGGGACCGGTGCATCAGAGATCATCCCGTGAAGGGACCGGTGCATCAGAGATCATCCCGTGAAGGGACCGGTGCATCAGAGTTCATCCCATGAAGGGACCAGTGCATCAGAGATCATCCCATGAAGGGACCAGTGCATCAGAGATCATCCCATGAAGGGACAAGTGCATCAGAGATCATCCCATGAAGAGACCAGTGCATCAGAGATCATCCCATGAAGGGACCAGTGCATCAGAGCACTCAGATTAGAGGTATGCAAGATCATCCCATGAAGGGACCAGGGCATTAAAGATCATCCCAAGAAGGGACCAGGGCCTCAGCGATCCCATGAAGGGACCAGTGCATCAGAGATCATCCCATGAAGTGACCAGTGCATCAGAGATCATCCCATGAAGGGACCAGTGCATCAGAGCACTCAGATTAGAGGTATGCAAGATCATCCCATGAAGGGACCAGGGCATTAAAGATCATCCCATGAAGGGACCAGTGCATCCAAGATCATCCCATAAAGGACCAGTGCATCAAGATCATCCCATAAAGGAACCAGTGCGTCAAAGATCATCCCATGAAGGGACCAGTGCATCAAAGATCATCCCATGAAGGGACCAGTGCATCAAAGATCATCCCATGAAGGGACCAGTGCGTCAAAGATCATCCCATGAAGGGACCAGTGCATCAGAGATCATCCCATGAAGGGACCAGTGCATCAGAGATCATCCCGTGAAGGGACCAGTGCATCAGAGATCATCCCGTGAAGGGACCAGTTCATCAGAGATCATCCTGTGAAGGGACCAGGGCATTAAACATCATCCCATGAAGGGACCAGTGCATCAGAGATCATCCCATGAAGGGACCAGTGCATCAGAGATCATCCCATGAAGGGACCAGGGCATCAAAGATCATCCCATGAAGGGACCAGTGCATCAGAGATCATCCCATGAAGGGACCGGTGCATCAGAGATCATCCCATGAAGGGACCGGTGCATCAAAGATCATCCCGTGAAGGGACCGGTGCATCAGAGATCATCCCGTGAAGGGACCGGTGCATCAGAGATCATCCCGTGAAGGGACCGGTGCATCAGAGATCATCCCGTGAAGGGACCGGTGCATCAGAGATCATCCCGTGAAGGGACCGGTGCATCAGAGATCATCCCGTGAAGGGACCGGTGCATCAGAGATCATCCCGTGAAGGGACCGGTGCATCAGAGATCATCCCGTGAAGGGACCGGTGCATCAGAGATCATCCCGTGAAGGGACCGGTGCATCAGAGATCATCCCGTGAAGGGACCGGTGCATCAGAGATCATCCCGTGAAGGGACCGGTGCATCAGAGATCATCCCGTGAAGGGACCGGTGCATCAGAGATCATCCCGTGAAGGGACCGGTGCATCAGAGATCATCCCGTGAAGGGACCGGTGCATCAGAGATCATCCCGTGAAGGGACCGGTGCATCAGAGATCATCCCGTGAAGGGACCGGTGCATCAGAGATCATCCCGTGAAGGGACCGGTGCATCAGAGATCATCCCGTGAAGGGACCGGTGCATCAGAGATCATCCCGTGAAGGGACCGGTGCATCAGAGATCATCCCGTGAAGGGACCGGTGCATCAGAGATCATCCCGTGAAGGGACCGGTGCATCAGAGATCATCCCGTGAAGGGACCGGTGCATCAGAGATCATCCCGTGAAGGGACCGGTGCATCAGAGATCATCCCGTGAAGGGACCGGTGCATCAGAGTTCATCCCATGAAGGGACCAGTGCATCAGAGATCATCCCATGAAGGGACCAGTGCATCAGAGATCATCCCATGAAGGGACAAGTGCATCAGAGATCATCCCATGAAGAGACCAGTGCATCAGAGATCATCCCATGAAGTGACCAGTGCATCAGAGATCATCCCATGAAGGGACCAGTGCATCAGAGCACTCAGATTAGAGGTATGCAAGATCATCCCATGAAGGGACCAGGGCATTAAAGATCATCCCATGAAGGGACCAGGGCCTCAGCGATCCCATGAAGGGACCAGTGCATCAGAGATCATCCCATGAAGTGACCAGTGCATCAGAGATCATCCCATGAAGGGACCAGTGCATCAGAGCACTCAGATTAGAGGTATGCAAGATCATCCCATGAAGGGACCAGGGCATTAAAGATCATCCCATGAAGGGACCAGTGCATCCAAGATCATCCCATAAAGGAACCAGTGCGTCAAAGATCATCCCATGAAGGGACCAGTGCATCAAAGATCATCCCATGAAGGGACCAGTGCATCAAAGATCATCCCATGAAGGGACCAGTGCGTCAAAGATCATCCCATGAAGGGACCAGTGCATCAAAGATCATCCCATGAAGGGACCAGTGCATCAGAGATCATCCCATGAAGGGACCAGTGCATCAGAGATCATCCCATGAAGGGACCAGTGCATCAGAGATCATCCCGTGAAGGGACCAGTGCATCAGAGATCATCCCGTGAAGGGACCAGTGCATCAAAGATCATCCCGTGAAGGGACCAGGGCATTAAACATCCCATGAAGGGACCAGGGCATTAAACATCATCCCATGAAGGGACCAGTGCATCAGAGATCATCCCATGAAGGGACCAGGGCCTCAGCGATCCCATGAAGGGACCAGTGCATCAGAGATCATCTCATGAAGGGACCAGTGCATCAGAGATCATCCCATGAAGGGACCAGTGCATCAGAGATCATCCCATGAAGGGACCAGTGCATCAGAGATCATCCCATGAAGGGACCAGTGCATCAGAGATCATCCCATGAAGGGACCAGTGCATCAGAGATCATCCCATGAAGGGACCAGTGCATCAGAGATCATCCCATGAAGGGACCAGTGCATCAGAGATCATCCCATGAAGGGACCAGTGCATCAGAGATCATCCCATGAAGGGACAAGTGCATCAGAGATCATCCCATGAAGAGACCAGTGCATCAGAGATCATCCCATGAAGAGACCAGTGCATCAGAGATCATCCCATGAAGGGACCAGTGCATCAGAGCACTCAGATTAGAGGTATGCAAGATCATCCCATGAAGGGACCAGGGCATTAAAGATCATCCCATGAAGGGACCAGGGCCTCAGCGATCCCATGAAGGGACCAGTGCATCAGAGATCATCTCATGAAGGGACCAGTGCATCAGAGATCATCCCATGAAGGGGCCAGTGCATCAGAGATCATCCCATGAAGGGGCCAGTGCATCAGAGATAATCCCATGAAGGGACCAGTGCATCAAAGATCAACCCATGAAGGGACCATTAGTGCTCAAAGATCATCCCATGAAGGGACCAGTGCATCAGAGATCATCCCATGAAGGGACAAGTGCATCAGATATCATCCCATGAAGAGACCAGTGCATCAGAGATCATCCCATGAAGTGACCAGTGCATCAGAGATCATCCCATGAAGAGACCAGTGCATCAGAGATCATCCCATGAAGGGGCCAGTGCATCAGAGATCATCCCATGAAGGGGCCAGTGCATCAGAGATCATCCCATGAAGGGGCCAGTGCATCAGAGATCATCCCATGAAGGGACCAGTGCATCAGAGATTATCCCATGAAGGGACCAGTGCATCAGAGATCATCCCATGAAGGGACCAGTGCATCAAAGATCATCCCATGGAGGGACCAGTGCATCACAGCTCTCAGATTGGAGAGCTGTGCAAGATCATCCTGGGAAGGGACGAGTGCATCACAGCACTCAGATTAGATGTATGCAAGATCATCCCATGAAGAGACCAGTGCATCAGAGATCAGCCCATGAAGGGACCAGTGCATCAGAGATCAACCCATGAAGGGACCATTAGTGCATCAAAGATCATCCCATGAAGGGACCAGTGCATCAGAGATCATCCCATGAAGGGACCAGTGCATCAGAGATCCTCCCATGAAGGGACCAGTGCATCAGAGATCCTCCCATGAAGGGACCAGTGCATCACAGCACTTAGAGGTATGCAAGATCATCCCATGAATGGACCAGTGCATCAAAGATCATCCCATGAAGGGACCAGTGCATCACAGCACTTAGATTAGAGGTATGCAAGATCATCCCATGAAGGGACCAGTGCATAAAAGACCATCCCATGAAGGGACCAGGGCCTCAGCGATCCCATAAAGGGACCAGTGCATCAGAGATCATCCCGTGAAGGGACCAGTGCATCAGAGATCATCCCGTGAAGGGACCAGTGCATCAAAGATCATCCCATGAAGGGACTAGTGCAAAGATCCCATGAAGGGACCAGTGCATCAAAGATCATCCCATGAAGGGACTAGTGCAAAGATCCCATGAAAGGACCAGTGCATCAGAGATCATCCCATGAAGGGACCAGTGCATCAGAGATCATCCCATGAAGGGACCAGTGCATCAGAGATCATCCCATGAAGAAACCAGTGCATCAGAGATCATCCCATGAAGGGACCAGTGCATCACAGCACTAAGATTAGAGGTATGCAAGATCATCCCATGAAGGGAACAGGGTATTAAAGATCATCCCATGAACGGACCAGTGCATCAAAGATCATCCCATGAAGGGACCAGTGCATCAAAGACCATCCCATGAAGGGACCAGTGCATCAAAGACCATCCCATGAAGGGACCAGTGCATCAAAGCCCATCCCATGAAGGGACCAGTGCATCAAAGCCCATCCCATGAAGGGACCAGTGCATCAGAGATCCTCCCATGAAGGGGCCAGTGCATCAGAGATCCTCCCATGAAGGGGCCAGTGCATCAGAGATCCTCCCATGAAGGGGCCAGTGCATCAGAGATCCTCCCATGAAGGGGCCAGTGCATCAGAGATCCTCCCATGAAGGGGCCAGTGCATCAGAGATCCTCCAATGAAGGGGCCAGTGCATCAGGGATCCTCCCATGAAGGGGCCAGTGCATCAGGGATCCTCCCATGAAGGGGCCAGTGCATCAGGGATCCTCCCATGAAGGGGCCAGTGCATCAGGGATCCTCCCATGAAGGGGCCAGTGCATCAGGGATCCTCCCATGAAGGGGCCAGTGCATCAGGGATCCTCCCATGAAGGGGCCAGTGCATCAGGGATCCTCCCATGAAGGGGCCAGTGCATCAGGGATCCTCCCATGAAGGGGCCAGTGCATCAGGGATCCTCCCATGAAGGGGCCAGTGCATCAGGGATCCTCCCATGAAGGGGCCAGTGCATCAGGGATCCTCCCATGAAGGGACCAGTGCATCAGGGATCCTCCCATGAAGGGACCAGTGCATCAGGGATCCTCCCATGAAGGGACCAGTGCATCAGGGATCCTCCCATGAAGGGACCAGTGCATCAGGGATCCTCCCATGAAGGGACCAGTGCATCAGGGATCCTCCCATGAAGGGACCAGTGCATCAGGGATCCTCCCATGAAGGGACCAGTGCATCAGGGATCCTCCCATGAAGGGACCAGTGCATCAGGGATCATCCCATGAAGGGACCAGTGCATCAGGGATCATCCCATGAAGGGACCAGTGCATCAGGGATCATCCCATGAAGGGACCAGTGCATCACAGCACTCAGATTAGAGGTATGCAAGATCATCCCATGAAGGGACCAGTGCATCAGAGATCATCCCATGAAGGGACCAGTGCATCAGAGATCATCCCATGAAGCGACCAGTGCAAAGATGATCACATGAAGGGACCAGTGCAAAGATGATCCCATGAAGGGACCAGTGGATCAAAGATCATCCCATGAAGGGACCAGTGGATCAAAGATCATCCCATGAAGGGACCAGTGGATCAAAGATCATCCCATGAAGGGACCAGTGGATCAAAGATCATCCCATGAAGGGACCAGTGCATCAGAGATCATCCCATGAAGGGACAAGTGCATCAGAGATCATCCCATGAAGGGACAAGTGCATCAGAGATCATCCCATGAAGGGACCAGTGCATCAGAGATCATCCCATGAAGGGACCAGTGCATCAGAGATCATCCCATGAAGGGACCAGTGCATCAGAGATCATCCCATGAAGGGACCAGTGCATCAGAGATCATCCCATGAAGGGACCAGTGCATCACAGCACTCAGATTAGAGGTATGCAAGATGATCCCATGAAGGGACCAGTGCATCACAGCACTCAGATTGGAAGTATGCAAGATCATCCCGTGAAGGGACCAGTGCATCAGAGATCATCCCGTGAAGGGACCAGTGCATCAGAGATCATCCCGTGAAGGGACCAGTGCATCAGAGATCATCCCGTGAAGGGACCAGTGCATCAGAGATCATCCCATGAAGGGACCATTAGTGCAAAGATCATCCAATGAAGGGACCAGTGCATCAAACATCGTCCCGTGAAGGGACCAGTGCATCAAACCATCCCGTGAAGGGACGAGTGCATCAGAGATCATCCCGTGAAGGGACCAGTGCAAAGATGATCCCATGAAGGGACCAGTGCATCAAAGATCATCCCATGAAGGGACCAGTGGATCAAAGATCATCCCATGAAGGGACAAGCGGATCAAAGATCATCCCATGAAAGGACCAGGGCATTAAAGATCATCCCATGACGGGACCAGTGCATCAGAGATCATCCCATGAAGGGACCAGTGCATCAAAGACCATCCCAAGAAGGGACAAGGGCCTCAGCGATCCCATGAAGGGACCAGTGCATCAAAGATCATCCCATGAAGGGACCAGTGCATCAATCCCATGAAGGGACTAGTGCAAAGATCCCATGAAGGGACCAGTGCATCAGAGATCATCCCATGAAGAGATCAGTGCATCAGAGATCATCCCATGAAGAGATCAGTGCATCAGAGATCATCCCATGAAGAGATCAGTGCAAAGATGATCCCATGAAGGGACCAGGGCATTAAAGATCATCCCATGAAGGGACCAGTGCATCAGAGATCATCCCATGAAGGGACCAGTGCATCAGATCATCCCATGAAGGGACCAGTGCATCAGATCATCCCATGAAGGGACCAGTGCATCAGATCATCCCATGAAGGGACCAGTGCATCAGAGATCATCCCATGAAGGGACCAGGGCATCAAATACCATCCCATGAAGGGACCAGTGCATCAAAGATCATCCCATGGGGGGACCAGTGCATGACAGCTCTCAGATTAGAGATCTGTGCAAGATCATCCCGTGAAGGAACCAGTGCATCAAAGACCATCCCATGAAGGGACCAGTGCATCAGAGATCATCCCATGAAGGGACCAGTGCAAAGATCATGCCATGAAGGGACCAGTGCAAAGATCATGCCATGAAGGGACCAGTGCATCAAAGATCATCCCATGAAGGGACCAGTGCATCAAAGATCATCCCATGAAGGGGCCAGTGCATCAAAAATCATCCCGTGAAGGGACCAGTGCATCAAAAATCATCCCGTGAAGGGACCAGTGCATCAAAAATCATCCCGTGAAGGGACCAGTGCATCAAAGATCATCCCGTGAAGGGACCAGTGCATCAAAGATCATCCCGTGAAGGGAAAAGTTCATCAAAGATCATCCCGTGAAGGGAAAAGTTCATCAAAGATCATCCCGTGAAGGGAAAAGTTCCTCAAAGATCATCCCGTGAAGGGACCAGTGCATCACAGCTCAGATTAGAGGTATGCAAGATCATCCCGTGAAGGGACCAGTGCATCAAAGATCCCATGAAGGGACCAGTGCATCAGAGATCATCCCATGAAGGGACCAGTGCGTCAAAGATCATCCCATGAAGGGACCAGTGCGTCAAAGATCATCCCGTGAAGGGACCAGTGCATCAGAGATCATCCCGTGAAGGGACCAGTGCATCAGAGATCATCCCGTGAAGGGACCAGTGCATCAGAGATCATCCCGTGAAGGGACCAGTGCATCAGAGATCATCCCGTGAAGGGACCAGTGCATCAGAGATCATCCCGTGAAGGGACCAGTGCATCAGAGATCATCCCGTGAAGGCAACAGTGCATCAGAGATCATCCCGTGAAGGCAACAGTGCATCAGAGATCATCCCGTGAAGGGACCAGTGCATCAAAGATCATCCCGTGAAGGGACCAGTGCATCAAAGATCATCCCGTGAAGGGACCAGTGCATCAAAGATCATCCATGAAGGGACCATTAGTGCAAAGATCATCCCATGAAGGGACGAGTGCATCAGAGATCATCCCATGAAGGGACCAGTGCATCAGAGATCATCCCATGAAGGGACCAGTGCATCAGAGATCATCCCGTGAAGGGACCAGTGCATCAGAGATCATCCCGTGAAGGGACCAGTGCATCAGAGATCATCCCCGTGAAGGGACCAGTGTATCAGAGATCATCCCCGTGAAGGGACCAGTGCATCAAAGATCATCCCGTGAAGGGACCAGTGCATCAAAGATCATCCCGTGAAGGGACCAGTGCATCAAAGATCATCCCGTGAAGGGACCAGTGCATCACAGCACTCAGATTAGAGGTATGCAAGATCATCCCATGAAGGGACCAGGGCATTAAAGATCATCCCATGAAGGGACCAGGGCATCCAAGATCATCCCATAAAGGACCAGTGCATCAAGATCATCCCATGAAGGGACCAGTGCATCAGAGATCATCCCATGAAGGGACCAGTGCATCAGAGATCATCCCATGAAGGGACCAGTGCATCAGAGATCATCCCATGAAGGGACCAGTGCATCAGAGATCATCCCATGAAGGGAACAGTGCATCAAAGATCATCCCTTGAAGGGAACAGTGCATCACAGCACTCAGATTAGAGGTATGCAAGATCATCCCATGAAGGGACCAGGGTATTAAAGATCATCCCATGAAGGGACCAGTGCATCCAAGATCATCCCATAAAGGACCAGTGCATCAAGATCATCCCATGAAGGGACCAGTGCATCAGAGATTATCCCATGAAGGGACCAGTGCATCAGAGATCATCCCATGAAGGGAACAGTGCATCAGAGATCATCCCATGAAGGGAACAGTGCGTCAAAGAAAATCCCATGAAGGGACCAGTGCATCACAGCACTAAGATAAAAGGTATGCAAGTTCATCCCGTGAAGGAACCAGTGCAAAGATCATCCCGTGAAGGGACCAGTTCATCAAAGATCATCCCGTGAAGGGACCAGTTCAAAGATCATCCCGTGAAGGGACCAGTGCATCACAGCACTGAGATTAGAGGTATGCAAGATCATCCCATGAAGGGACCAGGGCATTAAAGATCATCCCATGAAGGGACCAGTGCATCAGATCATCCCATGAAGGGACCAGTGCATCAGAGATCATCCCATGAAGGGACCAGGGCATTAAACATCATCCCATGAAGGGACCAGGGCATTAAACATCATCCCATGAAGGGACCAGTGCATCAGAGATCATCCCATGAAGGGACCAGTGCAACCGAGATCATCCCATGAAGGGACCAGTGCATCCGAGATCATCCCATGAAGGGACCAGTGCATCAGATCATCCCGTGAAGGGACCAGTGCATCAGAGATCATCCCGTGAAGGGACCAGTGCATCAGAGATCATCCCGTGAAGGGACCAGTGCATCAGAGATCATCCCGTGAAGGGACCAGTGCATCACAGCACTCAGATTAGAGGTATGCAAGATCATCCCATGAAGGGACCAGTGCATCAGAGATCATCCCATGAAGGGACGAGTGCATCAGAGATCATCCCATGAAGGGACGAGTGCATCAGAGATCATCCCATGAAGGGACGAGTGCATCAGAGATCATCCCATGAAGGGACGAGTGCATCAGAGATCATCCCATGAAGGGACGAGTGCATCAGAGATCATCCCATGAAGGGACGAGTGCATCAGAGATCATCCCATGAAGGGACGAGTGCATCAGAGATCATCCCATGAAGGGACCAGTGCAAAGATGATCCCATGAAGGGACCAGTGCAAGGATGATCCCATGAAGGGACCAGTGCAAGGATGATCCCATGAAGGGACCAGTGCAAAGATGATCTCATGAAGGGACCAGTGCAAAGATGATCCCATGAAGGGACCAGTGCAAAGATGATCCCATGAAGGGATCAGTGCAAAGATGATCCCATGAAGGGATCAGTGCAAAGATGATCCCATGAAGGGATCAGTGCAAAGATGATCCCATGAAGGGATCAGTGCAAAGATGATCCCATGAAGGGATCAGTGCAAAGATGATCCCATGAAGGGATCAGTGCAAAGATGATCCCATGAAGGGATCAGTGCAAAGATGATCCCATGAAGGGACCAGTGCAAAGATGATCCCATGAAGGGACCAGTGCATCAGAGATCATCCCATGAAGGGGCCAGTGCATCAGAGATCATCCCATGAAGGGACCAGTGCATCAGAGATCATCCCGTGAAGGGACCAGTGCATCAAAGATCATCCCGTAAAGGGACCAGTGCATCAAAGATCATCCCGTGAAGGGACCAGTGCATCAAAGATCATCCCGTGAAGGGACCAGTGCATCAAAGATCATCCCGTGAAGGGACCAGTGCATCAAAGATCATCCCGTGAAGGGACCAGTGCATCAAAGATCATCCCGTAAAGGGACCAGTGCATCACAGCACTCAGATTAGAGGTATGCAAGATCATCCCATGAAGGGACCAGGGCATTAAAGATCATCCCATGAAGGGACCAGTGCATCAGAGATCATCCCATGAAGGGACCAGTGCATTAAACATCATCCCATGAAGGGACCAGTGCATTAAACATCATCCCATGAAGGGACCAGTGCATCAGAGATCATCCCATGAAGGGACCAGTGCATCAGAGATCATCCCATGAAGGGGCCAGTGCATCAGAGATCATCCCATGAAGGGGCCAGTGCATCAGAGATCATCCCATGAAGGGGCCAGTGCATCAGAGATCATCCCATGAAGGGACAAGTGCATCACAGCACTCAGATTAGAGGTACGCAAGATCATCCCATGAAGGGACCAGTGCATCAGAGATCATCCCATGAAGGGACAAGTGCATCACAGCACTCAGATTAGAGGTACGCAAGATCATCCCATGAAGGGACCAGTGCATCAGAGATCATCCCATGAAGGGACAAGTGCATCACAGCACTTAGATTAGAGGTATGCAAGATCATCCCATGAAGGGACCCGTGCATCAAAGATCATCCCATGAAGGGACCCGTGCATCAGAGATCATCCCGTGAAGGGACCAGTGCATCAGAGATCATCCCGTGAAGGGACCAGTGCATCAGAGATCATCCCGTGAAGGGACCAGTGCATCAGAGATCATCCCGTGAAGGGACCAGTGCATCAGAGATCATCCCGTGAAGGGACCAGTGCATCAGAGATCATCCCATGAAGGGACCAGTGCATCAGAGATCATCCAATGAAGGGACCAGTGCAATAAAGATCATCCCATGAAGGGACCAGATCAGAGATCATCCCATGAAGGGACCAGTGCATCATAGCTCAGATTAGAGGTATGCAAGATCATCCCATTAAGGGACCAGTGCAAAGATGATCCCATGAAGGGACCAGTGCATCAAAGATCATCCCGTGAAGGGACCAGTGCATCACAGCACTCAGATTAGAGGTATGCAAGATCATCCCATGAAGGGACCAGTGCATAAGAGATCATCCCGTGAAGGGGCCAGTGCATCAGAGATCATCCCGTGAAGGGGCCAGTGCATAGGAGATCATCCCGTGAAGGGACCAGTGCATCAGAGATCATCCCGTGAAGGGACCAGTGCATCAGAGATCATCCCGTGAAGGGACCAGTGCATCAGAGATCATCCCGTGAAGGGACCAGTGCATCAGAGATCATCCCATGAAGGGACCGGTGCATCAGAGATCATCCCGTGAAGGGACCAGTGCATCAGAGATCATCCCGTGAAGGGACCAGTGCATCAGAGATCATCCCGTGAAGGGACCAGTGCATCAAAGACCATCCCAAGAAGGGACCAGGGCCTCAGCGATCCCATGAAGGGACCAGGGCCTCAGCGATCCCATGAAGGGACCAGTGCGTCACAGATCATCCCATGAAGGGACCAGTGCATCAAAGATCATCCCATGAAGGGACCAGTGCATCAATCCCATGAAGGGACCAGTGCATCAAAGATCATCCCATGAAGGGACTAGTGCAAAGATCCCATGAAAGGACCAGTGCATCAGAGATCATCCCATTAAGGGACCAGTGCATCAGAGATCATCCCATGAAGGGATTAGTGCATCAGAGATCATCCCATGAAGGGACCAGTGCATCAGAGATCATCCCATGAAGGGACCAGTGCAAAGATGATCCCATGAAGGGACCAGTTCATCAAAGATCATCCCATGAAGGGACTAGTGCAAAGATCCCATGAAAGGACCAGTGCATCAAAGATCATCCTATGAAGGGACCAGTGCATCACAGCACTCAGATTAGAGGTATGCAAGATCATCCCATGAAGGGACCAGTGCATCAGAGATCATCCCATGAAGGGACCAGTGCATCAAAGACCATCCCATGAAGGGACCAGTGCATCAAAGATCATCCCATGGAGGGACCAGTGCATCACAGCTCTCAGATTAGAGAGCTGTGCAAGATCATCCCGTGAAGGAACCAGTGCATCAAAGACCATCCCATGAAGGGACCAGTGCATCAGAGATCATCCCATGAAGGGACCAGTGCAAAGAAAATGCCATGAAGGGACCAGTGCAAAGATCATGCCATGAAGGGACCAGTGCATCAAAGATCATCCCATGAAGGGACCAGTGCATCAGAGATCATCCCATGAAGGGGCCAGTGCATCAGAGATCATCCCGTGAAGGGACCAGTGCATCAAAAATCATCCCGTGAAGGGACCAGTGCATCACAAATCATCCTGTGAAGGGACCAGTGCATCAAAGATCATTCCGTGAAGGGAACAGTGCATCAAAGATCATCCCGTGAAGGGAAAAGTTAATCAAAGATCATCCCGTGAAGGGAAAAGTTAATCAAAGATCATCCCGTGAAGGGAAAAGTTAATCAAAGATCATCCCGTGAAGGGACCAGTGCATCACAGCTCAGATTAGAGGTATGCAAGATCATCCCTTGAAGGGACCAGTGCATCAAAGATCCCATGAAGGGACCAGTGCATCAGAGATCATCCCATGAAGGGACCAGTGCATCAGAGATCATCCCCATGAAGGGACCAGTGTATCAGATCATCCCCATGAAGGGACCAGTGCATCAGAGATCATCCTGTGAAGGGACCAGTGCATCAAAGATCATCCCGTGAAGGGATCAGTGCATCAAAGATCATCCCGTGAAGGGATCAGTGCATCAAAGATCATCCCGTGAAGGGACCAGTGCATCAAAGATCATCCCGTGAAGGGACCAGTGCATCAGAGATCATCCCGTGAAGGGACCAGTGCATCAGAGATCATCCCGTGAAGGGACCAGTGCATCACAGCACTCAGATTAGAGGTATGCATGATCATCCCATGAAGGGACCAGTGCATCAAAGACCATCCCAAGAAGGGACCAGGGCCTCAGCAAACCCATGAAGGGACCAGTGCATCAAAGATCATCCCATGAAGGGACCAGTGCATCAAAGATCATCCCATGAAGGGACCAGTGCATCAAAGATCATCCCATGAAGGGACCAGTGCATCAAAGATCATCCCATGAAGGAACCAGTGCATCAAAGATCATCCCATGAAGGGACCAGTGCATCAAAGATCATCCCATGAAGGGACCAGTGCATCAAAGATCATCCCATGAAGGGACCAGTGCATCAAAGATCATCCCATGAAGGGACCAGTGCATCAAAGATCATCCCATGAAGGGACCAGTGCAAAGATCCAATGAAAGGACCAGTGCATCAGAGATCATCCCATGAAAGGACCAGTGCATCAGAGATCATCCCGTGAAGGGACCATTAGTGCATCAAACATCATCCCGTGAAGGGACCATTAGTGCATCAAACATCATCCCGTGAAGGGACCAGTGCAAAGATCATGCCGTGAAGGGACCAGTGCAAAGATCATGCCGTGAAGGGACGAGTGCATCAGAGATCATCACATGAAGGGACGAGTGCATCAGAGACCATCCCATGAAGGGACGAGTGCATCAGAGACCATCCCATGAAGGGACGAGTGCATCAGAGACCATCCCATGAAGGGACGAGTGCATCAGAGATCATCCCATGAAGGGACGAGTGCATCAGAGATCATCCCATGAAGGGACGAGTGCATCAGAGATCATCCCATGAAGGGACGAGTGCATCAGAGATCATCCCATGAAGGGACGAGTGCATCAGAGATCATCCCATGAAGGGACGAGTGCATCAGAGATCATCCCATGAAGGGACGAGTGCATCAGAGATCATCCCATGAAGGGACGAGTGCATCAGAGATCATCCCATGAAGGGACGAGTGCATCAGAGATCATCCCATGAAGGGACGAGTGCATCAGAGATCATCCCATGAAGGGACGAGTGCATCAGAGATCATCCCATGAAGGGACGAGTGCATCAGAGATCATCCCATGAAGGGACGAGTGCATCAGAGATCATCCCAAGAAGGGACCAATGCATCAGAGATCATCCCAAGAAGGGACCAGTGCATCAGAGATCATCCCATGAAGGGACCAGTGCATCAGAGATCATCCCATGAAGGGACCAGTGCATCAAAGATCATCCCATGAAGGGACCAGTGCATCAGAGATCATCCCATGAAGGGACCAGTGCATCAGAGATCATCCCATGAAGGGACCAGTGCATCAGAGATCATCCCATGAAGGGACCAGTGCATCAGAGATCATCCCATGAAGGGACCAGTGCATCAGAGATCATCCCATGAAGGGACCAGTGCATCAGAGATCATCCCATGAAGGGACCAGTGCATCACAGCACTCAGATTAGAGGCATGCAAGATCATCCCATGAAGGGACCAGGGCATTAAAGATCATCCCATGAAGGGACCAGTGCATCAAAGATCATCCCATGAAGGGACCAGTGCATACAAGACCATCCCATGAAGGGACCAGTGCATCAAAGACCATCCCATGAAGGGACCAGTGCATCAAAGACCATCCCATGAAGGGACCAGTGCATCACAGCTCTCAGATTAGAGGTATGCAAGATCATCCCAGAAAGGGACCAGTGCATCAAAGACCATCCCATGAAGGGAACAGGGCCTCAGCGATCCCATGAAGGGACCAGTGCAACAAAGATCATCCCATGAAGGGACCAGTGCATCAGAGATCATCCCCATGAAGGGACCAGTGCATCAGAGATCATCCCCATGAAGGGACCAGTGCATCAGAGATCATCCCCATGAAGGGGCCAGTGCATCAGAGATCATCCCCATGAAGGGGCCAGTGCATCAGAGATCATCCCCATGAAGGGGCCAGTGCATCAGAGATCCTCCCATGAAGGGGCCAGTGCATCAGAGATCCTCCCATGAAGGGGCCAGTGCATCAGATATCATCTCATGAAGGGGCCAGTGCAGAGATCATCTCATGAAGGGACAAGTGCATCACAGCACTCAGATTAGAGGTATGCAACATCATCCCGTGAAGGGACCAGTGCATCAGAGATCATCCCGTGAAGGGACCAGTGCATCAGAGATCCTCCCATGAAGGGACCAGTGCATCAGAGATCATCCCGTGAAGGGACCAGTGCATCAGAGATCATCCCGTGAAGGGACCAGTGCATCAGAGATCATCCCGTGAAGGGACCAGTGCATCAGAGATCATCCCGTGAAGGGACCAGTGCATCAGAGATCATCCCGTGAAGGGACCAGTGCATCAGAGATCATCCCGTGAAGGGACCAGTGCATCAGAGATCATCCCGTGAAGGGACCAGTGCATCAGAGATCATCCCGTGAAGGGACCAGTGCATCAGAGATCATCCCATGAAGGGACCAGTGCATCAAAGATCATCCCATGAAGGGACCAGTGCATCAAAGACCATCCCATGAAGGGAACAGGGCCTCAGCGATCCCATGAAGGGAACAGTGCAACAAAGATTATCCCATGAAGGGACCAGTGCATCAGAGATCATCCCATGAAGGGACCAGTGCATCAGAGATCATCCCCATGAAGGGACCAGTGCATCAGAGATCATCCCCATGAAGGGACCAGTGCATCAGAGATCATCCCCATGAAGGGACCAGTGCATCAGAGATCATCCCCATGAAGGGACCAGTGCATCGGAGATCCTCCCATGAAGGGGCCAGTGCATCAGAGATCATCCCATGAAGGGACCAGTGCATTAGAGATCATCCCATGAAGGGACCAGTGCATCAGAGATCATCCCATGAAGGGACCAGTGCATCAGAGATCATCCCATGAAGGGACCAGTGCATCAGAGATCATCCCATGAAGGGACCAGTGCATCAGAGATCATCCCATGAAGGGACCAGTGCATCAGAGATCATCCCATGAAGGGACCAGTGCATCAGAGATCATCCCATGAAGGGGCCAGT
The DNA here is from genome assembly GCF_964204655.1 of Triturus cristatus. Taxonomy (NCBI): domain Eukaryota; kingdom Metazoa; phylum Chordata; class Amphibia; order Caudata; family Salamandridae; genus Triturus; species Triturus cristatus. Next base: position 410,674,181 of record NC_140588.1, on the reverse strand, counting down.
GCATCAGAGATCATCCCATGAAGGGGCCAGTGCATCAGAGATCATCCCATGAAGGGGCCAGTGCATCAGAGATCATCCCATTAAGGGACCAGTGCATCAGAGATCATCCCATTAAGGGGCCAGTGCATCAGAGATCATCTCATGAAGGGGCCAGTGCAGAGATCATCTCATGAAGGGACAAGTGCATCACAGCACTCAGATTAGAGGTATGCAACATCATCCCGTGAAGGGACCAGTGCAAAGATCATCCCGTGAAGGGACCAGTTCATCAAAGATCATCCCGTGAAGGGACCAGTGCATCACAGCACTCAGATTAGATGTATGCAAGATCATCCCGTGAAGGGACCAGTGCATCAGAGATCATCCCGTGAAGGGACCAGTGCATCAGAGATCATCCCGTGAAGGGACCAGTGCATCAGAGATCATCCCGTGAAGGGACCAGTGCATCAGAGATCATCCCGTGAAGGGACCAGTGCATCAAGATCATCCAATGAAGGGACCAGTATATCACAGCACTCAGATTAGAGGTATGCAAGATCATCCCATGAAGGGACCAGTGCATCAAAGATCATCCCGTGAAGGGACCAGTGCATCAGAGATCATCCCGTGAAGGGACCAGTGCAAAGATTATCCCGTGAAGGGACCAGTGCAAAGATCATGCCGTGAAGGGACCAGTGCATCAAAGATCATCCCATGAAGGGACCAGTGCATCACAGCTCCGATTAGAGGTATGCAAGACCATCCCATGAAGGGACCAGTCCATCAGAGACCATCCCATGAAGGGACCAGTGCATCAGAGATCATCCCATGAAGGGACCAGTGCATCACAGCACTCAGATTAGAGGTATGCAAGATCATCACGTGAAGGAACCAGTGCATCAAAGATCATCCCGTGAAGGGACCAGTGCATCAAAGATCAACCCATGAAGGGACCAGTGCAAAGTTCATCCCATGAAGGGACCAGTGCATCAAAGATCATCCCATGAAGGGACCAGTGCATCAAAGATCATCCCGTGAAGGGACCAGTGCAAAGTTCATCCCGTGAAGGGACCAGTGCATCACAGCACTCAGATTAGAGGTATGCAAGTTCATCCCATGAAGGGACCAGTGCATCAAAGATCTACCCATGAAGAAACCAGTGCATCAGAGATCATCCCATGAACGGACCAGTGCATCACAGCACTCAGATTAGAGGTATGCAGGAACATCCCATGAAGGGACCAGGGCATCAAAGATAATCCCATAAAGGGACCAGGGCATCAAAGATCATCCCATAAAGGGACCAGTGCATCAGATATCCCATGAAAGGACCAGTGTATGAAAGATCATCCCATGAAGGGACCAGTGCATCAAAGATCATCCCATGAAGGGACCAGTGCATCAAAGATCATCCCATGAAGGGACCAGTGCATCAAAGATCATCCCATGAAGGGACCAGTGCATCAGAGATCATCCCATGAAGGGACCAGTGCATCAGAGATCATCCCATGAAGAGACCAGTGCATCCGAGATCATCCCATGAAGGGACCAGTGCATCAGAGATCATCCCATGAAGGGACCAGTGCAAAGATGATCCCATGAAGGGACCAGTGCAAAGATGACCCCATGAAGGGACCAGTGCATCAAAGATCATCCCAAGAAGGGACCAGTGCATCAAAGATCATCCCATGAAGGGACCAGTGCACCAAAGATCATCCCATGAAGGGACCAGTGCACCAAAGATCATCCCATGAAGGGACCAGTGCACCAAAGATCATCCCATGAAGGGACCAGTGGATCAAAGATCCCATGAAGGGACCAGTGGATCAGAGATCATCCCATGAAGGGACCAGTGCATCACAGCACTCAGATTAGAGGCATGCAAGATCATCCCATGAAGGGACCAGGGCATTAAAGATCATCCCATGAAGGGACCAGTGCATCAAAGATCATCCCATGAAGGGACCAGTGCATACAAGACCATCCCATGAAGGGACCAGTGCATCAAAGACCATCCCATGAAGGGACCAGTGCATCAAAGATCATCCCATGAAGGGACCAGTGCATCACAGCTCTCAGATTAGAGGTATGCAAGATCATCCCAGAAAGGGACCAGTGCATCAAAGACCATCCCATGAAGGGAACAGGGCCTCAGCGATCCCATGAAGGGACCAGTGCATCAAAGATCATCCCATGAAGGGACCAGTGCATCAGAGATCATCCCATGAAGGGACCAGTGCATCAGAGATCATCCCATGAAGGGACCAGTGCATCAGAGATCATCCCATGAAGGGACCAGTGGATCAAAGATCATCCCATGAAGGGACCAGTGGATCAAAGATCATCCCATGAAGGGACCAGTGCATCAAGATCATCCCATTAAGGGACCAGTGCATCAAGATCATCCCATTAAGGGACCAGTGCATCAAGATCATCCCATTAAGGGACCAGTGCATCAAGATCATCCCATTAAGGGACAAGTGCATCAGAGATCATCCCATTAAGGGACAAGTGCATCAGAGATCATCCCATGAAGGGACAAGTGCATCAGAGATCATCCCATGAAGGGACCAGTGCAAAGATGATCCCATGAAGAGACCAGTGCATCAGAGATCATCCCATGAAGGGACCACTGCATCAGAGATCATCCCATGAAGGGACCACTGCATCAGAGATCATCCCATGAAGGGACCACTGCATCAGAGATGTTGGACTTGAGAGTGAGGACCCCATAGGTAGGGCGTCCCGTGCTGGGTCCAGCGTAGGAGGCAGCGCCTCATCCCTTTCCCTGTCCCCAGAGGAGTGGGAAGATAGGAGGAAAGAAAGGGAGCACCAGCTGGCGTTAGAGAAGCTCAGGTTAGAGCATGCTCAGGCTATGGCGCAGCTGGAGGCCAGGAAGCAACAGCGAGAGACTGAGTGGGTCTTGGCGCGGGAGAGGGTAGAGGAGGCTGAGAGGGCCTCCACCAGAGGCAAAGTAGCTCTGGAGGGTAGACTATCCCCTGCGCGCAGTTTTAATTTTCTGGGCTCCCCAGGGAGGGTTGAGTCCAGTGGTAGTAGCGATGTAGATTCCAGTGTAGGAAATCCCAGTCCCAGTGCCCCCAGTCTGGTACCTGTTCCCCAGGAGGAGGAGTTAAGGTTGAAATTCAGGGGCAGTAGGAAACTGTCTCACCAGACTTGGGAGGAGTTTGTGGATGGATGTGAGGATGCAATGTTTGATTGGATTTCCACAGCAAGTGATTTTGACATACTGTGTAATCTGGTTCTCAAAGAACACCTGCTCAGTTGTTGTGTGCCAGGGTTGCGCCAACACCTGTTGGGGTGTGGATTGTCTGAGCCCCTTGAGCTTGCGGAAGAAGCAGAGCGCTGGGAAAGGGCTAGAGGTTCTCTAGAGTCATTAGGGAGTGACTCCAAAAGTAGTGGGTCAGGTATCTTCCAGCCCAGCGTGGTGGAAGAGGCTCAGTGTAGCCCAGCTAGGTCCCAGGATAGCGAGGAGGGTGTAGGGGCTCACTGCCTGGCTCAGTGGAGCAGGAGTGAGAGGGTGACCGAGGGTCCCCTAACGTACGAAACCCTGCCTCAGGACTTGGATGGTTCCATGAGGGAACACCAAGTTGGGGACCTAGGCTGTCCTGTTAGCCCATTTGAGGGAGATCTCCTGGTGAGTAGAGGACCTGGAGCACCTGTAACCAGGGCTCCTGTGGTTCTAGAGTCTGGCAGTACCGCTCCGGTAGGGAGGGTACAGGAGTCCAGTGTGAGGAGTGATTGGGGGATGAGTTTCCCAGTGGAAGAGCCTGTGGGTCAGGGACTACCCAGTTGGGCTAGGATCCCGTGTAGTGACCAGGGTGGCACCACTTCTGTTCTGGGGGATCTCCGCGCACTGTCAGGTGGACAGGGGACGGGAGATCAGCGCCAGACAGACAGTCGCTTGACGTATGTGTCCTTTGATAGCCTCAGGGGGATGGAGTGGAAATCCCCAGAAGTCCTGGAGTGCCAGGCAATTATTCCACCAAAGGCTCTAGGCCGGAGGTTGGGAGGCCAGGTTCAGGATCAGCCTGACCTGAGGGGTGGGACGTCTGTAACCAGCGTCCCGACCAGTTCTTCTTCCAGAGGTACCGCCCCAGTTGGTAGGGAGCAGGGCTCTGGAAGGGGGTGCAGAGGGTGGGAGAGCCCACCTCTGCCCCCGGTACAACCTGAGGGGTTAAACCCTGGGTTGGGATGGCGTTCTAGGTGTACCCCTCGCCAGAGGAGGAGGAACCCTAGGAGAAGAGGTAGGGGGAGGAGAGCTTTCCCTGAGACTCCTGGTCCGCCTGAGGGTGTAGACCCTAGGCTGGAGAACCAGTGGCAGTCTAGTCCTGTCTTTCAGAGAGGAAGAGTGGAGAATGGCCGCTATGTGCCAGGGGTTACTACCCCCCACTCTGTGGTTAGGCAAAGACCAGTGGCACCTGGGTGGCCTAGGGCCTGGTCTTGGCCGCGGACAGCTTGGGAGTACCAGTGGGGTAGCCCAGTTGGTCCGGACAGTGGTGTTAAAAAGAATTCCATGGGTTCACCGTGGCGTAGAACCGGAGGGTGTCCATGCAGTTGCGGGCCCGCGTCCGTGTTCTATCGCCCCAAGCAGGGAAGTCCATCACGGTGGTGATTGGTCTGCCCTGCGTTTTGGCTGGAAGGGGGTTGTGTTGGACTTGGCCCTTCTGGCAGGTTCACCCCTGGACTTTTTGGATTTTTATTGGTGACTTGGTATGGTGATTGTTTGGTCTCTGCGCACTTTCCCTGTGTCCCAGGGTAAAGTGCGTGCGTGCTCTGAGTGCATGTGGTGAGATAGGCCTGCCCTCCCATAGGAATGCATGGGGGATGTATGTGTCCCTAGTAGTTCCTGATGCGTGGGGTGTGCAGGCCCGAGTTTGGTATGTGCGGACTCGTGGGAGTGAATGCTGCGCGATGATGTGTGCGGCGTGCATGTACCTAGTGTGGAAGTGCCACTTCTAGAAGTGGGCACTTCGGTGTGCAGTGTGTCTGTCGCGTGATTGGCTGGTCGTGTCATGTGACGGGCTAGGGATTCCCCAGTGTCAGGATGAGTCACCCAGTGGTGAATGGGGAGATCAGCAGCTAGATGGGTGGGAGGAGTCCACCTGGGTCCTGAATAGGACAGGGTTTTCCAAACACAATGCTGGCCCCGCCCCCTGTGGTGCGACTGACGACCCTAGCCCTGCCAGTGAATAGAGTGAGGGGCTGAGCACATCAAGGGTGCTCCCCAACCAGCTGCGACTGGTTTTCCCCCTCACCCTGAACCCAGAACAAAGGGTTTGCCTGTATAAAAATGGGGCTGTGTCCCCACAGAAACTGTTCTCTGCCAGGATCTTACCTGAGGGGGGCTGCTGCTGCTGCTGGACCAGAGGACCGCCACTTGGACGACCTCCCTGCCTGGAGGCCCAGTGAGCTGGCTCTGGGTCCAGCCTTGCCCCCCACCCCTGCCCTGCTGCATGCAGGGAAGAACCTGCTGGACTTCGTGGTGCTTTTTAGGCTAAAGCGCTGGGAGTGCTCTTCCTGTGTCCCTAAGCGCTTGGAAGCGCTTTCATTTTCCTTTAGCGCTCAGGAGCGCTTTATTTCTAACAGCCGGTGCCCACCCGGCGTTTGCCCCGTCTATACAGATCCTGAAATCCCCTGGCAGGTGCCCACCCTGCCAGGGACCTTGCTGTGCTCGTTGGCGGGTGCCCACCCCGCTTATTTGTTTATTTTACGGCGGGTGCCCACCCCGCCGTACATCCACTGTAACGAGGGAGCCTACCCCTCTTGTGACGGGAAAAATCACCGCTGCAGCCCGGTTCGGGACTCACAGGAAGTCAGGCAAATCTCAGAGGGACGTAGGCGGGGCCTCGCCTCAAACAGGAAGCGGACGGGAGCCTACCCCGCCTCCGCCTGCAAAGGAGAGTCCCGCGTCGCCGGAGGAAGCCAGCGGATCCGGGGATCGGTGCTGGCGAAGGATTCCCGAGTCCCTGAGCGGGACTCCACGAAGCGCTGCCGTCGGCCGGGACCTGTGTGTTCACCCGGTGAGTGTCCGCTACTGGGGGTGTGACGGGGCCCTGGGTTCGGTCCTCCCCGGCAGCGCCCAGCGCTGGTCCTGTTGCTCGGCCCCTCCCACAACGGGGGCATTATTTCTGGGGTCACTAGAGCCCCGAGGCTCCACCGACTGGCAGCGATTGTCTTTGAGCGCGAGGCGCTCCAACGTGGGGATTGTGTTTTGTCGAGCCCACGAAGCTCCATCGCTGGGGCATAATGATTTCAGGAGCCAGTGTGCTCCAGGGGGACATGTCGTTTTAGAGCCTAGGTGGCTCCAACGTTTGGACAGTATTCCAAGAGCCTAGAGGGCTCCAAGGATTGGCGCAGTTTGTTTTCAGGGGCCAGTGAGAGCCCATGCCTCCTATTTGCCTCCCCCAGCTGCGCAGCACTTAGTGCCAGCTGCAGCGTTTAGGCCCTGTGCTTGTCCCCAGCTGCCCAGCAAGTAGTGGGCAGCTGCTACGTTTAGGTTCTGGCGCAACCTGGACTCTGATGTGATTTGGGTGCTAGGAAATGTACGGTGTAGTATGTTTTGCGCACCCTGTGTTCATGCTTTTGGTGCTAGGAAATGTACGGTGTAGTATGTTTTGCGCACCTTGTGTTCATGCTTATGGGGTTGGGAAATGTACTGTGTATAGTATATTTTGCGCTCCCTGTATTTCATACCTCTAGATAGGATTTCTGCCTAGGAGGTTGTTTTACCTTGTTTAGGTTGATGGTAGGGAGAATGTACTTCCCTGTGTTATGTACGCCCCTAGTGTAGGTATACTTAGGTGGCTAGGTCTAAGGCGTTAGACTTGCGAGAATTGCATAATGTGATTTATGCCCCTGTGATAGATGCAGGATAGGTTTTATACCTGATGCTAGTGTGATGACGCTGAGGTCATTATTGCGCCAGTGGATACTGGTTATGTTCTACATGTACACTTGGTAATTTGTGTTATGTTCTAAGAGTGCTAATTCCTGACAGTGGTCCATGTGGCCCTGTCCCCTGTACATATAATCCCTTGTAAATTCTGCCCGTGCCTGTTGGCACATTGTAGAGTGTGTGTTTTTATCTAATGTGTTGTGTATAATACAAAGGTTATTTTTATAGAATACCTTGTGTGGAGTTTCCTTTGTGGTGGGCCTTGGGTGTTGTTGCTGGGTGCGCGCGCAAACGCTTTACACATCGCCTCAGGGATAAGCCTGTCTGCTCGTGCCAAGCTACCAAGGGGGTGAGCAGGGGTTATCTTTGGCGTGTAACTCCCCAGCCCTGACTAGAGTGGTGGTTTCTGTCTGGCTTTGGTGCAAGCCCTAGCCAACCAGAAATCCCATTTCTAACAAGAGATCATTCCATGAAGGGACCACTGCATCTGAGATCATCCGATGAAGGGACCACTGCATCAGAGATCATCCCATGAAGGGACCAGTGCATCAGAGATCATCCCGTGAAGGGACCAGTGCGTCAAAGATCATCCCGTGAAGGGACCAGTGCGTCAAAGATCATCCCGTGAAGGGACCAGTGCATCAGAGATCATCCCGTGAAGGGACCAGTGCATCAGAGATCATCCCGTGAAGGGACCAGTGCATCAGAGATCATCCCGTGAAGGGACCAGTGCATCAGAGAACATCCCATGAAGGGACCATTAGTGCATCAAACATCATCCCGTGAAGGGACCAGTGCAAAGATCATGCCGTGAAGGGACCAGTGCATCAGATCATCCCATGAAGGGACCAACGGATCAAAGATCATCCCATGAAAGGACCAGGGCATTAAAGATCATCCCATGACGGGACCAGTGCATCAGAGATCATCCCATGAAGGGACCAGTGCATCAAAGACCATCCCAAGAAGGGACAAGGGCCTCAGCGATCCCATGAAGGGACCAGTGCATCAAAGATCATCCCATGAAGGGACCAGTGCATCAATCCCATGAAGGGACTAGTGCAAAGATCCCATGAAGGGACCAGTGCATCAGAGATCATCCCATGAAGGGACCAGTGCATCAGAGATCATCCCATGAAGGGACCAGTGCATCAGAGATCATCCCATGAAGAGATCAGAGCATCAGAGATCATCCCATGAAGAGATCAGTGCAAAGATGATCCCATGAAGGGACCAGGGCATTAAAGATCATCCCATGAAGGGACCAGGGCATCAGAGATCATCCCATGAAGGGACCAGTACATCAGATCATCCCATGAAGGGACCAGTGCATCAGATCATCCCATGAAGGGACCAGTGCATCAGAGATCATCCCATGAAGGGACCAGGGCATCAAAGACCATCCCATGAAGGGACCAGTGCATCAATCCCATGAAGGGACCAGTGCATCAGATCATCCCATGAAGGGACCAGGGCATTAAAGATCATCCCATGAAGGGACCAGTGCATCAAAGACCATCCCATGAAGGGACCAGTGCATCAAAGATCAACCCATGAAGGGACCATTAGTGCATCAAAGATCATCCCATGAAGGGACCAGTGCATCAGAGATCAACCCGTGAAGGGACCGGTGCATCAGAGATCATCCCGTGAAGGGACCGGTGCATCAAAGACCATCCAATGAAGGGACCAGGGCCTCAAAGACCATCCCATGAAGGGACCAGGGCCTCAAAGACCATCCCATGAAGGGGCCAGTGCATCAGAGATCCTCCCATGAAGGGGCCAGTGCATCAGAGATCCTCCCATGAAGGGGCCAGTGCATCAGAGATCCTCCCATGAAGGGGCCAGTGCATCAGAGATCCTCCCATGAAGGGGCCAGTGCATCAGAGATCCTCCCATGAAGGGGCCAGTGCATCAGAGATCCTCCCATGAAGGGGCCAGTGCATCAGAGATCCTCCCATGAAGGGGCCAGTGCATCAGAGATCCTCCCATGAAGGGGCCAGGGCATCAGAGATCCTCCCATGAAGGGGCCAGTGCATCAGAGATCCTCCCATGAAGGGGCCAGGGCATCAGAGATCATCTTGTGAAGTGACCAGTGCATCAGAGATCATCCCATGAAGTGACCAGTGCATCAGAGATCATCCCATGAAGGGACCAGTGCATCAAGATCATCCCATGAAGGGACCAGTGCATCAAGATCATCCCATGAAGGGACCAGTGCATCAAGATCATCCCATGAAGGGACCAGTGCATCAAAGACCATCCCATGAAGGGACCAGGGCCTCAAAGACCATCCCATGAAGGGACCAGGGCCTCAAAGACCATCCCATGAAGGGACCAGGGCCTCAAAGACCATCCCATGAAGGGGCCAGGGCATCAGAGATCCTCCCATGAAGGGGCCAGTGCATCAGAGATCCTCCCATGAAGGGGCCAGTGCATCAGAGATCCTCCCATGAAGGGACCAGTGCATCAAAGCCCATCCCATGGAGGGACCAGTGCATCACAGCACTCAGATTAGAGGTATGCAAGATCATCCCATGAAGGGACCAGTGCATCAAGATCATCCCATGAAGGGACCAGGGCCTCAGAGATCATCCCATGAAGGGACCAGTGCATCAGAGATCATCCCCATGAAGGGACCAGTGCATCAGAGATCATCCCCATGAAGGGACCAGTGCATCAGAGATCATCCCCATGAAGGGACCAGTGCATCAGAGATCATCCCCATGAAGGGACCAGTGCATCAGAGATCATCCCCATGAAGGGACCAGTGCATCAGAGATCATCCCCATGAAGGGACCGGTGCAAAGATGATCCCATGAAGGAACCAGTGCATCAGAGATCATCCCGTGAAGGGACCTGTGCATCAGACATCATCCCGTGAAGGGACCTGTGCATCAGAGATCATCCCGTGAAGGGACCTGTGCATCAGAGATCATCCCGTGAAGGGACCAGTGCATCAGAGATCATCCCGTGAAGGGACCAGTGCATCAGAGATCATCCCGTGAAGGGACCAGTGCATCAGAGATCATCCCGTGAAGGGACCAGTGCATCAGAGATCATCCCGTGAAGGGACCAGTGCATCAGAGATCATCCCGTGAAGGGACCAGTGCATCAGAGATCATCCCGTGAAGGGACCAGTGCATCAGAGATCATCCCGTGAAGGGACCAGTGCATCAGAGATCATCCCGTGAAGGGACCAGTGCATCAGAGATCATCCCGTGAAGGGACCAGTGCATCAGAGATCATCCCGTGAAGGGACCAGTGCATCAGAGATCATCCCGTGAAGGGACCAGTGCATCAGAGATCATCCCGTGAAGGGACCAGTGCATCAGAGATCATCCCGTGAAGGGACCAGTGCATCAGAGATCATCCCGTGAAGGGACCAGTGCATCAGAGATCATCCCGTGAAGGGACCAGTGCATCAGAGATCATCCCGTGAAGGGACCAGTGCATCAGAGATCATCCCGTGAAGGGACCAGTGCATCAGAGATCATCCCGTGAAGGGACCAGTGCATCAGAGATCATCCCGTGAAGGGACCAGTGCATCAGAGATCATCTCGTGAAGGGACCAGTGCATCAGAGATCATCCCGTGAAGGGACCAGTGCATCAGAGATCATTCCATGAAGGGACCAGTGCATCACAGCTCTCAGATTAGAGGTATGCAAGATCATCCCATGAAGGGACCAGGGCATTAAAGATCATCCCATGAAGGGACCAGTGCATCAAAGACCATCCCATGAAGGGACCAGTGCATCAAAGATCATCCCATGGAGGGACCAGTGCATCACAGCTCTCAGATTAGAGGTATGCAAGCTCATCCCATGAAGGGACAAGTGCATAAGCGATCATCCCATGAAGAGACCAGTGCATAAGCGATCATCCCATGAAGAGACCAGTGCATCGGAGATCATCCCATGAAGGGACCAGTGCAGAGATCATCCCATGAAGGGACCAGTGCAGAGATCATCCCATGAAGGGACCAGTGCAGAGATCATCCCATGAAGGGACCAGTGCAGAGATCATCCCATGAAGGGACCAGTGCAGAGATCATCCCATGAAGGGACCAGTGCATCAGAGATCATCCCATGAAGGGACCAGTGCATCAGAGATCATCCCATGAAGTGACCAGTGCATCAGAGATCATCCCATGAAGTGACCAGTGCATCACAGCACTCAGATTAGAGGTATGCAAGATCATCCCATGAAGGGACCAGGGCATCAAAGATCATCCCATGAAGGGACCAGTGCATCAAAGATCATCCAATGGAGGGACCAGTGCATCAAAGACCATCCCATGAAGGGACCAGTGCATCAAAGATCATCCCATGGAGGGACCAGTGCATCAGAGCTCCTCCCATGAAGGGGCCAGTGCATCAGAGCTCCTCCCATGAAGGGGCCAGTGCATCAGAGCTCCTCCCATGAAGGGGCCAGTGCATCAGAGCTCCTCCCATGAAGGGGCCAGTGCATCAGAGCTCCTCCCATGAAGGGGCCAGTGCATCAGAGATCCTCCCATGAAGGGGCCAGTGCATCAGAGATCCTCCCATGAAGGGGCCAGTGCATCAGAGATCCTCCCATGAAGGGGCCAGTGCATCAGAGATCCTCCCATGAAGGGGCCAGTGCATCAGAGATCCTCCCATGAAGGGGCCAGTGCATCAGAGATCCTCCCATGAAGGGGCCAGTGCATCAGAGATCCTCCCATGAAGGGGCCAGTGCATCAGGGATCATCTCATGAAGGGACAAGTGCATCACAGCACTCAGATTAGAAGTATGCACGATCATCCCGAGAAGGAACCAGTGCATCACAGCACTCAGATTAGAGGTATGCAAGATCATCCCATGAAGGGACCAGTGCATCAGAGATCATCCCGTGAAGGGACCAGTGCATCAGAGATCATCCCGTGAAGGGACCAGTGCATCAGAGATCATCCCGTGAAGGGACCAGTGCATCAGAGATCATCCCGTGAAGGGACCAGTGCATCAGAGATCATCCCGTGAAGGGACCAGTGCATCAGAGATCATCCCGTGAAGGGACCAGTGCATCAGAGATCATCCCGTGAAGGGACCAGTGCATCAGAGATCATCCCGTGAAGGGACCAGTGCATCAGAGATCATCTCGTGAAGGGACCAGTGCATCAGAGATCATTCCGTGAAGGGACCAGTGCATCACAGCACTCAGATTAGAGGTATGCAAGATCATCCCATGAAGGGACCAGGGCATTAAAGATCATCCCATGAAGGGACCAGTGCATCAAAGACCATCCCATGAAGGGACCAGTGCATCAGCGATCATCCCATGAAGGGACCAGTGCATCACAGCTCTCAGATTAGAGGTATGCAAGCTCATCCCATGAAGGGACCAGTGCATCAGCGATCATCCCATGAAGGGACCAGTGCATCAGAGATCATCCCATGAAGGGACCAGTGCATCAGAGATCATCCCATGAAGGGACCAGTGCATCAGAGATCATCCCATGAAGGGACCAGTGCATCAGAGATCATCCCATGAAGGGACCAGTGCATCAGAGATCATCCCATGACGTGACCAGTGCATCAGAGATCATCCCATGACGTGACCAGTGCATCAGAGATCATCCCATGACGTGACCAGTGCATCAGAGATCATCCCGTGAAGTGACCAGTGCATCAGAGATCATCCCGTGAAGTGACCAGTGCATCACAGCACTCCGATTAGAGGTATGCAAGATCATCCCATGAAGGGACCAGTGCATCACAGAACATCCCACGAAGGGACCAGTGCATCACAGAACATCCCACGATGGGACCAGTGCATCACAGAACATCCCACGATGGGACCAGTGCATCACAGAACATCCCATGAAGGGACCAGTGCATCAGAGATGATCCCATGAAGGGAGCAGTGCATCAGAGATCATCCCATGAAGGGAGCAGTGCATCAGAGATCATCCCATGAAGGGAGCAGTGCATCAGAGATCATCCCATGAAGGCACTAGTGCATCAAAGATCCCATGAAGGGACCAGTGCATCAAGATCATCCGATGAATAGACCATTGCATTACGGCACTAAGATTAGATGTATGCAAGATCATCCTGTGAAGGGACCAGTGCAAAGATCATCCCATGAAGGGACCAGTGCATCATATTTCATCCCATGAACGGACCAGTGCATCAAAGACCATCCCATGAAGGGACCAGTGCATCAAAGACCATCCCATGAAGGGACCAGTGCATCAAAGACCATCCCATGAAGGGACCGGTGCATCAAAGACCATCCCATGAAGGGACCGGTGCATCAAAGACCATCCCATGAAGGGACCGGTGCATCAAAGATCATCCCATGGAGGGACGGGTGCATCAAAGATCATCCCATGGAGGGACCAGTGCATCACAGCTCTCAGATTAGAGGTATGCAAGATCATCCCATGAAGGGACCAGTGCATCAAAGACCATCCCATGAAGGGACCAGGGCCTCAGCGATCCCATGAAGGGGTCAGTGCATCAGAGATCCTCCCATGAAGGGGCCAGTGCATCAGAGATCCTCCCATGAAGGGGCCAGTGCATCAGAGATCCTCCCATGAAGGGGCCAGTGCATCAGAGATCCTCCCATGAAGGGGCCAGTGCATCAGAGATCCTCCCATGAAGGGGCCAGTGCATCAGAGATCCTCCCATGAAGGGGCCAGTGCATCAGAGATCCTCCCATGAAGGGGCCAGTGCATCAGAGATCCTCCCATGAAGGGGCCAGTGCATCAGAGATCCTCCCATGAAGGGGCCAGTGCATCAGAGATCCTCCCATGAAAGGGCCAGTGCATCAGAGATCCTCCCATGAAAGGGCCAGTGCATCAGAGATCCTCCCATGAAGGGGCCAGTGCATCAGAGATCCTCCCATGAAGGGGCCAGTGCATCAGAGATCCTCCCATGAAGGGACAAGTGCATCACAGCACTCAGATTAGAAGTATGCAAGATCATCCCATGAAGGAACCAGTGCATCAAAGATCATCCCTTGAAGGGACCAGTGCAGAGATCATCCCGTGAAGGGACCAGTGCATCAGAGATCATTCCATAAAGGGACCAGTGCATCACAGCACTCAGATTAGAGGTATGCAAGATCATCCCATGAAAGGACAAGTGCATCAGCGATCATCCCATGAAGAGACCAGTGCATTAGAGATCATCCCATGAAGTGACCAGTGCATCACAGCACTCAGATTAGAGGTATGCAAGATCATCCCATGAAGGGACCAGTGCATCAAGATCATCCCATGAAGGGACCAGGGCCTCAGCGATCCCATGAAGGGACCAGTGCATCAGAGATCATCCCATGAAAAGACCAGTGCATCAGAGATCATCCCCATGAAGGGACCAGTGCATCAGAGATCATTCCATAAAGGGACCAGTGCATCACAGCACTCAGATTAGAGGTATGCAAGATCATCCCATGAAAGGACAAGTGCATCAGCGATCATCCCATGAAGAGACCAGTGCATTAGAGATCATTCCGTGAAGGGACCAGTGCATCACAGCACTCAGATTAGAGGTATGCAAGATCATCCCATGAAGGGACCAGTGCATCAAAGACCATCCCATGAAGGGACCAGTGCATCAGCGATCATCCCATGGAGGGACCAGTGCATCACAGCTCTCAGATTAGAGGTATGCAAGCTCATCCCATGAAGGGACAAGTGCATCAGCGATCATCCCATGAAGGGACCAGTGCATCAGCGATCATCCCATGAAGGGACCAGTGCATCAGAGATCATCCCATGAAGGGACCAGTGCATCAGAGATCATCCCATGAAGGGACCAGTGCATCAGAGATCATCCCATGAAGGGACCAGTGCATCAGAGATCATCCCATGAAGGGACCAGTGCATCAGAGATCATCCCATGACGTGACCAGTGCATCAGAGATCATCCCATGACGTGACCAGTGCATCAGAGATCATCCCGTGAAGTGACCAGTGCATCAGAGATCATCCCATGAAGTGACCAGTGCATCACAGCACTCAGATTAGAGGTATGCAAGATCATCCCATGAAGGGAGCAGTGCATCAGAGATCATCCCATGAAGGGAGAAGTGCATCAGAGATCATCCCATGAAGGGAGCAGTGCATCAGAGATCATCCCATGAAGGGAGCAGTGCATCAGAGATCATCCCATGAAGGGACTAGTGCATCAAAGATCCCATGAAGGGACCAGTGCATCAAGATCATCCGATGAATAGACCATTGCATTACGGCACTAAGATTAGATGTATGCAAGATCATCCCATGAAGGGACCAATGCATCGAAGATCATCCTGTGAAGGGACCAGTGCAAAGATCATCCCATGAAGGGAACAGTGCATCAAGATCATCCCATGAAGGGAACAGTGCATCAAGATCATCCCATGAAGGGACAAGTGCATCAGAGATCATCCCATGAAGGGACCAGTGCATCAGAGATCATCCCATGAAGGGACCAGTGCATCAGAAATCATCCCATGAAGGGACCAGTGCATCAGAGATCATCCCATGAAGGGACCAGTGCATCACAGCACTCAGATTAGAGGTATGCAAGATCATCCCATGAAGGGACCAGGGCATTAACCCTATTAGTGCCTATTGAAAATTCTTCAGTGTCAAGCCATTTAATGACTTTTTGGAGTGCTTTGCTTCAACATGCTGTAGTTTGTGTAATTATGATTATAATGTTGGGAAACTATATATTTTTGGTTTCAGTACTTCTTGTACTATTCATTTATATATAAAACTTACATTTATAAAACACCCTGAAGTCACATGACACAATTCAAGATGGCCGCCAGGTGACTGAAAATGATAAGAGTAAATGACCGCGTTGGTAGGGCAATTAAAAAGTGTTTTCCAAAAGCAGATACGCAGAAATATTTGTCTGTTTGCTCGCCTGGTAATAGGACAGATTTTGATTTTAATTTTGTTTTTGTGTTTATGGCTCTTTGTCATACAATGACATAGATATAAGGCACATACATTTTTCATGTTTTTCTATTGTTGTGCAGAATCTAAACTTATATAAGCCTAGCAGAATTGGTTCACAGAAGTAAAATGGATGTTTCAGAGACTACTGTTAGTAAATATATGAAAATACATATTTTTGCTGCCTTTCACAGCACTTTACATGCTACAAAATGGCCGACATGCTGTTTTGTCTGTTGATGTTTTTCATATAATGATCTTAGTCTTGTTATTGGACATCTGTTCAACACCTCAAAATGTATTTGACTTTTATGCACAGTAGTGATGAATATTTTGTGATTAGTTGGCATATGATTTCATGCATATAACTCCTGAAGGTCACAGTCCTTGACCTTTGACCCTAAATGGTAGCTCTTAGAAGTGTGCAAAGGATATATCTTTGTATCAGTGAATTTGGTTTTGCAAAGTGAGGTATCTTCGGAAAGGTCATTGTCTGGTCTCACAGGTCAACTATTCAAATTTTATGAGAGGTGAACAAACATGACCTTTGACCCCTAAATACACATTTCTTTTAACCTTTTTTCTCTTTATTCTGTTACCCTTGGATCAATTTTAAGAAGTGTGGCATTATTGGACTCAACATGAAAAGTACTATTTTTTTCCTTGTTCAAATTTTTGTAGAGGTCGTAATATTTGACCTTTGACCTCTATTTGCCGTCATTGTAGGTGTTTTAAGGTGTTTGTTCCATTATGGTGAGACCATTGTTTACAAGTGTTGCAGTGGTTGAGTTGTAATGATAAGTACTTACATTTTTGTTCATTAAATTGGTGGGAGGGGGGTCATGTAATTTGACCTCTGACCTTTATTTACACTGTTCTAAGTGTTTCATGGTCATTAATCCATTACTGTTAGATCATTTATTACAAGTGAGGCATTATTGGAATTGTAATTATGTGTATCTACATCCTCCTTAGTTACTGTGTTGGAGGAGGTTATGCTTTTTGACCTTTGACCTCTAATTATACTTGTTTAGGTGTATCAAGGTCGTTATTGCACTACCCTTGGATCATTAGTGTTGCATTATTGTAATTGTCTTGATAAATACTTGCATTTTCATTGGTTTAATTGGTGTCGGGGGATCATGTCTGTTGACCTTTGACCTCTAATTACAATTTTCTAAGTCTTTAAATGTCATTAATGCATTACGGCTGGATCCTTCCTGCCCCTATGACCCCCTACACCTCTACTTACCTCTGCAAGCATTGGTCTCTCCGGTGTATGTTTGGTTCTGCTTTGAAGCCCCCCCCTGTGCTTGAGCTAACCCCCAAAGCTTGGCACCTGCAACCGATCTACTCATCTGCAAGCAGTGTGGCTCTAGGCACTCCCAGTCTCCATGGGAAAGCATTGGGCCAACCTCCGACTTTGACCTCTGCACCCGCCGGCAGTTCGGGCTGGACTGTTCCCATGAGGCACAGGGTCAAGACTGATTTGAATATGGCCAGGTCTAAACCGGGGTGGCATGGTGAACAAAATAATGATGGATTTAACCCAGATCTCTTGACTGGGGGTGAATGTTTTGATTTGTTCTGCATTCCGTCCATCAATTGCGTGTCTTTTGCTTTCCCAGCTGCCCCTGTGCCACTGGTGGTGCAGTTTTGGTACTCTCCTTACCCTTTGCCCTAGCTGACCTTTGGTCCCAAAGACTGAAACTGCAAATGTGGTACTTACCTGTTTTACTGCTATATTGTTTTCACCATAGGATATTGAACTGTTCTGAAAATATTCTGTCAAGTGAAAAGTATTTTTATTTATAAACGTACTTACCTTATTGTGAAGATCTTAGTCTTAAAATAAAATACAAACAAAGTATATTTTCTAAAATTGTTGTGGATCTCCTTTTTGACTCGTATGTCCTTTATTGATCACGGTTGTGCAATCCATGTTTTACAGTCCTCTGTGTTAGGCCTAATGCTGCTTGCTAACACTACCACTAAGAGAGCAGTTTGGGTTCAACGTTGAGCCCTGTACACTTGGAGACCCCTTGGACTCTCTGCATGGTATTATCACCTAGTGGCAATATCAAATACGGAGCCAGCTTCCTACACTTTTTCACATAATTCACTTTGAAAACTCCTTTCACTTTGCAGTCAGAGAAAGAAATGTAAACACCAATTCTGCAGCAATTTGTCAGAAGAGATAGCCAGACATTTGACCTCTGTCTTTGAAGCACTTGCAACTGTGACAAGTTAACCACAAAACTTAAAGGCATCTTTATTTTTTCTAGGACTTTCCCAACTTTCCAAAATGACAAAGTATGATTGAGGATGACACCTTTTCATTGGGCCATTCACTTATGCCTACAATCAAACACCAATGTGCGCAGACACCCATAGATCCCACTGCTTTAGACATACCTACAAGTTGAATATTCTTGACAAATTAATTGCTTGATTTATCCCTACAGAGATCCCTTTCTTTGCAATACTGTTAAATGCCCAGGTTTTAGACAGGTTATTCACCTCCCCTCTAATTTGCTTAATAACATCCAATATAGCAGTCAGGTATGCAACTCCCTCCAGGTGTCAAAAAGCACCCACGCCAGGTAACATGTCACAATTCCCACAATAAACGTCCATAGACAAATTGAACATCACCCTGGACCGATTGGTAAAGTAGTTTGCCTCAGGTACATAAGAGTTCACAGGTGGCCTTTTCACCTGAGACAGCCTTCAGAGGCTGAGAGAGGAAAAGTCTTGCTCTGTGAAGGTAGGACAATGCAGTTGTACAACACAATCCCTAGGTCAATTCAATGCCACCGGTAGCCGAGTTGAAAACATTGTCAGCCATATCCAGATAAGAATCAAGCTAGCCTTGGAGCGCAATGGCCGTCTGTTAAGCGAGCTCCTCGCGCAAGCCCAAATATCCTTCAAACCGATCCTTTCAATGCTATCTGCATGAGACTGCACCCTAGGTGAAAGAGAGCTGAGGAGACGGAGCCTGCGGAGAAGTGACGTCCGTCACCGAAAACGGTGGTCGTGGCCTGCAACAAAGACCTAATAACTGCGCCTCTCCAATAGAAAGCGACAGCGGAGCCGTGAGACTAGGTGAAAGGACGCGCCGTGAGGTACAGCGAGCAGCGCGGCCCTGGGAGACAGTAAGCCCCGCTGAAGCCACGATTCCGGGGCCGAGACCGCCTGGCACATGGGTGGAATTTGCACTTGAAGACTGGAGCTGTACACAGTGCTCAGGGAGAGCGGCGGAAGATTTATTGGGGCCCCATGTGTGCTGGAGAACTGCTAGAGGCGCGGTAAGCGGACTTAAAGTTAAAGACCGGGGGCACAATCTAACCTACCACTGCACAGCACTGACGGCTGAAGGACACCGGGGAGTGTATAAGCGGCTGCCCGTGCGTGAATTGAGGTAAGAGAGACACAGGGAGGAGCGACCTCGCTAGAAGGCCACACTGAGTCAATGAAAAGAAGGGCACAGGTCTAATTCAACTGTAAGCTGGGATTACTTGCTGTGGCGGCCTCGGGGCCAGGTCAACGGGGACACTGACTGCCTGAATGTGCCTGCAGATAATTATGTGAATGAATACCCTTTGGGCGTGATCTACGGTGGAGACACGGAAGAACACAGTGCCTGAGGTCGGCTGGACTCGGAGGGGGGGGGGGGGGAGCCCTGGACCGTCCCCTCCCCACTCAGCTGAGCTACTAACCACGTGTCAGCATTTCTCTTTACAACAAGAGTCAACTGACTGATAGAACACAAGGGTGGTACAAATAAGAGGCTGAGTCCGTGCAAATATAACTGGGGGCAGACTAACGTTAGTGTGTGGCCAAGAGACAGAGGCGGAAGGCTACACCAGCAAGACACACCTCGACAATTTGAGATATTGGTCAGTAAAGCAAGGCCCAGAGAATCCCTGTAAAACCCCCCCATGTGAATTGGCACTTCCATCTGCCTACCGGAACCCGCAGTGCTGTCACGGCATAGTGATTAGAACTACACACGCACTGGACCTGAGCGTCATAAAACGCAGAGCTCATCGACTCACTACAGACTGGATGGAGAGTCCTAACTTAAATCGCCTCCCACCTGGGGTCGCAGCTACCAATATCCCTGTGGGTAAGGTTAACCACATATCGTAAAATGGGTAAAACAGATCGCACCCAGCCCAAATTCACCTTTGATCACACGAAGAAACATCAGGACCAAAGTGCTGCTGTGCAGACAACGCCACAATCAACAATGGGAGCAACAGGCGGGGTGACGAACGATGACATCCAAACCATGTTCACCACAATTCAAACGGCACTGTCGAACATAGATGGGAAGATTGACTCCTTGACGCATAGAGTAGACAGGATGTCAGAGCGTATGGATAAACACACGGAAAGACTGGACGAGGCGAACCGGAGAATATCTGAAGCCGAAGACTGACAGATGCAGATGGAAGCGAAACAGTCGAAGATGGAGAAGCAACTGGCGGTCATAACGGCAAAGTCGGAAGACTTGGAGGCCCGGTCCCGAAGGAGTAACCTCCGCTTAATGGGAGTTTCAGAGCCGATAAATACAGGCCAAATGGAACACTATGTAGAGCAGCTGCTCATATTCCTACTGGGTCGGGAGACGTTCTGAGGTATTTATTGTGGAGAGAGCCCACAGATCGCTGGGACCCAAACCTCCTCTTGGCTCCAGAACAACGCAAATCATCGTCAAGATATTAAATTACAGAGACAGACGAGAGTTATCTTACGAAGGCATGGATATCTCCATCTATCCAGATTTCACGTCATCGCTACAGGAAGCGCAAAAAAAATTCCACAGCAAAACAGAATTTTAGAGAATTGAATATTCCGTACGCCATGCTAAATCCGGCCAGACTAAAGCTCACAGTGGATGGTAAAACTCAGATCTTTACTGAACCATCGGAGGTGGTGAAGTTCGCACAGCAGAGGGGTAAGCTGGGACCAAGAAGAAGATCACTGAGAGGAGACCATGGGGACCAGTCTGCTACATCAGATGTGGAGTGATCACGATCTAATGAACACAAGTGGGCTGCAACGGCGAATTGCCTGAATGTGGGGCGGACTCATCCCATGGGGCAAGGACTGAACGTTGCTAACACATAGATGGCCCACGGACTGATGGATCAGATAAGTTAATTGTAAACAGTTATACCTTTGCTCTTTAAGCTGTCATGTTTATCACTGTTTGGAGTCGGGCAGAATTCACTGACATTCGCTGGAGGGTGCTCTCTCGCAAAACTGCTTAGAACTACAGTACAGTGTTAGAATTTATAGTATGTGTGTCAGGGCGGAACCCATGTGGCCTAGTCACAAGAAACGGGTGGGCAACTCGGACCCCTACGTGTGCACCACACCAATTGTTAGGTTGTTTTTTCTTTTTTGTTTATCTCTACGGAGATGTTAAATGTTACTATTGAGTATGGCTCCACTAGGGAAAGGGAGGTGGAGTGGGTGGGGGGGGGAAGCAAAAAAATCCAGATGGTGGCACTGTAACAGACGGACGCGTGAGGGACAATTTCATACACCATAGACACTCGCACCAGGCTGATGGCGGAATACCGGCAGATGGCTGACGCTTTGCAGCAGCACAGACCACCGACGCTCTTAACCTGGAATGTTAGAGGACTGCATGACCCACGGAAAATTCGTAAGGTACTAGCATACCTGGACAGGCATAAAATAGATGTTGCCTGTTTACAGGAGATACATCTGACAGAGTTAAGAGAGACACGAATAGGGGCCAGATGGGCTACATATAGGTTGGCGTCGTCCTACTCCTACGCGCGAGTGGTACTTATATGGATCAAATGTAATACACCCTTCACACTCATTAAATCTATAAAAGACGACCAAGGGCGATAGGTTATAGTACAAGGCTGCTTTGGGGGCACAGTGTTAACAATTGTAAATGTATATGGCCCGAATACTGATGACCCTGCTTTTTACGCACACATCTGGATGCAATTACGCAACCTCCATACCGGAGCTATTCTCTGGGTGGGGACTTTAATACATGCCTAGACCCCACACTGGACAGGTCAACTGGGATAGATAGATATGGTAAACAATTGGCAAAAGTCCTAAGAGACGGGATAGGTGATTGGGACATGGTGGATATATGGAGAGTCAGAAATCCAGACCGTAAAGAAGGGACGTGCTTCTCCTCAACATATCTCACATGGTCCAGGATTGATTATTGGCTGATATTCCGAGATGCATGTACGTGGACAACGGCAATTACACACGCACCTAAAACGCTTTCGGTCCATGCCCCAGTCATCCTCACACTGCAAATCCCAACACACACTCCAAGACAATTCACGTGGAGGTTGAGGCCAACGGCATTACAAGACCAGTTATTCAAGGAAGAGCTACGGCACGCAATAATAGATTTGTTTTAAAATAACGCAGGCTCAGTACAGAGCACTAGAACACTGTGGGAAGCATTTAAAGTTACCATACGGGCCCACTGCATTGGGAAACACGCAGGAATATTGAAGGATATACATGGACAATTAGATAGGATGGAAGCTGAAATTGTCAGACTGGAACGAGAATTTGAAAACATACAAGATACAACATTATTGGCCCATATTAGATTATCGATACAGATCGACACATAATGCACTTGCAGAGGATGAGATTAAACACGTTTCGCGCAAGTACATCACCAGAAACTATGGGGAAGGGGGGAGACCTGGCAGAGCGCTGCCTTTCAAAATCAGAACCGCCCACACCTCTGCATACATTACACAGATTCAGGACGCACAGCATCAAACAGTCTACGACACCCCAACCATATTAGATTGCTTCACTAATTTTTATACCAATCTGTATACTGCCCAGAGCAAGTCTTCCACGGCAGAAATTCGGGATTATCTCGATGACGTGGCGCTGGCTTGGCTATCAGACGCCCACCAAGAATACCTTTGCCATCATATCACCCGCGATGAAATAATATAACCATCAATTCACTGCCCAACAATAAAGCGCCGGGACTGGATGGTCTTCCGGGTGAATTTTATAAAGAATATTGTGACCTTCTGATTCCACATTTTGCTGAAATGCTTGAAGAGGCTTATGAGGAGGGCACACTTCCGTCCTCCTTAAATGAGGCGCTCCTGATAGCACTCCCTAAGCCGGGCAAGGACCCCAATGAGTGCGAATCATATAGACCCTTATCCCTGATAAACAGACGCTAAAATATTAGCAAAAATAATAGCGAACAGAATACAACCTCTCCTCTGTAATCTGGTGCTGCCTGACCAGGCAGGCTTTATGCCAACACGGTCAACCACCCACACCATTCGTACCAATTTTGCACTATACCATCAATTAGACCCAAACACGCCAGCTCTGTTAGACGCCGCCAAGGCATTCGACTCAATAGAATGGGATTTTAAGTTCACCACCCTCCGCACGATGGGATTTCCAGAACCATTCCTAAAATGGATATCGCTATTGTACTCGGTTCCCAAGGCTCGGGTAAGAATAAATGGCTCCACATCCAACCCCATAGAGATAAAACGCGGCACCAGACAAGGCTGCCCACTATCGCCAATGCTCTTTGCACTAATCCTAGAACCACTGGCATGCAAGATTAGACAGAAACACTTGGAATCGGCCCTGCAGTTCGGTCTCCGCCCCATTGGCATTGCGTTGTATGCGGACGATATGGTCCTCTACACTACACACCCAGATAGATACCTAAACTTGCTCATTAGGGAATATGTTAGATACAAGAGAAATGCGGGCCTTCGCATTAACTGGAACAAATCAGTGGTGATACCCTTAACGGCGGAAACAGGGAAACCCCAAATGGAATATCCTCTAAAATGGTGGACAGACCCAGTTAAATACTCATGGGTCTGGATCCGTCGGGACCCAGAACTGGTTATTAGAGAGAATTATGGGAAAGCACTGGTGAGATTAGAAGATCAAGTAGATAAATGGAGTAAAATGTCACTCTCAATGGCGAACAGGATGGTCTTACAGAAAATGATTGTATTACCACGGTTTCTGTATCTGTTCTGGAACGTACCAATCTGGTTAAATGCAGCCTTTTTTGGGAGACTGCGTTCCAGTATGCAAAGGCTGACATGGGCAGGCAAACGGGCCAGAACGAGCTGGAAGGTCTTGACCCAACCATACCATTTAGGAGGCTTTGAGGCACCGGATTTCCATCTATACTACCTATGTGCACAAGCACAACATGCCCACTATACAGGAGACACACAACAAGAGCGAGGTTGCCTTGAACCAACTGTACAAAGTGGTGCTGTGGCTCTGCTTGCAGCAAAAACACCTCAGTGAGGGCATTAGCTCAAGGCAAGCTGCAAAGCATGTACCTTAAAGCTGTCCCGAGGCTAAACATGTCTAGTTGACGGTTGTTGAAGTTCAGGTCCACCTAGAAGGGGAAAAAGAGAGAGTGTGCCTACAACCTGTCCCTGTTTTAAACATTCATGGCAGAGCCAGGAGACACAAAACAGGAGCTAGGTTGCCTTGAACCAACTGTACAAAGTGGTGCTGTGGATCTGCTGGCAATAAACGCACCTCAGTGAGGGCATTAGCTCAAGGCAAGCTGCACAGCATGTACCTACAAGCTGTCCCTAGGCTAAACATGTCTAGTTGAAAGTTGTCGAAGTTCTGGTCCACCTAGAAGGGGAAAAAGAGAGAGTGTGCCTACCTCCTGTCCCTGTTCTAAACATTCATGGCAGAGCAAGGAGATGCAAAACGAGAGGCAGGTTGCCTTGAACCAACTGTACAAAGTGGTGCTGTGGCTCTGCTGGCACCAAAAACACCTCAGTGAGGGCATTAGCTCAAGGCAAGCTGCAAAGCATGTACCTACAAGCTGTCCCTAGGCTAAACATGTCTAGTTGATGGTTGTCGAAGTTCTGGTCCACCTAGAAGGGGAAAAAGAGAGAGTGCCTACCTCCTGTCCCTGTTCTAAACATTCATGGCAGAGCAAGGAGATGCAAAACGAGAGGCAGGTTGCCTTGAACCAACTGTACAAAGTGGTGCTGTGGCTCTGCTGGCAGCAAAAACACCTCAGTGAGGGCATTAGCTCAAGGCAAGCTGCCATAAACCTGCAAGCTGTCCTTAAGCTAAACGTGTAGTTAACTATTGTTGACGTTCCTGGTCCACCTAGGAGGGAAAAAAAGAGTATGTCTATAACCTGACCCTATGCTCCTCTTGTTGAAAGAGTAAAAACTTGATCCGGATTCCTAGAGCGTATACCAAGATGCTTCCCAGGAGGTCTACAGATTTGGTATACCTTCTAGTCACCGACTTACCTGAATGATGTTTCTTTGGCAACATCCAACAGTCTTTCCAGCGTGACGGGATTGTTCATCTTTTTCACCTTCATCACAGACACCATCAAAGTGTTCTCATGAGTACGGTTTCCACCATGTGAATAAAAAACATATTTTAATGATTAAATACTACTAGTCACACATCCCCAAATTGCACCCATCCATTTGATACTCACCCTCTTACTATGCAGAGTTGGATTGTAAGTAGCATTTTCAGAGGCAGCGCATTCCATCAGAAACTCTCAGGCAGAACATGGTTGGTATTAGTTAAACCATGTAGTGCTAAACCAAGGGCAATCAAATCATTTCCAAAAAGACATTGGTCACCCTCTCTCACCCCCACATCAAACGTGACTGACTTTCCACTGGTTATATCCACCCACCCACCCACAGTATGCTTCTCTGTATCCATTTCTGATAAGTTAGACTGCTATTTATTATGCAGAGTAGAGCAGTTCTATTTACTCTGCACTGTCCGCAAGGTCATGCAAGGCTAAGCTCATTGTTTATCCAAGCTGAGACCAAAAGATAGTCACAGAACAGGACCCTTCCTTCCAGACTAACAACCCATCTGACAATCTCCCCGACAGCAAGATACCAAGAGACCAATGCTTGCTTCAGGTTCACCAAACAAGCCATGTAGCAAGAGGCACAAAGTCAGATGCCTATGCAGGATATCAGAAATCCATGTTATGTTATGTTATTCTGGAAGGGTATCCCTGTGCTGAAGAAGGAAATATTTTGGCCAGAGTAGGGGCTAGGTGAAGAGTCAGGTCTTCAGGTTCTTGTGGAATTCAAGAACTCAAGAGGTGGCTCTGATGTGCAGGGCCAGATCATTCCAAGCTTTAGAAGGGAGTTAGAAGGCATGACTACCAGATCTGCTTCTGTATATGCAGGTGTGTGTGCGAGTAGGAGTGTGGCTGGGTGGAACATTCTGAGAAGTGAGTGAGAGTTTTTGTGGTTGTTGAGGTATGTGGCGCTGTACCTCTATTAGGCACCTACGAGTGTAAGAACTAACTGAAATAAAAGACGACATCTGGCGCATTACTTTGGAACACTATCTAAAAATAATGTGTGGAGGAATCAAAAGATGTGGGGTGGGGCATCCCTTGGTGATGATGCCTGGCACTGCGCCAGAGGTACCGGCCTTCAATTGAATGTCTAATGCTATGGAACCGGTAACTAGTTGGTGCATGCAAAGGCTATACACTTTCACTCAAGTAGCAAGGAAGAACAGTGCAATATTTGCCTTGTAGTACAGGAGGCAGGGTGTGCGTGTGACCCGAGCTAACTCCATGATTTGCAGAGGTCACGTGAAGCACTATCTCAGGGGCTTACACCACATTGTAAGGAGGACTTCAGCAACCAATAGCTGTGTAAAGCTAAAGAGCCTATACTTCCCCGCCCCAACCGGTGCACATGGCTTGTGCTGCTGCCTATGAATGTAAGCTGCCAACAGTTTGAAAAGGCTGAGATGGGCAGGAACATACGTGTTTGTGACAGAGCACCCTATCCATGATACTGTAAATAATACCTGCAGTTTATAAATGGCTAAGAGACAAACCAGGGGGCAGCACCGTCCCAATGAACAAATGCCAAATGGTCAAATGACAAAGCAAAGCACTGGGACAAAGACAATAACAATCTAGAGGGGAAAGGGAACCCAAATCTGATTGAATTTATGCTGAAATCTGACCCACTCACCAATCATTTTTCTGAAAGCAATATAATAACCGGTATAAAACAAACCAGGGGTTACAAGATGGCACATTTTAAAACCAACCAGCAGACAAATATTAATGCAAAATGTTTTAGGGATGAATTCTAATGCACAATGTTTTAGGACTCCAAACACTGCAAACAGAACAGTCACACAAAATCAGACTACTTCCAAAGCATCACTCAAAAAATAAAGCCCAAACACAGGAAATATCCTCATATGTTTCCATATTTTTTCTGGAACCTCACTAATGTGATTAAAAGAAAAGGAAAAGTGTCCTGTACCCAAGAAAAAAACATGAGACCAACAAACTCTTCAAACAAAACTTTTTACAATTGCAGTTCCTCACCAAAGAAAACCTAGGACCTCCAGACATAAAACAGGGCTGACTAGCATCCAGTCATGCAAGGGCAAGTGAAAACCGTATGTTGAAAGAAAACCAAGGCCTTGTTAAGGACTGAGGGTGGTATGCCAAAAAAAACGACTATGTAGATTTAATTTCTTGCACTTTGTCGATGCACTTACCTCTCTGCCAACTTACCCAACACAACCAAACATCCACAAAACATTGCCAAACATTCAATTTGCACCAGCTTACAACATTCAAGATACTCTTACAAATCCCCCAAACACCTACAATCACCCCCACCAGCCATGTAAAAACATTCACACCACACACCCTAAACAGCTAAATAGCAGCCCAATGGCTGTGAAGACACTACGATACACCCAGAGACACCCACCCTTGATGGGGCGAGGCACAAGATCACAAAAACTCACCCGAGTGATAAAACCACCTACCTTTTCACCAGACTCTCCTTACACAACAGCGCCTTGTAAATACATAGCTCCTTCCAACCCAACAAGGTCTGCAAATTTTAGACGGTGAGCATGTTTCATTTTGAAAAAATGCTCGACTCCCACAATAATACATTTTCGAAACCTGGGGAAAGTGCAGGTCCAGCCTGACACTTTTCCTTCAAATAAAAACATAATACTGCAAAGTGTACCTTGAAAATATGCAGCAGGAGAATCCGGAGTCCCATTTGTTTCACGCAAATTTTAAATATGAATTCAATCAATCAAGCTTTTGTTAAGCGCGACAACTCACCAGCAAGGGTCTCAAGGTGCTGGGGGTGGAGGGGTGCAGGTTCCAGTCCATCAAGGAGGGGTATTGTCAATGAGCCAAGTTTGAGGTTTCTTACGATGATGGGAAACAATGTTGTCTGTCTGAGGTGGAGTGGAAGAGCGTTCCAGGCTTTGGTCGAGTTGAAGGAGTGGCCTTCTGATCTGGTTTTTCTGGTGCGTGGGACCATGGCATAGGAGAGCTGGGCTGATCGTAGGGTCCTTTGGGGTACGTGGAATTTGAGTCAGCTGTTCAGGTATGCTGGTCTGGTGTCATGGAGGGCCTTGTGTGCGTGGGTGAGCATCTTGAAGGGGACTCTTGCCTCAGTGGGGAGCCAGTGGAGTGTCCGCAGGTGCTGGGAGATGTGGCAGTGTCTTGGCAGGTTGAGGACCAGTCTTGCGGCGGCATTCTGGATGTTCTGTAGCTTGCGGGTGAGGTTTTTGTTTATTCTGGCGTTGAGTGCGTTGCCGTAGTCGAGTCTGCTGGTGATCAGGGCGTGAGTGACGGTCTTTGTGTTCGAGGGGGATCCATTTGAAGGTCTTCTATAGGAGGCGGAGGGTGTGGAAGCAGGAGGAAGAGACTGAGTTGATCTGGCTGTCCATTTTGAGCTCTGAGTCCAGGATGATTCCCAGGTTGCGTGCCTGGCCCATGGGGTTGGGCGGGTTTCCGAGGACGGGTGGCCACCATGTGTCGTTCCAGGCGTTGGGGTTTGGGCCCATGATCAGTACTTCTGTCTTGTCGGTGTATAGTTGTAGGCAGCTGTTTTTCATCCATTTTGCAATGGCTTCCATGCCTTCTCAAAAGTTGTGTCTGGCAGTGTTGGGTTCGTGGAATAGGGAGAAGATGAGTTGGGTGTCGTCTGCGTATGACACTATGTTGTATCTTGAAGTGTAGATGTTCCATCATGTCTGTGGGCTCATCGGGGAGTGTGCTCAGGCGGAGGGTGGATATGTGGATGATGGCGCTTCCTCCTCCCGGGCGGGTGAGGAGGTCCTTTCTGGAGATCTTGTATCCTTGGGGAATGGCGATTGTGATATCCAGTTCCGAGGTGGTGTTGCTCCAGGTTTCGTTGAAGAACGCGAAGTCCGGGGTGGTGCTGTTGAGGAGGTCCCAGATTTCGGTGGCGTGTTTGTGGAGGGATCGGACGTTGAGGAGGATGCATAGCATCGTCTTCGGTTCGGGTGTGTTCTTACGGTCGGGTTGTGCTGGGTTCGTATTCCTGGTGGTGCTGTAGGTTTGTCAGCAGAGGTGACAGCTGAAGGGTCCATGGGTGTCGGCTGGTGAAGCTAGCTTGCAGTTGTTGTTGCGGCCTGGGTTGAGTTATGGAGTGCTGCTGGGTCGTATCGTTGGCGGGGCAGAGGTCCAGGGTTCCTGGCGCTGGTAACCGTCGGGTCACAAACGGGCGCAGACGGGATTGCCTTTGGCACAGCTGCGCAGTGGCTGCGATTAAGTAGGTGTCTGGGAGGGCTGGACAGCTGGGAGGTGGGAATGGGGAAGCGGACTGGTTGCGCTGGTTGTGCTAGGGGGGGAAGGGGCCGCAGGGGAAAACAGGTGGGAAAGGAGGAGAGTGGGAGAAAGGTGAAAAAGGAAAGACAGGCAGAGCACAGGAAAGTGCAGACAACAGAAAAGAAGCAGGAATATAGATTTGGCAAAGATGGTGAAAAACGAGTCACCAACTAGTATAACGAGTGGAAAACGTAGCGGAAAGTGGGAGACAGGGGTCCACTGGACCACCAGGGATGAGGCGCAGGTGAACCTGTGGGTGAGGAGGGCCTCGAACCCTCACACTGGAGAGGCTGGGGGAGGCCTCACTCAATGGTGGAGCTGCAAGGGTGGGAGAGCAATTTCACTGACAAGAGTCAGTGGTCTTGCTCGCCTGGCCCCGCAGCAGCCGCCATTAAGTAGGGGTCGGGAAGGGATGGACAGCTGGGAGGTGGGGAGGGGGATTGGTCGCGCTGGGGGAAGGGCCGTGGGGGCAGCAGCAGCTGGGAAAACCGGCGAGAAAGGAGGAGAGTGGGAGAAAGGTGAAAAAGAAGACAAGAAGAGCACAGGAGAGTGCAGAAAACAGAAAAGAAGCAGTAATATTGATTAGGCAAAGTTTATTAAAATATTGCATGCATCTATTTTTGCAGATGTGTAGGAAACCAAGCTTCTCAAGAGTAAACAGAGGTGGGTTGCTTTCGTTGTCTGCAGTTGGGCCTTGCTTTGTAAATACTAGTGTGTCTTTGAATGCATTCGGTGTCTATATCAAACTATAACATCTAACACATTAAAAAAAAAACACACACCTATGACCATAGCCATATGATAGGTAGTAGGTAATAGGAGCCAGGTGTCTGTAGCCACACTGGTCTCGGGTTATGTTTTGTACAAGCAGATTCCTTGGAGCTGCTAAATGATAACAGCTGGTGACATCAGGGAGATAGACACATGAAGTGCTCTATCAAAAACTGGCTGAGCATTGTGTGCCTTTATCATCCCTCAACTGGTATGATTGGGAACAAAACTGACAGTCTGGAGCATAGTAAATTGCTCCTGGTAACTACTCAGCCCACCTCCCTCACCAAAACCTTGTCCATCTTGTCACTGGGCCTGCTCCTTACATACCACCTGAATTTACAAAAAAAGTGCAGGTCTTTTTTTACAAAAGTAGTCTGAATCCTATCAACAAACATGGCCATAGTATTGAAAACACATGCATTCATCCTTCCATCATCCGACATAAATTAAACTAGTTGCCTCCGCATGTGTTCAAGTTGTATAGTTGAAGGTTGTAAAAACATATACATGGCACAACTAGGAAAAGTGTGAAACCACAGCATTCAAACCAGAGCCTTTAGTTTGTAAAGCTGCTTGATAGGAAATACCAGTTAGAAAGCAGCAAATTGTATTTTCATTTCATGAGAGAGATCTTTACTCACATAAATCGTTCTTACAGATAAGCTTGTCAGGTAAGACAGGCCAAGATAATTGCACAACCACTAAAATTAAATCATAGCCAAGTATGTCTTCAGTTTGAAGAGGTCAGATTGCAAAAGCACGTTCTACTGAAATGTACCCATCAGTGCATGAAAAATTACTTGTGTCATATGCATTCGTCACGTCATCTTCATCCCTTCATATTTTATAATAAATTCACTGCACACTTTGATGCTCGAATTTTATCACAAATATTTTTAAAATATCAGCCTGATGATTCAAAGTAAGGAAAGTATGATGTGCCCTGCTCCATTCATGTTGCAACACCTTAGTACTCTATTTTATGATGCCCCATGAGCACATTGCTACCTCCACCCCTGCTGAAAATGTATTACACTTCAATACAACTTTGGGAATTACCTGCTCATGCTATTTTCATTGGGGCCGTCCTTACAAGGCCTGCTGCCACTGCTGGGAGACAAAAGAATGGAATGCTATGAGTGACTCTTTCACACCAGAACATGAAGCAATTTAGACGAGGTAAACATATAAAATATCAAAAATTACATCCATTTGAGCATTGAGACACTAAAAAGTCACAGAACTAAAGTGGGCCAATAGCAGGCACCTAAAAACTGAGCTGAGCAGAGTCATACTGCATGTCTTCAAAGTCACATTCCAAAGTTTATATTTTTTTGCACACAAACATTTATAAATGTGCGCGCCAACTTTTCAATGAGGAAGAAGTCACATCTGAAAATAGATGCTCTTGGCAGCGTCCAACAAGGAGGTAGATAGATATCAATTCATGGTTTGCATAAGTACTCACACACGTTTTACATATTTAAATGCTTGACTCCACAGTTCTTAGAGCTATAGGCAGCTCAGAATAATTGAAGCATTAATGTAAATTATTTAGAGCAGATGTAGCAAGTCTTCACCCACACTGCCCCAGCATTCAGTAGAGTCAAAGACTGAGGCCCCAAAATGAAAAACACGGACCTCAGCTGTCACCTGTGCTCGAGTCTTGCTGCATGTAGTGCTGCATGTGGTGCGGGAGTCGGACTCACTGTGCAGGCGTCTCTTGTAATGGTGGCAGGCACAGTCACTAAAATGGGTTCAGTCGGCTGCTCCATGTGTGCAGCTGCCTGTTTCCCAATAGTTTCAACCATCGAGCAGCAGCTTTCAGTGCTGAGTGTTCTAACAAAATAACACTCATAACTTAAATGGAAACCATAGTGCCTTTTTCTATGTATGGGAGGTTAGACTCAATTCAGCGGGGGTGACGCAGGCAGTCATGCTGAGACTGCAAGCCTCGTCAGCCGGCCTGTGCCTTTTGAAAAAACCGTGGCGCAGTGCTACTGGCATATGAAGGCAGCAGGTCAGTTGGAAAAACTTAGCAAAACTGATTGTAACAAAATATCACCGATTCATTGCGTAGGCAAGCCCCATGGTAATATACTGGTAAAGTCACACTTGGCTGTAGTTCACACAATGAAAGTGTGATACGATTGTACATACTGTCGGGGTTGAACTCGCCTCATTAATACCACAAGCCTCATTATCAGTTACAAGAAACAGTGTCCAAACCAAACCGTCGGGACTTCTATTCCCAGAATGCCTCAGTATTGTTCCAAGCAAATATTCAGCGTCACCGTTAGTATGCAGACACCAAAGATCGTGTAATGACTGACATCATGGACAGAACTCCGTACCTCAATGTCCTTTTGTCAAACGGTGATGTCCAATGAATCCCCCATTGCTAAATACTGACCCGGACACCCAGGGGTCTTCAAAAGTAAAATGAATGTATTGTATGGTTTAGAAAATAAACAACCCTACCTGCGCTGGTTTCTGTATGTCTACACTTCAAACCCAAACTGAAGTCACGATTCAGTCAAGTCACGTGTGCACACTGGCTGCACTGTCTCTGGGGCTGACGGCAGAATAGAGCTCTGCGCCCTCTACGGGTGGAGAAGGACCTGTGCAGCTTTGAGCAGACTGGTTTCTGTTCTGTAAACATGATTTCGGCGCAACTTTTAAAAGACGAAATATCTGCATGTCGGTCAAAATATGGAGGAATACACCTCTGTGAAGTAAGATGGATATGTTCCTGAGTGGAATTAGAGGTAATTTCGATTTTCAAGGGGCATTTTTAGAAAATAAACCCCTCCCAAATGAGTGTCAGCTGATGGGCCGATCAAATCGGCCTGAACAGTTTCACTTTTAACACAGGGCCGATTAGATCGGCCCGTGGCACTTCGGTTAAAGATGATCCCATGAAGGGATCAGTGCAAAGATGATCCCATGAACGGACCAGTGGATCAAAGATCATCCCATGAAGGGATCAGTGGATCAAAGATCATCCCATGAAGGGATCAGTGGATCAAAGATCATCCCATGAAGGGACCAGTGGATCAAAGATCATCCCAAGAAGGGACCAGTGCATCAAAGATCATCCCAAGAAGGGACCAGTGCATCAAAGATCATCCCAAGAAGGGACCAGTGGATCAAAGATCATCCCATGAAGGGACCAGTGGATCCAAGATCATCCCATGAAGGGACCAGTGGATCAAGATCATCCCATGAAGGGACCAGTGGATCAAGATCATCCCATGAAGAGACCAGTGGATCAAGATCATCCCATGAAGGGACCAGTGGATCAAGATCATCCCATGAAGGGACCAGTGGATCAAGATCATCCCATGAAGGGACCAGTGGATCAAGATCATCCCATGAAGGGACCAGTGCATTAAAGATCATCCCATGAAGGGACCAGTGCATCACAGCACTCAGATTAGAGATATGCAAGATCATCCCATGAAGGGACCAGTGCATCAAAGATCAACGCATGAAGGGAATATTGCCTCACAGAACAAAGATTAGAGGTATGCAAGAGCATCCCATGAAGGGACCAGTGCATCAAAGATCATCCCATGAAGGGACCAGCGCATCGAAGATCATCCCATGAAGGGACCAGTGCATCGAAGATCATCCCATGAAGGGACCAGTGCAGCGAAGATCATCCCATGAAGGGACCAGTGCATCGAAGATCATCCCATGAAGGGACCAGTGCATCACAGAACATCCCACGAAGGGACCAGTGCATCACAGAACATCCCACGATGGGACCAGTGCATCACAGAACATCCCATGAAGGGACCAGTGCATCACAGCACTCAGATTAGAGGTATGCAAGATCATCCCATGAAGGGAGCAGTGCATCAGAGATGATCCCATGAAGGGAGCAGTGCATCAGAGATCATCCCATGAAGGGAGCAGTGCATCAGAGATCATCCCATGAAGGGAGCAGTGCATCAGAGATCATCCCATGAAGGGAGCAGTGCATCAGAGATCATCCCATGAAGGGACTAGTGCATCAAAGATCCCATGAAGGGACCAGTGCATCAAGATCATCCGATGAATAGACCATTGCATTACGGCACTAAGATTAGATGTATGCAAGATCATCCCATGAAGGGACCAATGCATCGAAGATCATCCTGTGAAGGGACCAGTGCAAAGATCATCCCATGAAGGGACCAGTGCATCATATTTCATCCCATGAACGGACCAGTGCATCAGAGCACTAAGATTAGAGGTATGCAAGATAATCCCATGAAGGGAACAGTGCATCAAGATCATCCCATGAAGGGACCAGTGCATCAGAGATCATACCTTGAAGGGACGAGATCATCCCGTGAAGGGACCTGTGCATCAGAGATCATCCCGTGAAGGGACCAGTGCATCAGAGATCATCCCGTGAAGGGACCAGTGCATCAGAGATCATCCCATGAAGGGACCAGTGCATCAGAGATCATCCCATGAAGGGACCAGTGCATCAGAGATCATCCCATGAAGGGACCAGTGCATCAGAGATCATCCCATGAAGGGACCAGTGCATCAGAGATCATCCCATGAAGGGACCAGTGCATCAGAGATCATCCCATGAAGGGACCAGTGCATCAGAGATCATCCCATGAAGGGACCAGTGCATCAGAGATCATCCCATGAAGGGACCAGTGCATCAGAGATCATCCCATGAAGGGACCAGTGCATCAGAGATCATCCCATGAAGGGACCAGTGCATCAGAGATCATCCCATGAAGGGACCAGTGCATCAGAGATCATCCCATGAAGGGACCAGTGCATCAGAGATCATCCCATGAAGGGACGAGTGCAGAGATCATCCCATGAAGGGACCAGTGCATCACAGCACTCAGATTAGAGGTGTGCAAGATAATCCCATGAAGGGACCAGTGCATCACAGCTCAGATTAGAGGTATGCAAGATCATCCCATGAAGGGACCAGTGCAAAGATGATCCCATGAAGGGACCAGTGCAAAGATGATCCCAAGAAGGGACCAGTGCATCAAAGATCATCCCATGAAGGGACCACTGGATCAAAGATCATCCCATGAAGGGACCAGGGCATTAAATATCATCCCATGAAAGGACCAGTGCATCAGAGATCATCCCATGAAGGGACCAGTGCATCACAGCACATAGATGAGGTATGCAAGATCATCCCATGAAGGGACCAGTGCATCAAAGATCATCCCATGAAGGGACCAGTGCATCAGAGATCATCCCATGAAGGGACCAGTGCATCAGAGATCATCCCATGAAGGGACCAGTGCATCAGAGATCATCCCATGAAGGGACCAGTGCATCAAGATCATCCCATGAAGGGACCAGTGCATCACAGCACTCAGATTAGAGGTACGCAAGATCATCCTATGAAGGGACCAGTGCATCAGAGATCATCCCATGAAGAGACAAGTGCATCAGAGATCATCCCATGAAGAGACCAGTGCATCAGAGATCATCCCGTGAAGTGACCAGTGCATCAGAGATCATCCCATGAAGTGACCAGTGCATCAGAGATCATCCCATGAAGTGACCAGTGCATCAGAGATCATCCCATGAAGGGACCAGTGCATCACAGCACTCAGATTAGAGGTAAGCAAGATCATCCCATGAAGGGACCAGGGCATTAAAGATCATCCCATGAAGGGACCAGTGCATCAAAGATCATCCCATGAAGGGACCAGTGCATCAAAGACCATCCCATGAAGGGACCAGTGCATCAAAGACCATCCCATGAAGGGACCATTAGTGCAAAGATCATCCCATGAAGGGACCAGTGCATCAGAGATCATCCCATGAAGGGACCAGTGCATCAGAGATCATCCCATGAAGGGACCAGTGCATCCAAGATCATCCCATGAAGGGACCAGTGCGTCAAAGATCGTCCCATGAAGGGACCAGTGCGTCAAAGATCGTCCCATGAAGGGACCGGTGCATCAAAGATCATCCCGTGAAGGGACCGGTGCATCAAAGATCATCCCGTGAAGGGACCGGTTCATCAAAGATCATCCCGTGAAGGGACCGGTTCATCAGAGATCATCCCATGAAGGGGCCAGTGCATCAGAGATCATCCCATGAAGGGGCCAGTGCATCAGAGATCATCCCATGAAGGGGCCGGTGCATCAGAGATCATCCCGTGAAGGGACCGGTGCATCAGAGATCATCCCGTGAAGGGACCGGTGCATCAGAGATCATCCCATGAAGGGACCAGTGCATCAGAGATCATCCCATGAAGGGACCTGTGCATCAAACATCATCCCATGAAGGGACCTGTGCATCAAACATCATCCCATGAAGGGACCAGTGCATCAAAGATCATCCCATGAAGGGACCAGTGCATCAAGATCATCCCATGAAGGGACCAGGGCATCACAGCACTAAGATAAAAGGTATGCAAGTTCATGCCGTGAAGGGACCGGTGCATCAAAGATCATCCCGTGAAGGGACCAGTGCATCAAAGATCATCCCGTGAAGGGACCAGTGCATCAAAGATCATCCCGTGAAGGGACCAGTGCATCAAAGATCATCCCGTGAAGGGACCAGTGCATCAAAGATCATCCCGTGAAGGGACCAGTGCATCAAAGATCATCCCGTGAAGGGACCAGTGCATCAAAGATCATCCCGTGAAGGGACCAGTGCATCAAAGATCATCCCGTGAAGGGACCAGTGCATCAAAGATCATCCCGTGAAGGGACCAGTGCATCAAAGATCATCCCGTGAAGGGACCATTAGTGCATCAAAGATCATCCCATGAAGGGACCAGTGCATCAGAGATCATCCCATGAAGGGACCAGTGCATCAGAGATCATCCCATGAAGGGACCAGTGCATCAGAGATCATCCCATGAAGGGACCAGTGCATCAGAGATCATCCCATGAAGGGACCAGGGCATTAAACATCATCCCATGAAGGGACCAGTGCATCAGAGATCATCCCATGAAGGGACCAGTGCATCAGAGATCATCCCATGAAGGGACCAGTGCATCAGAGATCATCCCATGAAGGGACCAGTGCATCAGAGATCATCCCATGAAGGGACCAGTGCATCAGAGATCATCCCATGAAGGGACCAGTGCATTAAAGATCATCCCATGAAGGGACCAGTGCATCACAGCACTCAGATTAGAGATATGCAAGATCATCCCATGAAGGGACCAGTGCATCAAAGATCATCCCATGAAGGGAATATTGCCTCACAGAACAAAGATTAGAGGTATGCAAGAGCATCCCATGAAGGGACCAGTGCATCAAAGATCATCCCATGAAGGGACCAGTGCATCGAAGATCATCCCATGAAGGGACCAGTGCATCGAAGATCATCCCATGAAGGGACCAGTGCAGCGAAGATCATCCCATGAAGGGACCAGTGCAGCGAAGATCATCCCATGAAGGGACCAGTGCATCGAAGATCATCCCACGAAGGGACCAGTGCATCACAGAACATCCCACGATGGGACCAGTGCATCACAGAACATCCCATGAAGGGACCAGTGCATCACAGCACTCACATTAGAGGTATGCAAGATCATCCCATGAAGGGACCAGTGCATCAGAGATGATCCCATGAAGGGAGCAGTGCATCAGAGATCATCCCATGAAGGGAGCAGTGCATCAGAGATCATCCCATGAAGGGAGCAGTGCATCAGAGATCATCCCATGAAGGGAGCAGTGCATCAGAGATCATCCCATGAAGGGACTAGTGCATCAAAGATCCCATGAAGGGACCAGTGCATCAAGATCATCCGATGAATAGACCATTGCATTACGGCACTAAGATTAGATGTATGCAAGATCATCCCATGAAGGGACCAATGCATCGAAGATCATCCTGTGAAGGGACCAGTGCAAAGATCATCCCATGAAGGGACCAGTGCATCATATTTCATCCCATGAACGGACCAGTGCATCACAGCACTAAGATTAGAGGTATGCAAGATAATCCCATGAAGGGAACAGTGCATCAAGATCATCCCATGAAGGGACCAGTGCATCAGAGATCATCCCATGAAGGGACCAGTGCATCAGAGATCATCCCATGAAGGGACCAGTGCATCAGAGATCATCCCATGAAGGGACCAGTGCATCAGAGATCATCCCATGAAGGGACCAGTGCATCACAGATCATCCCATGAAGGGACCAGTGCATCAGAGATCATCCCATGAAGGGAACAGTGCATCAGAGATCATCCCATGAAGGGAACAGTGCATCAGAGATCATCCCATGAAGGGAACAGTGCATCAGAGATCATCCCATGAAGGGACCAGTGCATCACAGCACTCAGATTAGAGGTATGCAAGATCATCCCTTGAAGGAACCAGTGCATCAAAGATCATCCCGTGAAGGGACCAGTGCATCAGAGATCATCCCGTGAAGAGACCAGTGCATCAGAGATCATACCGTGAAGGGACAAGATCATCCCGTGAAGGGACCTGTGCATCAGAGATCATCCCGTGAAGGGACCAGTGCATCAGAGATCATCCCATGAAGGGACCAGTGCATCAGAGATCATCCCATGAAGGGACCAGTGCATCAGAGATCATCCCATGAAGGGACCAGTGCATCAGATCATCCCATGAAGGGACCAGTGCATCAGATCATCCCATGAAGGGACCAGTGCATCAGAGATCATCCCATGAAGGGACCAGTGCATCAGAGATCATCCCATGAAGGGACCAGTGCATCAGAGATCATCCCATGAAGGGACCAGTGCATCAGAGATCATCCCATGAAGGGACCAGTGCATCAGAGATCATCCCATGAAGGGACGAGTGCATCAGAGATCATCCCATGAAGGGACGAGTGCATCAGAGATCATCCCATGAAGGGACGAGTGCATCAGAGATCATCCCATGAAGGGACGAGTGCAGAGATCATCCCATGAAGGGACCAGTGCATCACAGCACTCAGATTAGAGGTGTGCAAGATAATCCCATGAAGGGACCAGTGCATCACAGCTCAGATTAGAGGTATGCAAGATCATCCCATGAAGGGACCAGTGCAAAGATCATCCCGTGAAGGGACCTGTGCATCAGAGATCATCCCGTGAAGGGACCAGTGCATCAGAGATCATCCCATGAAGGGACCAGTGCATCAGAGATCATCCCATGAAGGGACCAGTGCATCAGAGATCATCCCATGAAGGGACCAGTGCATCAGATCATCCCATGAAGGGACCAGTGCATCAGATCATCCCATGAAGGGACCAGTGCATCAGAGATCATCCCATGAAGGGACCAGTGCATCAGAGATCATCCCATGAAGGGACCAGTGCATCAGAGATCATCCCATGAAGGGACCAGTGCATCAGAGATCATCCCATGAAGGGACCAGTGCATCAGAGATCATCCCATGAAGGGACGAGTGCATCAGAGATCATCCCATGAAGGGACCAGTGCATCAGAGATCATCCCATGAAGGGACGAGTGCAGAGATCATCCCATGAAGGGACCAGTGCATCACAGCACTCAGATTAGAGGTGTGCAAGATAATCCCATGAAGGGACCAGTGCATCACAGCTCAGATTAGAGGTATGCAAGATCATCCCATGAAGGGACCAGTGCAAAGATGATCCCATGAAGGGACCAGTGCAAAGATGATCCCAAGAAGGGACCAGTGCATCAAAGATCATCCCATGAAGGGACCACTGGATCAAAGATCATCCCATGAAGGGACCACTGGATCAAAGATCATCCCATGAAGGGACCAGGGCATTAAAGATCATCCCATGAAAGGACCAGTGCATCAGAGATCATCCCATGAAGGGACCAGTGCATCAAAGATCATCCCATGAAGGGACCAGTGCATCAGAGATCATCCCATGAAGGGACCAGTGCATCAGAGATCATCCCATGAAGGGACCAGTGCATCAAGATCATCCCATGAAGGGACCAGTGCATCACAGCACTCAGATTAGAGGTACGCAAGATCATCCTATGAAGGGACCAGTGCATCAGAGATCATCCCATGAAGGGACAAGTGCATCAGAGATCATCCCATGAAGAGACCAGTGCATCAGAGATCATCCCGTGAAGTGACCAGTGCATCAGAGATCATCCCATGAAGTGACCAGTGCATCAGAGATCATCCCATGAAGTGACCAGTGCATCAGAGATCATCCCATGAAGGGACCAGTGCATCACAGCACTCAGATTAGAGGTATGCAAGATCATCCCATGAAGGGACCAGGGCATTAAAGATCATCCCATGAAGGGACCAGTGCATCAAAGATCATCCCATGAAGGGACCAGTGCATCAAAGACCATCCCATGAAGGGACCAGTGCATCAAAGACCATCCCATGAAGGGACCATTAGTGCAAAGATCATCCCATGAAGGGACCAGTGCATCAGAGATCATCCCATGAAGGGACCAGTGCATCAGAGATCATCCCATGAAGGGACCAGTGCATCCAAGATCATCCCATGAAGGGACCAGTGCGTCAAAGATCGTCCCATGAAGGGACCAGTGCGTCAAAGATCGTCCCATGAAGGGACCGGTGCATCAAAGATCATCCCGTGAAGGGACCGGTGCATCAAAGATCATCCCGTGAAGGGACCGGTTCATCAAAGATCATCCCGTGAAGGGACCGGTTCATCAGAGATCATCCCATGAAGGGGCCAGTGCATCAGAGATCATCCCATGAAGGGGCCAGTGCATCAGAGATCATCCCATGAAGGGGCCGGTGCATCAGAGATCATCCCGTGAAGGGACCGGTGCATCAGAGATCATCCCGTGAAGGGACCGGTGCATCAGAGATCATCCCGTGAAGGGACCAGTGCATCAGAGATCATCCCATGAAGGGACCTGTGCATCAAACATCATCCCATGAAGGGACCTGTGCATCAAACATCATCCCATGAAGGGACCAGTGCATCAAAGATCATCCCATGAAGGGACCAGTGCATCAAGATCATCCCATGAAGGGACCAGGGCATCACAGCACTAAGATAAAAGGTATGCAAGTTCATGCCGTGAAGGGACCGGTGCATCAAAGATCATCCCGTGAAGGGACCAGTGCATCAAAGATCATCCCGTGAAGGGACCAGTGCATCAAAGATCATCCCGTGAAGGGACCAGTGCATCAAAGATCATCCCGTGAAGGGACCAGTGCATCAAAGATCATCCCGTGAAGAGACCAGTGCATCAAAGATCATCCCGTGAAGGGACCAGTGCATCAAAGATCATCCCGTGAAGGGACCAGTGCATCAAAGATCATCCCGTGAAGGGACCAGTGCATCAAAGATCATCCCGTGAAGGGACCAGTGCATCAAAGATCATCCCGTGAAGGGACCATTAGTGCATCAAAGATCATCCCATGAAGGGACCAGTGCATCAGAGATCATCCCATGAAGGGACCAGTGCATCAGAGATCATCCCATGAAGGGACCAGTGCATCAGAGATCATCCCATGAAGGGACCAGTGCATCAGAGATCATCCCATGAAGGGACCAGTGCATCAGAGATCATCCCATGAAGGGACCAGGGCATTAAACATCATCCCATGAAGGGACCAGTGCATCAGAGATCATCCCATGAAGGGACCAGTGCATCAGAGATCATCCCATGAAGGGACCAGTGCATCAGAGATCATCCCATGAAGGGACCAGTGCATCAGAGATCATCCCATGAAGGGACCAGTGCATCAGAGATCATCCCATGAAGGGACCAGTGCATCAGAGATCATCCCATGAAGGGACCAGTGCATTAAAGATCATCCCATGAAGGGACCAGTGCATCACAGCACTCAGATTAGAGATATGAAAGATCATCCCATGAAGGGACCAGTGCATCAAAGATCATCCCATGAAGGGAATATTGCCTCACAGAACAAAGATTAGAGGTATGCAAGAGCATCCCATGAAGGGACCAGTGCATCAAAGATCATCCCATGAAGGGACCAGTGCATCGAAGATCATCCCATGAAGGGACCAGTGCATCGAAGATCATCCCATGAAGGGACCAGTGCATCGAAGATCATCCCATGAAGGGACCAGTGCAGCGAAGATCATCCCATGAAGGGACCAGTGCAGCGAAGATCATCCCATGAAGGGACCAGTGCATCGAAGATCATCCCACGAAGGGACCAGTGCATCACAGAACATCCCACGATGGGACCAGTGCATCACAGAACATCCCATGAAGGGACCAGTGCATCACAGCACTCACATTAGAGGTATGCAAGATCATCCCATGAAGGGACCAGTGCATCAGAGATGATCCCATGAAGGGAGCAGTGCATCAGAGATCATCCCATGAAGGGAGCAGTGCATCAGAGATCATCCCATGAAGGGAGCAGTGCATCAGAGATCATCCCATGAAGGGACTAGTGCATCAAAGATCCCATGAAGGGACCAGTGCATCAAGATCATCCGATGAATAGACCATTGCATTACGGCACTAAGATTAGATGTATGCAAGATCATCCCATGAAGGGACCAATGCATCGAAGATCATCCTGTGAAGGGACCAGTGCAAAGATCATCCCATGAAGGGACCAGTGCATCATATTTCATCCCATGAACGGACCAGTGCATCACAGCACTAAGATTAGAGGTATGCAAGATAATCCCATGAAGGGAACAGTGCATCAAGATCATCCCATGAAGGGACCAGTGCATCAGAGATCATCCCATGAAGGGACCAGTGCATCAGAGATCATCCCATGAAGGGACCAGTGCATCAGAGATCATCCCATGAAGGGACCAGTGCATCAGAGATCATCCCATGAAGGGACCAGTGCATCACAGATCATCCCATGAAGGGACCAGTGCATCAGAGATCATCCCATGAAGGGAACAGTGCATCAGAGATCATCCCATGAAGGGAACAGTGCATCAGAGATCATCCCATGAAGGGAACAGTGCATCAGAGATCATCCCATGAAGGGA
Organism: Triturus cristatus; assembly: GCF_964204655.1. Classification (NCBI taxonomy): domain Eukaryota; kingdom Metazoa; phylum Chordata; class Amphibia; order Caudata; family Salamandridae; genus Triturus; species Triturus cristatus. The sequence continues at coordinate 410,631,001 of NC_140588.1, read as the reverse complement.
CCAGTGCATCACAGCACTCAGATTAGAGGTATGCAAGATCATCCCTTGAAGGAACCAGTGCATCAAAGATCATCCCGTGAAGGGACCAGTGCATCAGAGATCATCCCGTGAAGAGACCAGTGCATCAGAGATCATACCGTGAAGGGACAAGATCATCCCGTGAAGGGACCTGTGCATCAGAGATCATCCCGTGAAGGGACCAGTGCATCAGAGATCATCCCATGAAGGGACCAGTGCATCAGAGATCATCCCATGAAGGGACCAGTGCATCAGAGATCATCCCATGAAGGGACCAGTGCATCAGATCATCCCATGAAGGGACCAGTGCATCAGATCATCCCATGAAGGGACCAGTGCATCAGAGATCATCCCATGAAGGGACCAGTGCATCAGAGATCATCCCATGAAGGGACCAGTGCATCAGAGATCATCCCATGAAGGGACCAGTGCATCAGAGATCATCCCATGAAGGGACCAGTGCATCAGAGATCATCCCATGAAGGGACCAGTGCATCAGAGATCATCCCATGAAGGGACGAGTGCATCAGAGATCATCCCATGAAGGGACGAGTGCATCAGAGATCATCCCATGAAGGGACGAGTGCATCAGAGATCATCCCATGAAGGGACCAGTGCATCACAGCACTCAGATTAGAGGTGTGCAAGATAATCCCATGAAGGGACCAGTGCATCACAGCTCAGATTAGAGGTATGCAAGATCATCCCATGAAGGGACCAGTGCAAAGATCATCCCGTGAAGGGACCTGTGCATCAGAGATCATCCCGTGAAGGGACCAGTGCATCAGAGATCATCCCATGAAGGGACCAGTGCATCAGAGATCATCCCATGAAGGGACCAGTGCATCAGAGATCATCCCATGAAGGGACCAGTGCATCAGATCATCCCATGAAGGGACCAGTGCATCAGATCATCCCATGAAGGGACCAGTGCATCAGAGATCATCCCATGAAGGGACCAGTGCATCAGAGATCATCCCATGAAGGGACCAGTGCATCAGAGATCATCCCATGAAGGGACCAGTGCATCAGAGATCATCCCATGAAGGGACCAGTGCATCAGAGATCATCCCATGAAGGGACGAGTGCATCAGAGATCATCCCATGAAGGGACGAGTGCATCAGAGATCATCCCATGAAGGGACGAGTGCAGAGATCATCCCATGAAGGGACCAGTGCATCACAGCACTCAGATTAGAGGTGTGCAAGATAATCCCATGAAGGGACCAGTGCATCACAGCTCAGATTAGAGGTATGCAAGATCATCCCATGAAGGGACCAGTGCAAAGATGATCCCATGAAGGGACCAGTGCAAAGATGATCCCAAGAAGGGACCAGTGCATCAAAGATCATCCCATGAAGGGACCACTGGATCAAAGATCATCCCATGAAGGGACCACTGGATCAAAGATCATCCCATGAAGGGACCAGGGCATTAAAGATCATCCCATGAAAGGACCAGTGCATCAGAGATCATCCCATGAAGGGACCAGTGCATCAAAGATCATCCCATGAAGGGACCAGTGCATCAGAGATCATCCCATGAAGGGACCAGTGCATCAGAGATCATCCCATGAAGGGACCAGTGCATCAAGATCATCCCATGAAGGGACCAGTGCATCACAGCACTCAGATTAGAGGTACGCAAGATCATCCTATGAAGGGACCAGTGCATCAGAGATCATCCCATGAAGGGACAAGTGCATCAGAGATCATCCCATGAAGAGACCAGTGCATCAGAGATCATCCCGTGAAGTGACCAGTGCATCAGAGATCATCCCATGAAGTGACCAGTGCATCAGAGATCATCCCATGAAGTGACCAGTGCATCAGATCATCCCATGAAGGGACCAGTGCATCACAGCACTCAGATTAGAGGTATGCAAGATCATCCCATGAAGGGACCAGGGCATTAAAGATCATCCCATGAAGGGACCAGTGCATCAAAGATCATCCCATGAAGGGACCAGTGCATCAAAGACCATCCCATGAAGGGACCAGTGCATCAAAGACCATCCCATGAAGGGACCAGCGCATTAAAGATCATCCCATGAAGGGACCAGTGCATCGAAGATCATCCCATGAAGGGACCAGTGCAGCGAAGATCATCCCATGAAGGGACCAGTGCATCACAGAACATCCCATGAAGGGACCAGTGCATCACAGAACATCCCACGAAGGGACCAGTGCATCACAGAACATCCCACGAAGGGACCAGTGCATCACAGAACATCCCATGAAGGGACCAGTGCATCACAGCACTCAGATTAGAGGTATGCAAGATCATCCCATGAAGGGACCAGTGCATCAGAGATGATCCCATGAAGGGAGCAGTGCATCAGAGATCATCCCATGAAGGGAGCAGTGCATCAGAGATCATCCCATGAAGGGAGCAGTGCATCAGAGATCATCCCATGAAGGGACTAGTGCATCAAAGATCCCATGAAGGGACCAGTGCATCAAGATCATCCGATGAATAGACCATTGCATTACGGCACTAAGATTAGATGTATGCAAGATCATCCCATGAAGGGACCAATGCATCGAAGATCATCCTGTGAAGGGACCAGTGCAAAGATCATCCCATGAAGGGACCAGTGCATCATATTTCATCCCATGAACGGACCAGTGCATCACAGCACTAAGATTAGAGGTATGCAAGATAATCCCATGAAGGGAACAGTGCATCAAGATCATCCCATGAAGGGAACAGTGCATCAAGATCATCCCATGAAGGGACCAGTGCATCAGAGATCATCCCATGAAGGGACCAGTGCATCAGAGATCATCCCATGAAGGGACCAGTGCATCAGAGATCATCCCATGAAGGGACCAGTGCATCAGAGATCATCCCATGAAGGGACCAGTGCATCAGAGATCATCCCATGAAGGGACCAGTGCATCACAGCACTCAGATTAGAGGTATGCAAGATCATCCCTTGAAGGAACCAGTGCATCAAAGATCATCCCGTGAAGGGACCAGTGCATCAGAGATCATCCCGTGAAGAGACCAGTGCATCAGAGATCATACCGTGAAGGGACGAGATCATCCCGTGAAGGGACCTGTGCATCAGAGATCATCCCGTAAAGGGACCAGTGCATCAGAGATCATCCCATGAAGGGACCAGTGCATCAGATCATCCCATGAAGGGACCAGTGCATCAGATCATCCCATGAAGGGACCAGTGCATCAGATCATCCCATGAAGGGACCAGTGCATCAGATCATCCCATGAAGGGACCAGTGCATCAGATCATCCCATGAAGGGACCAGTGCATCAGAGATCATCCCATGAAGGGACCAGTGCATCAGAGATCATCCCATGAAGGGACCAGTGCATCAGAGATCATCCCATGAAGGGACCAGTGCATCAGAGATCATCCCATGAAGGGACCAGTGCATCAGAGATCATCCCATGAAGGGACCAGTGCATCAGAGATCATCCCATGAAGGGACGAGTGCATCAGAGATCATCCCATGAAGGGACGAGTGCATCAGAGATCATCCCATGAAGGGACGAGTGCAGAGATCATCCCATGAAGGGACCAGTGCATCACAGCACTCAGATTAGAGGTGTGCAAGATAATCCCATGAAGGGACCAGTGCATCACAGCTCAGATTAGAGGTATGCAAGATCATCCCATGGAGGGACCAGTGCAAAGATGATCCCATGAAGGGACCAGTGCAAAGATGATCCCAAGAAGGGACCAGTGCATCAAAGATCATCCCATGAAGGGACCACTGGATCAAAGATCATCCCATGAAGGGACCAGGGCATTAAAGATCATCCCATGAAAGGACCAGTGCATCAGAGATCATCCCATGAAGGGACCAGTGCATCACAGCACATAGATGAGGTATGCAAGATCATCCCATGAAGGGACCAGTGCATCAAAGATCATCCCATGAAGGGACCAGTGCATCAGAGATCATCCCATGAAGGGACCAGTGCATCAGAGATCATCCCATGAAGGGACCAGTGCATCAGAGATCATCCCATGAAGGGACCAGTGCATCACAGCACTCAGATTAGAGGTACGCAAGATCATCCCATGAAGGGACCAGTGCATCAGAGATCATCCCATGAAGAGACCAGTGCATCAGAGATCATCCCGTGAAGTGACCAGTGCATCAGAGATCATCCCGTGAAGTGACCAGTGCATCAGAGATCATCCCATGAAGTGACCAGTGCATCAGATCATCCCATGAAGGGACCAGTGCATCACAGCACTCAGATTAGAGGTATGCAAGATCATCCCATGAAGGGACCAGGGCATTAAAGATCATCCCATGAAGGGACCAGTGCATCAAAGATCATCCCATGAAGGGACCAGTGCATCAAAGACCATCCCATGAAGGGACCAGTGCATCAAAGACCATCCCATGAAGGGACCATTAGTGCAAAGATCATCCCATGAAGGGACCAGTGCATCAGAGATCCCATGAAGGGACCAGTGCATCCAAGATCATCCCATTAAGGACCAGTGCATCCAAGATCATCCCATGAAGGGACCAGTGCAACAAAGATCATCCCATGAAGGGACCAGTGCGTCAAAGATCGTCCCATGAAGGGACCAGTGCGTCAAAGATCGTCCCATGAAGGGACCAGTGCGTCAAAGATCGTCCCATGAAGGGACCAGTGCGTCAAAGACCGTCCCATGAAGGGACCAGTGCGTCAAAGATCGTCCCATGAAGGGACCAGTGCGTCAAAGATCATCCCATGAAGGGACCAGTGCATCACAGCACTAAGATAAAAGGTATGCAAGTTCATCCCGTAAAGGAACCAGTGCAAAGATCATCCCGTGAAGGGACTGGTGCATCAAAGATCATCCCGTGAAGGGACCGGTTCATCAAAGATCATCCCGTGAAGGGACCGGTTCATCAAAGATCATCCCGTGAAGGGACCGGTTCATCAAAGATCATCCCGTGAAGGGACCAGTTCATCAAAGATCATCCCGCGAAGGGACCAGTGCATCACAGCACTGAGATTAGAGGTATGCAAGACCATCCCATGAAGGGACCAGGGCCTCAGCGATCCCATGAAGGGGCCAGTGCATCAGAGATCATCCCATGAAGGGACAAGTGCATCAGAGATCATCCCATGAAGGGACAAGTGCATCAGAGATCATCCCATGAAGGGACAAGTGCATCAGAGATCATCCCATGAAGGGACAAGTGCATCAGAGATCATCCCATGAAGGGACCAGTGCATCAGATCATCCCATGAAGGGACCAGTACATAAGATCATCCCATGAAGGGACCAGTGCATCACAGCACTCAGATTAGAGGTATGCAAGATCATCCCATGAAGGGACCAGGGCATTAAAGATCATCCCATGAAGGGACCAGTGCATCAAAGACCATCCCATGAAGGGACCAGTGCATCAAAGATCATCCCATGGAGGGACCAGTGCATCAAAGATCATCCCATGGAGGGACCAGTGCATCACAGCTCTCAGATTAGAGAGCTGTGCAAGATCATCATGGGAAGGGACGAGTGCATCACAGCACTCAGATTAGATGTATGCAAGATCATCCCATGAAGGGACCAGTGCATCAGAGATCACCCCATGAAGGGACCATTAGTGCATCAGAGATCATCCCATGAAGGGACCAGTGCATCAGAGATCATCCCATGAAGGGACCAGTGCATCAGAGATCATCCCATGAAGGGACCAGTGCATCAGAGATCATCCCATGAAGGGACCAGTGCATCAGAGATCACCCCATGAAGGGACCAGTGCATCAGAGATCACCCCATGAAGGGACCAGTGCATCAGAGATCATCCCATGAAGGGACCAGTGCATCAGAGATCATCCCATGAAGGGACCAGTGCATCAAGATCATCCCTTGAAGGGAACAGTGCATCACAGCACTCAGATTAGAGGTATGCAAGATCATCCCATGAAGGGACCGGGGCATTAAAGATCATCCCATGAAGGGACCGGGGCATTAAAGATCATCCCATGAAGGGACCAGTGCATCAAAGATCATCCCATGAAGGGACCAGTGCATCAGAGATCATCCCATGAAGGGACCAGGGCATCAGAGATCATCCCATGAAGGGACCAGGGCATCAGAGATCATCCCATGAAGGGACCAGGGCATCAGAGATCATCCCATGAAGGGACCAGGGCATCAGAGATCATCCCATGAAGGGACCAGGGCATCAGAGATCATCCCATGAAGGGACCAGGGCATCAGAGATCATCCCATGAAGGGACCAGGGCATCAGAGATCATCCCATGAAGGGGCCAGTGCATCAGAGATCATCCCATGAAGGGGCCAGTGCATCAGAGATCATCCCATGAAGGGATGAGTGCATCAAAGATCATCCCATGAAGGGACCAGTGCATAAGAGATCATCCCGTGAAGGGACCAGTGCATCAGAGATCATCCCGTGAAGGGACCAGTGCATCAGAGATCATCCCGTGAAGGGACCAGTGCATCAGAGATCATCCCGTGAAGGGACCAGTGCATCAGAGATCATCCCGTGAAGGGACCAGTGCATCAGAGATCATCCCGTGAAGGGACCAGTGCATCAGAGATCATGCCGTGAAGGGACCAGTGCATCAGAGATCATCCCGTGAAGGGACCAGTGCATTAGAGATCATCCCGTGAAGGGACCAGTGCATCAGAGATCATCCAATGAAGGGACCAGTGCATCAGAGATTATCCCATGAAGGGACCAGTGCATCAGAGATCATCCCATGAAGGGACCAGTGCATCAGAGATCATCCCATGAAGGGACCAGTGCATCAGAGATCATCCCATGAAGGGACCAGGGCATTAAACATCATCCCATGAAGGGACCAGGGCATTAAAGATCATCGCATGAAGGGACCAGTGCATCAGAGATCATCCCATGAAGGGACCAGTGCATCAAAGATCATCCCATGAAGGGAACAGTGCATCAAGATCATCCCTTGAAGGGAACAGTGCATCACAGCACTCCGATTAGAGGTATGCAAGATAATCCCATGAAGGGACCAGTGCAGCAAAGATCAACCCATGAAGGGACCATTAGTGCATCAAAGATCATCCCATGAAGGGACCAGTGCATCAGAGATCATCCCGTAAAGGACCAGTGCATCCAAGATCATCCCATGAAGGGACCAGTGCGTCAAAGATCATCCCATGAAGGGACTAGTGCGGCACAGCACTAAGATAAAAGGTATGCAAGTTCATCCAGTGAAGGAACCAGTGCAAAGATCATCCCGTGAAGGGACCAGTGCATCAAAGATCATCCCGTGAAGGGGCCGGTGCATCAGAGATCATCCCGTGAAGGGGCCGGTGCATCAGAGATCATCCCGTGAAGGGACCAGTGCATCAGAGATCATCCCATGAAGGGACCAGTGCATCAGCGATCATCCCATGGAGGGACCAGTGCATCAAAGATCATCCCATGGAGGGACCAGTGCATCAAAGATCATCCCATGGAGGGACCAGTGCATCAAAGATCATCCCATGGAGGGACCAGTGCATCAAAGATCATCCCATGGAGGGACCAGTGCATCACAGCTCTCAGATTAGAGAGCTGTGCAAGATCATCATGGGAAGGGACGAGTGCATCACAGCACTCAGATTAGAGCTATGCAAGATCATCCCATGAAGGGACCAGGGCATTAAAGATCATCCCATGAAGGGACCAGTGCATCAAAGACCATCCCATGAAGGGACCAGTGCATCAAAGATCATCCCATGGAGGGACCAGTGCATCACAGCTCTCAGATTAGAGAGCTGTGCAAGATCATCATGGGAAGGGACGAGTGCATCACAGCACTCAGATTAGATGTATGCAAGATCATCCCATGAAGGGACCAGTGCATCAGAGATCACCCCATGAAGGGACCATTAGTGCATCAGAGATCATCCCATGAAGGGACCAGTGCATCAGAGATCATCCCATGAAGGGACCAGTGCATCAGAGATCATCCCATGAAGGGACCAGTGCATCAGAGATCATCCCATGAAGGGACCAGTGCATCAGAGATCATCCCATGAAGGGACCAGTGCATCAGAGATCATCCCATGAAGGGGCCAGTGCATCAGAGATCATCCCATGAAGGGACCAGTGCATCAGAGATCATCCCATGAAGGGACCAGTGCATCAAGATCATCCCTTGAAGGGAACAGTGCATCACAGCACTCAGATTAGAGGTATGCAAGATCATCCCATGAAGGGACCAGGGCATTAAAGATCATCCCATGAAGGGACCAGTACATCAAAGATCATCCCATGAAGGGACCAGTGCATCAAAGATCATCCCATGAAGGGACCAGTGCATCAGAGATCATCCCATGAAGGGACCAGTGCATTAAACATCATCCCATGAAGGGACCAGGGCATCCGAGATCATCCCATGAAGGGGCCAGGGCATCAGAGATCATCCCATGAAGGGGCCAGTGCATCAGAGATCATCCCATGAAGGGGCCAGTGCATCAGAGATCATCCCATGAAGGGGCCAGTGCATCAGAGATCATCCCATGAAGGGGCCAGTGCATCAGAGATCATCCCATGAAGGGGCCAGTGCATCAGAGATCATCCCATGAAGGGGCCAGTGCATCAGAGATCATCCCATTAAGGGGCCAGTGCATCAGAGATCATCCCATGAAGGGGCCAGTGCATCAGAGATCATCCCGTGAAGGGACCAGTGCATCAGAGATCATCCCGTAAAGGACCAGTGCATCCAAGATCATCCCATGAAGGGACCAGTGTGTTAAAGATCATCCCATGAAGGGACCAGTGTGTTAAAGATCATCGCATGAAGGGACCAGTGCGTCAAAGATCATCCCATGAAGGGACTAGTGCGTCACAGCACTAAGATAAAAGGTATGCAAGTTCATCCAGTGAAGGAACCAGTGCAAAGATCATCCCGTGAAGGGACCAGTGCATCAGAGATCATCCCGTGAAGGGGCCGGTGCATCAGAGATCATCCCGTGAAGGGGCCGGTGCATCAGAGATCATCCCGTGAAGGGACCAGTGCATCAGAGATCATCCCGTGAAGGGACCAGTGCATCAGCGATCATCCCATGAAGGGACCAGTGCATCCGAGATCATCCCATGAAGGGACCAGTGCATCAAAGATCATCCCATGAAGGGACCAGTGCATCAGAGATCATCCCATGAAGGGACCAGTGCATCAGAGATCATCCCATGAAGGGACCAGTGCATCAGAGATCATCCCATGAAGGGACCAGTGCATCAGAGATCATCCCATGAAGGGACCAGTGCATCAACGATCATCCCATGAAGGGACCAGTGCATTAAAGATCATCCCATGAAGGGACCAGTGCATTAAAGATCATCCCATGAAGGGACCAGTGCATCACAGCTCAGATTAGAGGTATGCAAGATCATCCCATGAAGGGACCAGTGCAAAGATGATCCCATGAAGGGACCAGAGCATCAAAGGATATCCCATGAAAGGACCAGTGCATCAGGGATCATCCCATGAAGGGGCCAGTGCATCAGGGATCATCCTATGAAGGGGCCAGTGCATCAGAGATCATCCCATGAAGGGGCCAGTGCATCAGAGATCATCCCATGAATGGACCAGAGCAACACCACTCAGATTAGAGGTATGCAAGATGATCCCATGAAGGGACCAGTGCAGAGATCATCCCATGAAGGGACCAGTGTATCAATGATCATCCCATGAAGGGACCAGTGCATCAATGATCACCCCATGAAGGGACCAGTGCATCAATGATCACCCCATGAAGGGACCAGTGCATCAAAGCACTCTGATTAGAGGTATGCAAGATCATCCCATGAAGGGACCAAAGATCATCCCATGAAGGGACAAAAGATCATCTCATGAAGGGACCAAAGATCATCTCATGAAGGGACCAAAGATCATCTCATGAAGGGACCAAAGATCATCCCATGAAGGGACCAAAGATCATCCCATGAAGGGACCAAAGATCATCCCATGAAGGGACCAAAGATCATCCCATGAAGGGACCAAAGATCATCCCATGAAGGGACCAAAGATCATCCCATGAAGGGACCAAAGATCATCCCATGAAGGGACCAAAGATCATCCGATGAAGGGACCAAAGATCATCCCATGAAGGGACCAAAGATCATCCCATGAAGGGACCAAAGATCATCCCATGAAGGGACCAAAGATCATCCCATGAAGGGACCAAAGATCATCCCATGAAGGGACCAAAGATCATCCCATGAAGGGACCAAAGATCATCCCATGAAGGGACCAAAGATCATCCCATGAAGGGACCAAAGATCATCCCGTGAAGGGACCAGTGCATCAGAGATCATCCCATGAAGGGACCAGTGCATCAGAGATCATCCCATGAAGGGACCAGTGCATCAGAGATCATCCCATGAAGGGACCAGTGCATCAGAGATCATCCCATGAAGGGACCAGTGCATCAGAGATCATCCCATGAAGGGACCAGTGCATCAGAGATCATCCCATGAAGGGACCAGTGCATCAGAGATCATCCCATGAAGGGACCAGTGCATCAGAGATCATCCCATGAAGGGACCAGTGCATCAGAGATCATCCCATGAAGGGACCAGTGCATCAGAGATCATCCCATGAAGGGACCAGTGCATCAGAGATCATCCCATGAAGGGACCAGTGCATCAGAGATCATCCCATGAAGGGACGAGTGCAGAGATCATCCCATGAAGGGACCAGTGCATCACAGCACTCAGATTAGAGGTGTGCAAGATAATCCCATGAATGGACCAGTGCATCACAGCTCAGATTAGAGGTATGCAAGATCATCCCATGAAGGGACCAGTGCAAAGATGATCCCATGAAGGGACCAGTGCAAAGATGATCCCATGAAGGGACCAGTGCATCAAAGATCATCCCATGAAGGGACCACTGGATCAGAGATCATCCCATGAAGGGACCAGTGCATCAGAGATCATCCCATGAAGGGACCAGTGCATCAGAGATCATCCCATGAAGGGACCAGTGCATCATAGATCATCCCATGAAGGGACCAGTGCATCACAGATCACCCCATGAAGGGACCAGGGCATTAAACATCATCCCATGAAGGGACCAGTGCAACAGAGAACATCCCATGAAGGGACCAGTGCAACAGAGATCATCCCATGAAGGGACCAGTGCAACAGAGATCATCCCATGAAGGGACCAGTGCAACAGAGATCATCCCGTGAAGGAACCAGTGCAAAGATCATCCCGTGAAGGGACCAGTGCATCAGAGATCATCCCGTGAAGAGACCAGTGCATCAGAGATCATACCGTGAAGGGACGAGATCATCCCGTGAAGGGACCTGTGCATAAGAGATCATCCCGTGAAGGGACCAGTGCATCAGAGATCATCCCATGAAGGGACCAGTGCATCAGAGATCATCCCATGGAGGGACCAGTGCATCAGAGATCATCCCATGAAGGGACCAGTGCATAAGAGATCATCCCATGAAGGGACCAGTGCATCAGAGATCATCCCGTGAAGAGTCCAGTGCATCAGAGATCATACCGTGAAGGGACGAGATCATCCCGTGAAGGGACCTGTGCATCCGAGATCATCCCGTGAAGGGACCTGTGCATCAGAGATCATCCCGTGAAGGGACCAGTGCATCAGAGATCATCCCATCAAGGGACCAGTGCATCAGAGATCATCCCATGAAGGGACCAGTGCATCAGAGATCATCCCATGAAGGGACCAGTGCATCAGAGATCATCCCATGAAGGGACCAGTGCATCAGAGATCATCCCATGAAGGGACCAGTGCATCAGAGATCATCCCATGAAGGGACCAGTGCATCAGAGATCATCCCATGAAGGGACCAGTGCATCAGAGATCATCCCATGAAGGGACCAGTGCATCAGAGATCATCCCATGAAGGGACCAGTGCATCAGAGATCATCCCATGAAGGGACGAGTGCATCAGAGATCATCCCATGAAGGGACGAGTGCATCAGAGATCATCCCATGAAGGGACGAGTGCATCAGAGATCATCCCATGAAGGGACGAGTGCATCAGAGATCATCCCATGAAGGGACGAGTGCATCAGAGATCATCCCATGAAGGGACGAGTGCATCAGAGATCATCCCATGAAGGGACGAGTGCAGAGATCATCCCATGAAGGGACCAGTGCATCACAGCACTCAGATTAGAGGTGTGCAAGATAATCCCATGAAGGGACTAGTGCATCACAGCTCAGATTAGAGGTATGCAAGATCATCCCATGAAGGGACCAGTGCAAAGATGATCCCATGAAGGGACCAGTGCAAAGATGATCCCATGAAGGGACCAGTGCATCAAAGATCATCCCATGAAGGGACCACTGGATCAAAGATCATCCCATGAAGGGACCAGGGCATTAAAGATCATCCCATGAAGGGACCAGTGCATCAGATCATCCCATGAAAGGACCAGTGCATCAGAGATCATCCCATGAAGGGACCAGTGCATCACAGCACATAGATGAGGTATGCAAGATCATCCCATGAAGGGACCAGTGCATCAAAGATAATCCCATGAAGGGACCAGTGCATCAGAGATCATCCCATGAAGGGACCAGTGCATCACAGCACTCAGATTAGAGGTACGCAAGATCATCCCATGAAGGGACCAGTGCATCACAGCACTCAGATTAGAGGTACGCAAGATCATCCTATGAAGGGACCAGTGCATCAGAGATCATCCCATGAAGGGACAAGTGCATCAGAGATCATCCCATGAAGAGACCAGTGCATCAGAGATCATCCCATGAAGTGACCAGTGCATCAGAGATCATCCCATGAAGTGACCAGTGCATCAGATCATCCCATGAAGGGACCAGTGCATCACAGCACTCAGATTAGAGGTATGCAAGATCATCCCATGAAGGGACCAGGGCATTAAAGATCATCCCATGAAGGGACCAGTGCATCAAAGATCATCCCATGAAGGGACCAGTGCATCAAAGACCATCCCATGAAGGGACCATTAGTGCATCAAAGATCATCCCATGAAGGGACCAGTGCATCAGAGATCATCCCATGAAGGGACCAGTGCATCAGAGATCATCCCATGAAGGGACCAGTGCATCAGAGATCATCCCATGAAGGGACCAGTGCATCCAAGATCATCCCATAAAGGACCAGTACATCCAAGATCATCCCATGAAGGGACCAGTGCGTCAAAGATCATCCCATGAAGGGACCAGTGCGTCAAAGATCGTCCCATGAAGGGACCAGTGCGTCAAAGATCGTCCCATGAAGGGACCAGTGCGTCAAAGATCGTCCCATGAAGGGACCAGTGCGTCAAAGATCGTCCCATGAAGGGACCAGTGCGTCAAAGATCGTCCCATGAAGGGACCGGTGCATCAAAGATCGTCCCATGAAGGGACCGGTGCATCAAAGATCATCCCGTGAAGGGACCGGTGCATCAAAGATCATCCCGTGAAGGGACCGGTGCATCAAAGATCATCCCGTGAAGGGACCACTTCATCAAAGATCATCCCGTGAAGGGACCAGTTCATCAAAGATCATCCCGTGAAGGGACCAGTGCATCACAGCACTGAGATTAGAGGTATGCAAGATCATCCCATGAAGGGACCAGGGCATTAAAGATCATCCCATGAAGGGACCAGTGCATCAAAGACCATCCCATGAAGGGACCAGTGCATCAAAGACCATCCCATGAAGGGACCAGTGCATCAAAGATCATCCCATGGAGGGACCAGTGCATCAAAGATCATCCCATGGAGGGACCAGTGCATCAAAGATCATCCCATGGAGGGACCAGTGCATCACAGCTCTCAGATTAGAGAGCTGTGCAAGATCATCATGGGAAGGGACGAGTGCATCACAGCACTCAGATTAGATGTATGCAAGATCACCCCATGAAGGGACCATTAGTGCATCAGAGATCATCCCATGAAGGGACCAGTGCATCAGAGATCATCCCATGAAGGGACCAGTGCATCAGAGATCATCCCATGAAGGGACCAGTGCATCAGAGATCATCCCATGAAGGGACCAGTGCATCAGAGATCATCCCATGAAGGGACCAGTGCATCAGAGATCATCCCATGAAGGGACCAGTGCATCAGAGATCATCCCATGAAGGGACCAGTGCATCAGAGATCATCCCATGAAGGGACCAGTGCATCAGAGATCATCCCATGAAGGGACCAGGGCATTAAACATCATCCCATGAAGGGACCAGGGCATTAAAGATCATCGCATGAAGGGACCAGTGCATCAGAGATCATCCCATGAAGGGACCAGTGCATCAAAGATCATCCCATGAAGGGACCAGTGCATCAAGATCATCCCTTGAAGGGAACAGTGCATCACAGCACTCCGATTAGAGGTATGCAAGATAATCCCATGAAGGGACCAGTGCAGCAAAGATGATCCCATGAAGGGACCAGTGCATCAAAGATGATCCCATGAAGGGACCAGTGCATCAAAGATGATCCCATGAAGGGACCAGTGCATCAAAGATGATCCCATGAAGGGACCAGTGCATCAAAGATGATCCCATGAAGGGACCAGAGCAACACAGCACTCAGATTAGAGGTATGCAAGATCATCCCGTGAAGGGACCAGTGCATCAAAGATCATCCCGTGAAGGGACCAGTGCATCAAAGATCATCCCGTGAAGGGACCAGTGCATCAAAGATCATCCCGTGAAGGGACCAGTGCATCAAAGATCATCCCGTGAAGGGACCAGTGCATCAAAGATCATCCCATGAAGGGACCAGTGCGTTAAAGATCATCGCATGAAGGGACCAGTGCGTCAAAGATCATCCCATGAAGGGACTAGTGCGTCACAGCACTAAGATAAAAGGTATGCAAGTTCATCCAGTGAAGGAACCAGTGCAAAGATCATCCCGTGAAGGGGCCGGTGCATCAGAGATCATCCCGTGAAGGGGCCAGTGCATCAGAGATCATCCCATGAAGGGGCCAGTGCATCAGAGATCATCCCGTGAAGGGGCCAGTGCATCAGAGATCATCCCATGAAGGGGCCAGTGCATCAGAGATCATCCCATGAAGGGGCCAGTGCATCAGAGATCATCCCATGAAGGGGCCAGTGCATCAGAGATCATCCCATGAAGGGGCCAGTGCATCAGAGATCATCCCATGAAGGGGCCAGTGCATCAGAGATCATCCCATGAAGGGACCAGTGCATCAAAGATGATCCCATGAAGGGACCAGTGCATCAAAGATGATCCCATGAAGGGACCAGTGCATCAAAGATGATCCCATGAAGGGACCAGTGCATCAAAGATGATCCCATGAAGGGACCAGAGCAACACAGCACTCAGATTAGAGGTATGCAAGATCATCCCGTGAAGGGACCAGTGCATCAAAGATCATCCCGTGAAGGGACCAGTGCATCAAAGATCATCTCGTGAAGGGACCAGTGCATCAAAGATCATCCCGTGAAGGGACCAGTGCATCAAAGATCATCCCGTGAAGGGACCAGTGCATCAAAGATCATCCCGTGAAGGGACCAGTGCATCAAAGATCATCCCGTGAAGGGACCAGTGCATCAAAGATCATCCCGTGAAGGGACCAGTGCATCAAAGATCATCCCGTGAAGGGACCAGTGCATCAAAGATCATCCCGTGAAGGGACCAGTGCATCAAAGATCATCCCGTGAAGGGACCAGTGCATCAAAGATCATCCCATGAAGGGACCAGTGCATCAGAGATCATCCCATGAAGGGACCAGTGCATCAGAGATCAACCCATGAAGGGACCAGTGCATCAGAGATCATCCCATTAAGGGACCAGGGCATCAGAGACCATCCCATTAAGGGACCAGTGCATCAGAGATCATCCCATGAAGGGACTAGTGCATCAGAGATCATCCCATGAAGGGACCAGTGCATCAGAGATCATCCCATGAAGGGACCAGTGCATCAAGATCATCCCATGAAGGGACCAGTGCATCAAGATCATCCCACAAGATCATCCCATGAAGGGACCAGTGCATCAGAGATCATCCCATGAAGGGACCAGTGCATCAGAGATCATCCCATGAAGGGACCAGTGCATCAAGATCATCCCATGAAGGGACCAGTGCATCACAGCACTCAGATTAGAGGTACACAAGATCATCCCATGAAGGGACAAGTGCATCAGAGATCCTCCCATGAAGGGACAAGTGCGTCAGAGATCATCCCATGAACGGACCAGTGCATCAGAGATCATCCCATGAAGTGACCAGTGCATCAGAGATCATCCCATGAAGTGACCAGTGCATCAGATCATCCCATGAAGGGACCAGTGCATCAGATCATCCCATGAAGGGACCAGTGCATCAGATCATCCCATGAAGGGACCAGTGCATCACAGCACTCAGATTAGAGGTATGCAAGATCATCCCATGAAGGGACCAGGGCATTAAAGATCATCCCATGAAGGGACCAGTGCATCAAATATCATCCCATGGAGGGACCAGTGCATCAAAGATCATCCCATGGAGGGACCAGTGCATCAAAGATCATCCCATGGAGGGACCAGTGCATCAAAGATCATCCCATGGAGGGACCAGTGCATCAAAGATCATCCCATGGAGGGACCAGTGCATCACAGCTCTCAGATTAGAGAGCTGTGCAAGATCATCCTGGGAAGGGACGAGTGCATCACAGCACACAGATTAGATGTATGCAAGATCATCCCATGAAGGGACCAGTGCATCAGAGATCAGCCCATGAAGGGACCAGTGCATCAAAGATCATCCCATGAAGGGACCATTAGTGCATCAAAGATCATCCCATGAAGGGACCAGTGCATAAAGATCATCCCTTGAAGGGAACAGTGCATCACAGCACTCAGATTAGAGGTATGCAAGATCATCCCATGAAGGGACCAGGGCATTAAAGATCATCCCATGAAGGGACCAGTGCATCAAAGATCATCCCATGAAGGGACCATTAGTGCATCAGAGATCATCCCGTGAAGGGGCCAGTGCATCAGAGATCATCCCGTGAAGGGGCCAGTGCATCAGAGATCATCCCGTGAAGGGGCCAGTGCATCAGAGATCATCCCGTGAAGGGGCCAGTGCATCAGAGATCATCCCTTGAAGGGAACAGTGCATCACAGCACTCAGATTAGAGGTATGCAAGATCATCCCATGAAGGGACCAGGGCATTAAAGATCATCCCATGAAGGGACCAGTGCATCAAAGATCATCCCGTGAAGGGACCAGTGCATCAAAGATCATCCCGTGAAGGGACCAGTGCATCAAAGATCATCCCGTGAAGGGACCAGTGCATCAAAGATCATCCCGTGAAAGGACCAGTGCATCAAAGATCATCTCATGAAGGGACCAGTGCATCAGAGATCATCCCATGAAGGGATCAGTGCATCAGAGATCATCCCATGAAGTTACCAGTGCATCAGAGATCATCCCATGAAGGGAACAGTGCATCAGAGATCATCCCATGAAGGGACCAGGGCATTAAAGATCATCCCATGAAGGGACCAGTGCAAAGATGATCCCATGAAGGGACCAGTGAAAGATGATCCCATGAAGGGACCAGTGCATCAAAGATCATCCCAAGAAGGGACCAGTGCAGCAAAGATCATCCCAAGAAGGGACCAGAGAATCAAAGATCATCCCATGAAGCGACCAGGGCATTAAAGATCATCCCATGAAGGGACCAGTGCATCAGATCATCCCATGAAAGGACCAGTGCATCAGAGATCATCCCATGAAGGGACCAGGGCATCAGAGATCATCCCATGAAGGGACCAGTGCATCAGAGATCATCCCATGAAGGGACCAGTGCATCAGAGATCATCCCATGAAGGGGCCAGTGCATCAGAGATCATCCCGTGAAGGGACCAGTGCATCAGAGATTATCCCGTGAAGGGACCAGTGCATCAAAGATCATCCCATGAAGGGACAAGTGCATCAGAGATCATCCCATGAAGGGACCAGTGCATCAGAGATCATCCCATGAAGGGACCAGTGCATCAGAGATCATCCCATGAAGGGACCAGTGCATCAGAGATCATCCCATGAAGGGACCAGTGCATCACAGCACTCAGATTAGAGGTATGCAAGATAATCCCATGAAGGGACCAGTGCATCAAAGACCTTCTCACGAAGGGACCAGTGCATCCAAGATCATCCCATAAAGGACCAGTGCATCCAAGATCATCCCATGAAGGGACCAGTGCGTCAAAGATCATCCCATGAAGGGACCAGTGCGTCAAAGATCATCCCATGAAGGGACCAGTGCGTCAAAGATCATCCCATGAAGGGACCAGTGCGTCAAAGATCATCCCATGAAGGGACCAGTGCGTCAAAGATCATCCCATGAAGGGACCAGTGCATCACAGCACTAAGATAAAAGGTATCAAAGATCATCCCGTGAAGGGACCGGTGCATCAAAGATCATCCCGTGAAGTGACCAGTGCATCAAAGATCATCCCGTGAAGGGGCCAGTGCATCAAAGATCATCCCGTGAAGGGGCCAGTGCATCAAAGATCATCCCGTGAAGGGGCCAGTGCATCAAAGATCATCCCGTGAAGGGGCCAGTGCATCAAAGATCATCCCGTGAAGGGGCCAGTGCATCAAAGATCATCCCGTGAAGGGGCCAGTGCATCAAAGATCATCCCGTGAAGGGGCCAGTGCATCAGAGATCATCCCGTGAAGGGGCCAGTGCATCAGAGATCATCCCATGAAGGGGCCAGTGCATCAGAGATCATCCCATGAAGGGGCCAGTGCATCAGAGATCATCCCATGAAGGGGCCAGTGCATCAGAGATCATCCCATGAAGGGGCCAGTGCATCAGAGATCATCCCATGAAGGGACGAGTGCATCAGAGATCATCCGATGAAGGGACCAGTGCATCAGAGATCATCCCATGAAGGGACCAGTGCATCACAGCACTCAGATTAGAGGTATGCAAGATCATCCCGTGAAGGGACCAGTGCATCAAAGATCATCCCGTGAAGGGACCAGTGCATCAAAGATCATCCCGTGAAGGGACCAGTGCATCAAAGTTCATCCCATGAAGGGACCAGTGCATCAAAGATCATCCCGTGAAGGGACCAGTGCATCAAAGATCATCCCGTGAAGGGACCAGTGCATCAAAGATCATCCCGTGAAGGGACCAGTGCATCAAAGATCATCCCGTGAAGGGACCAGTGCATCAAAGATCATCCCGTGAAGGGACCAGTGCATCAAAGATCATCCCGTGAAGGGACCATTAGTGCATCAAAGATCATCCCGTGAAGGGACCATTAGTGCATCAAAGATCATCCCATGAAGGGACCAGTGCATCAGAGATCATCCCATGAAGGGACCAGTGCATCAGAGATCATCCCATGAAGGGACCAGGGCATTAAACATCCCATGAAGGGACCAGGGCATTAAAGATCATCCCATGAAGGGACCAGGGCATTAAAGATCATCCCATGAAGAGACCAGGGCATCAAAGATCATCCCATGAAGGGACCAGGGCATTAAAGATCATCCCATGAAGGGACCAGGGCATTAAAGATCATCCCATGAAGGGACCAGGGCATTAAAGATCATCCCATGAAGGGACCAGTGCATCAAAGATCATCCCATGAAGGGACCAGTGCATCAGAGATCATCCCATGAAGGGAACAGTGCATCAAGATCATCCCTTGAAGGGAACAGTGCATCACAGCACTCGGATTAGAGGTATGCAAGATCATCCCATGAAGGGACCAGGGCATTAAAGATCATCCCATGAAGGGACCAGTGCATCAAAGATCATCCCATGAAGGGACCAGGGCATCAGAGATCATCCCATGAAGGGACCAGGGCATCAGAGATCATCCCATGAAGGGACCAGTGCATCAAAGATCATCCCACGAAGGGACCAGTGCATCAGAGATCATCCCATGAAGGGACCAGTGCATCAGAGATCATCCCATGAAGGGACCAGTGCATCAGAGATCATCCCATGAAGGGACCAGTGCATCAAAGATCATCCCATGAAGGGACCAGTGCATCAGAGATCATCCAATGAAGGGACCAGTGCATCACAGCACTCAGATTAGAGGTATGCAAGATCATCCCATGAAGGGACCAGGGCATGCAAGATCATCACATGAAGGGACCAGGGCATTAAAGATCATCACATGAAGGGACCAGTGCATCAGAGATCATCACATGAAGGGACCAGTGCATCACAGCACTCAGATTAGAGGTATGCAAGATCATCCCATGAAGGGACCAGTGCATCAGAGATCATCACATGAAGGGACCAGTGCATCACAGCACTCAGATTAGAGGTATGCAAGATCATCCCGTGAAGGGACCAGTGCATCAGAGATCATCCCGTGAAGGGACCAGTGCATCAGAGATCATCCCGTGAAGGGACCAGTGCATCAGAGATCATCCCGTGAAGGGACCAGTGCATCAGAGATCATCCCGTGAAGGGACCAGTGCATCAGAGATCATCCCGTGAAGGGACCAGTGCATCAGAGATCATCCCGTGAAGGGACCAGTGCATCAGAGATCATCCCGTGAAGGGACCAGTGCATCAGAGATCATCCCGTGAAGGGACCAGTGCATCAGATCATCCCGTGAAGGGACCAGTGCATCAGAGATCATCCCATCAAGGGACCAGTGCATCAGAGATCATCCCATCAAGGGACCAGTGCATCAGAGATCATCCCATCAAGGGACCAGTGCATCAGAGATCATCCCATCAAGGGACCAGTGCATCAGAGATCATCCCATCAAGGGACCAGTGCATCAGAGATCATCCCATCAAGGGACCAGTGCATCAGAGATCATCCCATCAAGGGACCAGTGCATCAGAGATCATCCCATCAAGGGACCAGTGCATCAGAGATCATCCCATCAAGGGACCAGTGCATCAGAGATCATCCCATCAAGGGACCAGTGCATCAGAGATCATCCCATCAAGGGACCAGTGCATCAGAGATCATCCCATCAAGGGACCAGTGCATCAAAGATCATCCCATTAAGGGACCAGTGCATCAGAGATCATCCCATGAGGGGACCAGTGCATCAGAGATCATCCCATGAAGGGACCAGTGCATCAGAGATCATCCCATGAAGGGACCAGTGCATCAGAGATCATCCCATGAAGGGACCAGTGCATCAGAGATCATCCCATGAAGGGACCAGTGCATCAGAGATCATCCCATGAAGGGACCAGTGCATCAGAGATCATCCCATGAAGGGCCCAGTGCATCAAAGATCATCCCAGGAAGGGACCAGTGCATCAGAGATCATGCCATGAAGGACCAGTGCATCAGAGATCATGCCATGAGGGGACCAGTGCATCAAAGATCATCCCATGAGGGGACCAGTGCATCAAAGATCATCCCATGAAGGGACCAGTGCATCAAAGATCATCCCACGAAGGGACCAGTGCATCAAAGATCATCCCATGAAGGGACCAGTGCATCAAAGATCATCCTATTAAGGGACCAGGGCATCACAGCACTCAGATAAGAGGTATGCAAGATCATCCCATGAAGGGAGTAGTGCATCAGAGATCATCCCATGAAAGGACCAGTGCATCAGAGATCATCCCATTAAGGGACCAGTGCATCAGAGATCATCCTATTAAGGGACCAGTGCATCAGAGATCATCCCATTAAGGGACCAGTGCATCAGAGATCATCCCATTAAGGGACCAGGGCATCACAGCACTCAGATAAGAGGTATGCAAGATCATCCCATGAAGGGAGTAGTGCATCAGAGATCATCCCATGAAGGGACCAGTGCATCAGAGATCATCCCATTAAGGGACCAGTGCATCAGAGATCATCCTATTAAGGGACCAGTGCATCAGAGATCATCCCATTAAGGGACCAGTGCATCAGAGATCATCCCATTAAGGGACCAGTGCATCAAAGATCATCCCATTAAGGGACCAGTGCATCACAGCACTCCGATTAGAGGTATGCAAGATCATCCCATGAAGGGACCAGTGCATCAAATATCATCCCATGAAGGGACCAGTGCATCAGAGATCATCCCATGAAGGGACCAGTGCATCAGAGATCATCCCATGAAGGGACCAGTGCATCAGAGATCATCCCATGAAGGGACCAGTGCATCAGAGATCATCCCATGAAGGGACCAGTGCATCAAATGTCATCCCAGGAAGGGACCAGTGCATCAAAGGTCATCCCAGGAAGGGACCAGTGCATCAAAGGTCATCCCAGGAAGGGACCAGTGCATCAAAGGTCATCCCAGGAAGGGACCAGTGCATCAAAGGTCATCCCAGGAAGGGACCAGTGCATCAAAGGTCATCCCAGGAAGGGACCAGTGCATCAAAGGTCATCCCAGGAAGGGACCAGTGCATCAAAGATCATGCCATGAAGGGACCAGTGCATCAGAGATCATCCCATGAGGGGACCAGTGCATCAGAGATCATCCCATGAAGGGACCAGTGCATCAGAGATCATCCCATGAAGGGACCAGTGCATCAGAGATCATCCCATGAAGAACCAGTGAATCACAGCACTAAGATTAGAGGTATGCAAGATCATCCCATGAAGGGACCAGTGCATCAACGATCATCCCATGAAGGGACCAGTGCATCAACGATCATCCCATGAAGGGACCAGTGCATCAACGATCATCCCATTAAGGGACCAGTGCATCAAAGATCATCCCATTAAGGGACCAGTGCATCAAAGATCATCCCATTAAGGGACCAGTGCATCAAAGATCATCCCATTAAGGGACCAGTGCATCAAAGATCATCCCATGAAGGGACCAGTGCATCAAAGATCATCCTATGAAGGGACCAGTGCATCAGAGATCATCCTATGAAGGGACCAGTGCATCAAAGATCATCCTATGAAGGGACCAGTGCATCACAGATCATCCCATGAAGGGACCAGTGCATCAGAGATCATCATCCCATGAAGGGACCAGTGCATCAGAGATCATCCCATGAAGAAACAGTGCATCACAGCACTAAGATTAGAGGTATGCACGATCATCCCATAAAGGGACCAGTGCATCAAAGATCATCCCATGAAGGGACAAGTGCATCACAGCACTCAGATTAGAGGTATGCAAGATCATCCCATGAAGGGACCAGTGCTTCAGAGGAGATCATCCCATGAAGGGACCAGTGCATCACAACACTAAGATTAGAGGTATGCAAGATCATCCCATGAAGGGACCAGTGCAAACATCATCCCATGAAGGGACCAGTGCAAACATCATCCCATGAAGGGACCAGTGCAAACATCATCCCATGAAGGGACCAGTGCAAACATCATCCCATGAAGGGACCAGTGCAAACATCATCCCATGAAGGGACCAGTGCAAACATCATCCCATGAAGGGACCAGTGCAAACATCATCCCATGAAGGGACCAGTGCAAACATCATCCCATGAAGGGACCGGTGCATAAGAGATCATCCCGTGAAGGGACCGGTGCATCAAAGATCATCCCGTGAAGGGACCGGCGCATCAAAGATCATCCCGTGAAGGGACCAGCGGATCAAAGATCATCCCATGAAGGGACCAGCGGATCAGAGATCATCCCATGAAGGGACCAGCGCATCAGAGATCATCCCATGAAGGGACCAGTGCATCACAGCACTAAGATTAGAGGTATGCAAGATCATCCCATGAAGGGACCAGTGCATCAGATTTCATCCCACGAAGGGACCAGTGCATCAGATATCCCATGAAGGGACCAGTGCATCAAAGATCATCCCATGAAGGGACCAGTGCATCAGAGATCATCCCATGAAGGGACCAGTGCATCAGAGATCATCCCATGAAGGGACCAGTGCATCAGAGATCATCCCATGAAGGGACCAGTGCATCAGAGATCATCCCATGAAGGGACCAGTGCATCAGAGATCATCCCATGAAGGGACCAGTGCATCAGAGATCATCCCACGAAGGGACCAGTGCAACAGAGATCATCCCATGAAGGGACAAGTGCATCAGAGATCATCCCATGAAGGGACAAGTGCATCAGAGATCATCCTATGAAGGGACCAGTGCATCACAGCACTCAGATTAGAGGTATGCAAGAGGATCCCATGAAGGGACCAGTGCATCACAGCACTCAGATTGGAGGTATGCAAGATCATCCCATGAAGGGAAAAGTGCAATACAGATCATCCCATGAAGGGACCAGATCAGAGATCATCCCATGAAGGGACCAGTGCATCAGAGATCGTCCCATGAAGGGACCATTAGTGCAAAGATCATCCAATGAAGGGACCAGTGCATCAAAGATCATCCCATGAAGGGACCAGGGCATTAAAGATCATCCCATGAAGGGACCACTGCATCAAGACCATCCCATGAAGGGACCAGTGCATCACAGCACTCGGATTAGAGGTACGCAAGATCATCCCATGAAGGGACCAGTGCATCAGAGATCATCCCATGAAGGGACAAGTGCATCAGAGATCATCCCAAGAAAGGGACAAGTGCATCAGAGATCATCCCATGAAGGGACCAGTGCATCAGAGATCATCCCATGAAGGGACCAGTGCATCAGAGATCATCCCATGAAGGGAACAGGGTATTAAAGATCATCCCATGAAGGGACCAGTGCATCAAAGAAAATCCCATGAAGGGACCAGTGCATCAAAGAAAATCCCATGAAGGGACCAGTGCATCAAAGAAAATCCCATGAAGGGACCAGTGCATCAAAGAAAATCCCATGAAGGGACCAGTGCATCAAAGAAAATCCCATGAAGGGACCAGTGCATCAAAGAAAATCCCATGAAGGGACCAGGGCCTCAGCGATCCCATGAAGGGACCAGTGCATCACAGCACTCAGATTAGAGGTATGCAAGATCATCCCGAGAAGGAACCAGTGCATCACAGCACTCAGATTAGAGGTATGCAAGATCATCCCATGAAGGAACCAGTGCATCAGAGATCATCCCATGAAGGGACCAGTGCATCAGAGATCATCCCATGAAGGGACCAGTGCATCACAGCACTATGATTAGAGGTATGCAAGATCATCCCGTGAAGGGACCAGTGCATCAAAGACCATCCCATGAAGGGACCAGTGCATCAGAGATCATCCCATGAAGGGACCAGTGCAAAGACCATGCCATGAAGGGACCAGTGCATCAGAGATCATCCCGTGAAGGGACCAGTGCATCACAGCACTCGGTTAGAGGTATGCGAGATCATCCCGTGAAGGGACCGGTGCATCCGAGATCATCCCGTGAAGGGACCGGTGCATCCGAGATCATCCCGTGAAGGGACCGGTGCATCCGAGATCATCCCGTGAAGGGACCGGTGCATCCGAGATCATCCCGTGAAGGGACCGGTGCATCCGAGATCATCCCGTGAAGGGACCGGTGCATCCGAGATCATCCCGTGAAGGGACCGGTGCATCCGAGATCATCCCGTGAAGGGACCGGTGCATCCGAGATCATCCCGTGAAGGGACCGGTGCATCCGAGATCATCCCGTGAAGGGACCGGTGCATCCGAGATCATCCCGTGAAGGGACCGGTGCATCCGAGATCATCCCGTGAAGGGACCGGTGCATCCGAGATCATCCCGTGAAGGGACCGGTGCATCCGAGATCATCCCGTGAAGGGACCGGTGCATCCGAGATCATCCCGTGAAGGGACCGGTGCATCCGAGATCATCCCGTGAAGGGACCGGTGCATCCGAGATCATCCCGTGAAGGGACCGGTGCATCCGAGATCATCCCGTGAAGGGACCGGTGCATCCGAGATCATCCCGTGAAGGGACCGGTGCATCCGAGATCATCCCGTGAAGGGACCGGTGCATCCGAGATCATCCCGTGAAGGGACCGGTGCATCCGAGATCATCCCGTGAAGGGACCGGTGCATCCGAGATCATCCCGTGAAGGGACCGGTGCATCCGAGATCATCCCGTGAAGGGACCGGTGCATCCGAGATCATCCCGTGAAGGGACCGGTGCATCCGAGATCATCCCGTGAAGGGACCGGTGCATCCGAGATCATCCCGTGAAGGGACCGGTGCATCCGAGATCATCCCGGGAAGGGACCGGTGCATCCGAGATCATCCCGGGAAGGGACCGGTGCATCCGAGATCATCCCGGGAAGGGACCGGTGCATCCGAGATCATCCCGGGAAGGGACCGGTGCATCCGAGATCATCCCGGGAAGGGACCGGTGCATCCGAGATCATCCCGGGAAGGGACCGGTGCATCCGAGATCATCCCGGGAAGGGACCGGTGCATCCGAGATCATCCCGGGAAGGGACCGGTGCATCCGAGATCATCCCGGGAAGGGACCGGTGCATCCGAGATCATCCCGGGAAGGGACCGGTGCATCCGAGATCATCCCGGGAAGGGACCGGTGCATCCGAGATCATCCCGGGAAGGGACCGGTGCATCCGAGATCATCCCGGGAAGGGACCGGTGCATCCGAGATCATCCCGGGAAGGGACCGGTGCATCCGAGATCATCCCGGGAAGGGACCGGTGCATCCGAGATCATCCCGGGAAGGGACCGGTGCATCCGAGATCATCCCGGGAAGGGACCGGTGCATCCGAGATCATCCCGGGAAGGGACCGGTGCATCCGAGATCATCCCGGGAAGGGACCGGTGCATCCGAGATCATCCCGGGAAGGGACCGGTGCATCCGAGATCATCCCGGGAAGGGACCGGTGCATCCGAGATCATCCCGGGAAGGGACCGGTGCATCCGAGATCATCCCGGGAAGGGACCGGTGCATCCGAGATCATCCCGGGAAGGGACCGGTGCATCCGAGATCATCCCGGGAAGGGACCGGTGCATCCGAGATCATCCCGGGAAGGGACCGGTGCATCCGAGATCATCCCGGGAAGGGACCGGTGCATCCGAGATCATCCCGGGAAGGGACCGGTGCATCCGAGATCATCCCGGGAAGGGACCGGTGCATCCGAGATCATCCCGGGAAGGGACCGGTGCATCCGAGATCATCCCGGGAAGGGACCGGTGCATCCGAGATCATCCCGGGAAGGGACCGGTGCATCCGAGATCATCCCGGGAAGGGACCGGTGCATCCGAGATCATCCCGGGAAGGGACCGGTGCATCCGAGATCATCCCGGGAAGGGACCGGTGCATCCGAGATCATCCCGGGAAGGGACCGGTGCATCCGAGATCATCCCGGGAAGGGACCGGTGCATCCGAGATCATCCCGGGAAGGGACCGGTGCATCCGAGATCATCCCGGGAAGGGACCGGTGCATCCGAGATCATCCCGGGAAGGGACCGGTGCATCCGAGATCATCCCGGGAAGGGACCGGTGCATCCGAGATCATCCCGGGAAGGGACCGGTGCATCCGAGATCATCCCGGGAAGGGACCGGTGCATCCGAGATCATCCCGGGAAGGGACCGGTGCATCCGAGATCATCCCGGGAAGGGACCGGTGCATCCGAGATCATCCCGGGAAGGGACCGGTGCATCCGAGATCATCCCGGGAAGGGACCGGTGCATCCGAGATCATCCCGGGAAGGGACCGGTGCATCCGAGATCATCCCGGGAAGGGACCGGTGCATCCGAGATCATCCCGGGAAGGGACCGGTGCATCCGAGATCATCCCGGGAAGGGACCGGTGCATCCGAGATCATCCCGGGAAGGGACCGGTGCATCCGAGATCATCCCGGGAAGGGACCGGTGCATCCGAGATCATCCCGGGAAGGGACCGGTGCATCCGAGATCATCCCGGGAAGGGACCGGTGCATCCGAGATCATCCCGGGAAGGGACCGGTGCATCCGAGATCATCCCGGGAAGGGACCGGTGCATCCGAGATCATCCCGGGAAGGGACCGGTGCATCCGAGATCATCCCGGGAAGGGACCGGTGCATCCGAGATCATCCCGGGAAGGGACCGGTGCATCCGAGATCATCCCGGGAAGGGACCGGTGCATCCGAGATCATCCCGGGAAGGGACCGGTGCATCCGAGATCATCCCGGGAAGGGACCGGTGCATCCGAGATCATCCCGTGAAGGGACCGGTGCATCCGAGATCATCCCGTGAAGGGACCGGTGCATCCGAGATCATCCCGTGAAGGGACCGGTGCATCCGAGATCATCCCGTGAAGGGACCGGTGCATCCGAGATCATCCCGTGAAGGGACCGGTGCATCCGAGATCATCCCGTGAAGGGACCGGTGCATCCGAGATCATCCCGTGAAGGGACCGGTGCATCCGAGATCATCCCGTGAAGGGACCGGTGCATCCGAGATCATCCCGTGAAGGGACCGGTGCATCCGAGATCATCCCGTGAAGGGACCGGTGCATCCGAGATCATCCCGTGAAGGGACCGGTGCATCCGAGATCATCCCGTGAAGGGACCGGTGCATCCGAGATCATCCCGTGAAGGGACCGGTGCATCCGAGATCATCCCGTGAAGGGACCGGTGCATCAGAGATCATCCCGTGAAGGGACCGGTGCATCAGAGATCATCCCGTGAAGGGACCGGTGCATCAGAGATCATCCCATGAAGGGACCAGTGCATCACAGCACTCGGTTAGAGGTATGCAAGATCATCCCATGAAGGGACCAGGGCATCACAGCACTCAGATTAGAGGTATGCAAGATCATCCCATGAAGGGACCAGTGCAAAGATGATCCCATGAAGGGACCAGTGCATCAAAGATCATCCCATGAAGGGACCAGTGCATCAAAGATCATCCCATGAAGGGACCAGTGCATCAAAGATCATCCCATGAAGGGACCAGTGGATCAAAGATCATCCCATGAAGGGACCAGTGGATCAAAGATCGTCCCATGAAGGGACCAGTGGATCAGAGATCATCCCATGAAGGGACTAGTGCATCAGAGATCATCCCATGAAGGGACCAGTGCATCAGAGATCATCCCATGAAGGGACCAGTGCATCAGAGATCATCCCATGAAGGGACCAGTGCATCAGAGATCATCCCATGAAGGGACCAGTGCAAAGATGATCCCATGAAGGGACCAGTGCATAAAAGATCATCCCAAGAAGGGACCAGTGCATCAAAGATCATCCCAAGAAGGGACCAGTGCATCAAAGATCATCCGAAGAAGGGACCAGTGGATCAAATATCATCCCATGAAAGGACCAGGGCATTAAAGATCATCCCATGAAGGGACGAGTGCATCACAGCACTCAGATTAGAGGTATGCAAGATCATCCCGTGAAGGGACCAGTGCATCAAAGACCATCCCATGAAGGGACCAGTGCATCAGAGATCATCCCATGAAGGGACCAGTGCAAAGATCATGCCATGAAGGGACCAGTGCATCAAAGTTCATCCCATGAAGGGACCAGTGCATCAGAGATCACCCCATGAAGGGACCAGTGCATCAGAGATCATCCCATGAAGGGGCCAGTGCATCAGAGATCATCCCATGAAGGGACCAGTGCATCAGAGATCATCCCATGAAGGGACCAGTGCATCAGAGATCATCCCATGAAGGGACCAGTGCATCAGAGATCATCCCATGAAGGGACCAGTGCATCAGAGATCATCCCATGAAGGGACCAGTGCATCAGAGATCATCCCATGAAGGGACCAGTGGATCACAGTACTCAGATTAGAGGTACGCAAGATCATCCCATGAAGGGACCAGTGCATCAGAGATCATCCCATGAAGGGACAAGTGCATCAAAAATCATCCCATGAAGGGACCAGTGCATCAAAAATCATCCCATGAAGGGACCAGTGCATCAAAAATCATCCCGTGAAGGGACCAGTGCATCAAAAATCATCCCGTGAAGGGACCAGTGCATCAAAAATCATCCCGTGAAGGGACCAGTGCATCAAAGACCATCCCATGAAGGGACCAGTGGATCAAAGACCATCCCATGAAGGGACCAGTGGATCAAAGATCATCCCATGAAGGGACCAGTGGATCAAAGATCATCCCATGAAGGGACCAGTGGATCAAAGATCATCCCATGAAGGGACCAGTGCATCAGAGATCATCCCATGAAGGGACCAGTGCATCAGAGATCATCCCATGAAGGGACCAGTGCATCAGAGATCATCCCATGAAGGGACAAGTGCATCAGAGATCATCCCATGAAGGGACAAGTGCATCAGAGATCATCCCCATGAAGGGACCAGTGCATCAGAGATCATCCCATGAAGGGACCAGTGCATCAGAGATCCCGTGAAGGGACCAGTGCATCAGAGATCATCCCATGAAGGGACAATTAGTGCATCAAAGATCATCCAATGAAGGGACCAATGCATCAAAGATCATCCTGTGAAGGGACCAGTGCATCAAAGATCATCCCATGAAGGGACCAGATCAGAGATCATCCCATGAAGGGACCAGTGCATCAGAGATCATCCCATGAAGGGACCAGTGCATCAAAGATCATCCCATGAAGGGACCAGTGCATCAGAGATCATCCCATGAAGGGACAATTAGTGCATCAAAGATCATCCAATGAAGGGACCAATGCATCAAAGATCATCCTGTGAAGGGACCAGTGCATCAGAGATCATCCCATGAAGGGACCAGTGCATCAAAGATCATCCCATGAAGGGACCAGTGCATCAAAGATCATCCCATGAAGGGACCAGTGCATCAGAGATCATCCCATGAAGGGACCAGTGCATCAGAGATCATCCCATGAAGGGAGCAGTGCATCAGAGATCATCCCATGAAAGGAGCAGTGCATCAGAGATCATCCCATGAAGGGAGCAGTGCATCAGAGATCATCCCATGAAGGGAGCAGTGCAAAGATGATCCCATGAAGGGACCAGTGCAAAGATGATCCCATGAAGGGACCAGTGCAAAGATGATCCCATGAAGGGACCAGTGCAAAGATGATCCCATGAAGGGACCAGTGCAAAGATGATCCCATGAAGGGACCAGTGCAAAGATGATCCCATGAAGGGACCAGTGCAAAGATGATCCCATGAAGGGACCAGTGCAAAGATGATCCCATGAAGGGACCAGTGCAAAGATGATCCCATGAAGGGACCAGTGCAAAGATGATCCCAAGAAGGGACCAGTGCAAAGATGATCCCAAGAAGGGACCAGTGCATCAAAGATCATCCCTAGAAGGGACCAGTGGATCAAAGATCATCCCATGAAGGGACCAGTGCATCAAACATCATCCCATGAAGGGACCAGTGCATCAAACATCATCCCATGAAGGGACCAGTGCATCAAAGATCATCCCATGAAGGGAACAGTGCATCAAACATCATCCCATGAAGGGACCAGTGCATCAAACATCATCCCATGAAGGGACCAGTGCATCACAGCACTCAGATTAGAGGTACGCAAGATCATCCAATGAAGGGACCAGTACATCAGAGCTCATCCCATGAAGGGACCAGTGCATCAGACATCATCCCATGAAGGGACCAGTGCATCAGACATCATCCCATGAAGGGACCAGTGCATCAGAGATCATCCCATGAAGGGACCAGTGCATCAGAGATCATCCCATGAAGGGACCAGTGCATCAAAGATCATCCCATGAAGGGACCACTGCATCAAGACCATCCCATAAAGGGACCAGTGCATCACAGCACTCAGATTAGAGGTACGCAAGATCAACCCATGAAGGGACCAGTGCAAAGATGATCCCATGAAGGGACCAGTGCATCAGAGATCATCCCATGAAGGGACCAGTGCATCAGAGATCATCCCATGAAGGGACCAGTGCATCAGAGATCATCCCATGAAGGGACCAGTGCATCAAAGCCCATCCCATGAAGGGACCAATGCATCAAAGCCCATCCCATGAAGGGACCAGTGCATCAAAGCCCATCCCATGAAGGGACCAGTGCATCAAAGATCATCCCATGGAGGGACCAGTGCATCAAAGACCATCCCATGAAGGGACCAGGGCCTCAGCGATCCCATGAAGGGACCAGTGCATCAGAGAACATCCCGTGAAGGGACCAGTGCATCAAAGATCATCCCGTGAAGGGACCAGTGCATCAAAGATCATCCCGTGAAGGGACCAGTGCATCAAAGATCATCCCGTGAAGGGACCAGTGCAAAGATCATCCCGTGAAGGGACCAGTGCATCAAAGATCATCCCATGAAGTGACCAGTGCAAAGATGATCCCATGAAGGGACCAGTGCAAAGATGATCCCATGAAGGGACCAGTGCAAAGATGATCCCATGAAGGGACCAGTGCATCAAAGATCATCCCAAGAAGGGACCAGTGCATCAAAGATCATCCCATGAAGGGACCAGTGCATCAAAGATCATCCCATGAAGGGACCAGTGCATCAAACATCATCCCATGAAGGGACCAGTGCATCAAAGATCATCCCATGAAGGGAACAGTGCATCAAACATCATCCCATGAAGGGACCAGTGCATCAAAGATCATCCCATGAAGGGACCAGTGCATCAAAGATCATCCCATGAAGGGAACAGTGCATCAAACATCATCCCATGAAGGGACCAGTGCATCAAAGATCATCCCATGAAGGGACCAGTGCAGAACAGCACTCAGATTAGAGGTACGCAAGATCATCCCATGAAGGGACCAGTGCATCAGAGCTCATCCCATGAAGGGACAAGTGCATCAGAGATCATCCCATGAAGGGACCAGTGCATCAGAGATCATCCCATGAAGGGACCAGTGCATCAGAGATCATCCCATGAAGGGACCAGTGCATCAGAGATCATCCCATGAAGGGACCACCGCATCAAGACCATCCCATGAAGGGACCAGTGCATCACAGCACTCAGATTAGAGGTACGCAAGATCAACCCATGAAGGGACCAGTGCAAAGATGATCCCATGAAGGGACCAGTGCATCAAAGATCATCTCAAGAAGGGACCAGTGCATCAAAGATCATCCCAAGAAGGGACCAGTGCATCAAAGATCATCCCATGAAAGGACCAGTGCATCAAAGACCATCCCATGGAGGGACCAGTGCATCAAAGACCATCCCATGGAGGGACCAGTGCATCAAAGATCATCCCATGGAGGGACCAGTGCATCAAAGATCATCCCATGGAGGGACCAGTGCATCAAAGACCATCCCATCAAGGGACCAGGGGCTCAGCGATCCCATGAAGGGACCAGTGCATCAGAGATCATTCCATGAAGGGACCAGTGCATCAGAGATCATCCCATGAAGGGACCAGTGGATCAGAGATCATCCCATGAAGAGACCAGTGCATCAGAGATCATCCCATGAAGGGACCAGTGCATCAGAGATCATCCTATGAAGGGACCAGTGCATCAGAGATCATCCCATGAAGGGACCAGTGCATCAGAGATCATCCCATGAAGGGACCAGTGCATCAGAGATCATCCCATGAAGGGACCAGTGCATCAGAGATCATCCCATGAAGGGACCAGATCAGAGATCATCCCATGAAGGGACCATTAGTGCAAAGATCATCCAATGAAGGGACCAGTGCATCAAAGATCATCCCGTGAAGGGACCAGTGCATCAAAGATCATCCCGTGAAGGGACCAGTGCATCAAAGATCATCCCGTGAAGGGACCAGTGCATCAAAGATCATCCCGTGAAGGGACCAGTGCATCAAAGATCATCCCGTGAAGGGACCAGTGCAAAGATCATCCCGTGAAGGGACCAGTGCAAAGATCATCCCGTGAAGGGACCAGTGCAAAGATCATCCCAAGAAGGGACCAGTGCATCAAAGATCATCCCAAGAAGGGACCAGTGCATCAAAGATCATCCCAAGAAGGGACCGGCGGATCAAAGATCATCCCAAGAAGGGACCGGCGGATCAAAGATCATCCCATGAAGGGAACAGTGCATCAAACATCATCCCATGAAGGGACCAGTGCATCAAAGATCATCCCATGAAGGGACCAGTGCATCACAGCACTCAGATTAGAGGTATGCAAGATCATCCCATGAAGGGACCAGTGCATGAAGATCATCCCATGAAGGGACCAGTGCATCAGAGATCATCCCGTGAAGGGACCAGTGCAAAGATGATCCCATGATGGGACCAGTGCAAAGATGATCCCATGAAGGGACCAGTGCATCAAAGATCATCCCAAGAAGGGACCAGTGCATCAAAGATCATCCCATGAAGGGGCCAGTGCATCAGAGATCCTCCCATGAAGGGGCCAGTGCATCAGAGATCCTCCCATGAAGAAGCCAGTGCATCAGAGATCCTCCCATGAAGAAGCCAGTGCATCAGAGATCCTCCCATGAAGGGGCCAGTGCATCAGAGATCCTCCCATGAAGGGGCCAGTGCATCAGAGATCCTCCCATGAAGGGGCCAGTGCATCAGAGATCCTCCCATGAAGGGGCCAGTGCATCAGAGATCCTCCCATGAAGGGGCCAGTGCATCAGAGATCCTCCCATGAAGGGGCCAGTGCATCAGAGATCCTCCCATGAAGGGGCCAGTGCATCAGAGATCCTCCCATGAAGGGGCCAGTGCATCAGAGATCCTCCCATGAAGGGGCCAGTGCATCAGAGATCCTCCCATGAAGGGGCCAGTGCATCAGAGATCCTCCCATGAAGGGGCCAGTGCATCAGAGATCCTCCCATGAAGGGGCCAGTGCATCAGAGATCCTCCCATGAAGGGGCCAGTGCATCAGAGATCCTCCCATGA
Organism: Triturus cristatus; assembly: GCF_964204655.1. Taxonomy (NCBI): domain Eukaryota; kingdom Metazoa; phylum Chordata; class Amphibia; order Caudata; family Salamandridae; genus Triturus; species Triturus cristatus. The sequence goes on along the minus strand of NC_140588.1, from coordinate 410,596,504 downwards.
AGGGGCCAGTGCATCAGAGATCCTCCCATGAAGGGGCCAGTGCATCAGAGATCCTCCCATGAAGGGGCCAGTGCATCAGAGATCCTCCCATGAAGGGGCCAGTGCATCAGAGATCCTCCCATGAAGGGGCCAGTGCATCAGAGATCCTCCCATGAAGGGGCCAGTGCATCAGAGATCCTCCCATGAAGGGGCCAGTGCATCAGAGATCCTCCCATGAAAGGGCCAGTGCATCAGGGATTATCTCATGAAGGGACAAGTGCATCCCAGCACTCAGATTAGAGGTATGCGAGATCATCCATGAAGGGACCAGTGCATCAGAGATCATCCCGTGAAGGGACAGTGCATCAGAGATCATCCCGTGAAGGGACCAGTGCATCAGAGATCATCCCGTGAAGGGACCAGTGCATCAGAGATCATCCCGTGAAGGGACCAGTGCATCAGAGATCATCCCGTGAAGGGACCAGTGCATCAGAGAACATCCCGTGAAGGGACCAGTGCATCAGAGAACATCCCGTGAAGGGACCAGTGCAGAGATCATCCCGTGAAGGGACCAGTGGATCAGAGATCATCCCGTGAAGGGACCAGTGGATCAGAGATCATCCCGTGAAGGGACCAGTGCATCAGAGATCATCCCGTGAAGGGACCAGTGCATCAGAGATCATCCCATGAAGGGACCAGTGCATCAGAGATCATCTCGTGAAGGGACCAGTGCAGAGATCATCCCGTGAAGGGACCAGTGCATCAGAGATCATTCCATAAAGGGACCAGTGCATCACAGCACTCAGATTAGAGGTATGCAAGATCATCCCATGAAAGGACAAGTGCATCAGCGATCATCCCATGAAGAGACCAGTGCATCAGAGATCATCCCATGAAGAGACCAGTGCATCAGAGATCATCCCATGAAGGGACCAGTGCATCAGAGATCATCTCGTGAAGGGACCAGTGCATCAGAGATCATTCCATAAAGGGACCAGTGCATCACAGCACTCAGATTAGAGGTATGCAAGATCATCCCATGAAGGGACCAGGGCATCAAGATCATCCCATGAAGGGACCAGTGCATCAAGATCATCCCATGAAGGGACCAGGGCCTCAGCGATCCCATGAAGGGACCAGTGCATCAGAGATCATCCCATGAAGGGACCAGTGCATCAGAGATCATCCCCATGAAGGGACCAGTGCATCAGAGATCATCCCCATGAAGGGACCAGTGCATCAGAGATCATCCCGTGAAGGGACCAGTGCATCAGAGATCATCCCGTGAAGGGACCAGTGCATCAGAGATCATCCCGTGAAGGGACCAGTCATCAGAGATCATCCCGTGAAGGGACCAGTGCATCAGAGATCATCCCGTGAAGGGACCAGTGCATCAGAGATCATCCCGTGAAGGGACCAGTGCATCAGAGATCATTCCGTGAAGGGACCAGTGCATCACAGCACTCAGATTAGAGGTATGCAAGATCATCCCATGAAGGGACCAGGGCATTAAAGATCATCCCATGAAGGGACCAGTGCATCAAAGATCATCCCATGAAGGGACCAGTGCATCAAAGACCATCCCATGAAGGGACCAGTGCATCAAAGATCATCCCATGGAGGGACCAGTGCATCACAGCTCTCAGATTAGAGGTATGCAAGCTCATCCCATGAAGGGACAAGTGCATAAGCGATCATCCCATGAAGAGACCAGTGCATCGGAGATCATCCCATGAAGTGACCAGTGCAGAGATCATCCCATGAAGGGACCAGTGCATCAGAGATCATCCCATGAAGTGACCAGTGCAGAGATCATCCCATGAAGGGACCAGTGCATCAGAGATCATCCCATGAAGGGACCAGTGCATCAGAGATCATCCCATGAAGGGACCAGTGCATCAGAGATCATCCCATGAAGGGACCAGTGCATCAGAGATCATCCCATGAAGGGACCAGTGCATCAGAGATCATCCCATGAAGTGACCAGTGCATCAGAGATCATCCCATGAAGTGACCAGTGCATCACAGCACTCAGATTAGAGGTATGCAAGATCATCCCATGAAGGGACCAGGGCATTAAAGATCATCCCATGAAGGGACCAGGGCATTAAAGATCATCCCATGAAGGGACCAGTGCATCAAGATCATCCCATGAAGGGACCAGTGCATCAAGATCATCCCATGAAGGGACCAGTGCATCAAGATCATCCCATGAAGGGACCAGTGCATCAAGATCATCCCATGAAGGGACCAGTGCATCAAGATCATCCCATGAAGGGACCAGTGCATCAAGATCATCCCATGAAGGGACCAGTGCATCAAGATCATCCCATGAAGGGACCAGTGCATCAAGATCATCCCATGAAGGGACCAGTGCATCAAGATCATCCCATGAAGGGACCAGTGCATCACAGCACTCAGATTAGAGGTATGCAAGATCATCCCATGAAGGGACCAGTGCATCAAAGACCATCCCATGAAGGGACCAGGGCCTCAAAGACCATCCCATGAAGGGACCAGGGCCTCAGAGACCATCCCATGAAGGGGCCAGTGCATCAGAGATCCTCCCATGAAGGGGCCAGTGCATCAGAGATCCTCCCATGAAGGGGCCAGTGCATCAGAGATCCTCCCATGAAGGGGCCAGTGCATCAGAGATCCTCCCATGAAGGGGCCAGTGCATCAGAGATCCTCCCATGAAGGGGCCAGTGCATCAGAGATCCTCCCATGAAGGGGCCAGTGCATCAGAGATCCTCCCATGAAGGGGCCAGTGCATCAGAGATCCTCCCATGAAGGGGCCAGTGCATCAGAGATCCTCCCATGAAGGGGCCAGGGCATCAGAGATCATCCCATGAAGGGACCAGTGCATCAGAGATCATCCCATGAAGGGACCAGTGCATCAGAGATCATCCCATGGAGGGACCAGTGCATCAAAGATCATCCAATGGAGGGACCAGTGCATCAAAGACCATCCCATGAAGGGACCAGTGCATCATAGATCATCCCATGGAGGGACCAGTGCATCATAGATCATCCCATGGAGGGACCAGTGCATCAGAGATCCTCCCATGAAGGGGCCAGTGCATCAGAGCTCCTCCCATGAAGGGGCCAGTGCATCAGAGCTCCTCCCATGAAGGGGCCAGTGCATCAGAGCTCCTCCCATGAAGGGGCCAGTGCATCAGAGATCCTCCCATGAAGGGGCCAGTGCATCAGAGATCCTCCCATGAAGGGGCCAGTGCATCAGAGATCCTCCCATGAAGGGGCCAGTGCATCAGAGATCCTCCCATGAAGGGGCCAGTGCATCAGAGATCCTCCCATGAAGGGGCCAGTGCATCAGAGATCCTCCCATGAAGGGGCCAGTGCATCAGAGATCCTCCCATGACGGGGCCAGTGCATCAGAGATCCTCCCATGACGGGGCCAGTGCATCAGAGATCCTCCCATGACGGGGCCAGTGCATCAGAGATCCTCCCATGAAGGGACCAGTGCATCAGAGATCATCCCATGAAGGGACCAGATCAGAGATCATCCCATGAAGGGACCAGATCAGAGATCATCCCATGAAGGGACCAGATCAGAGATCATCCCATGAAGGGACCAGATCAGAGATCATCCCATGAAGGGACCAGTGCATCAGAGATCATCCCATGAAGGGACCATTAGTGCAAAGATCATCCAATGAAGGGACCAGTGCATCAAAGATCATCCCGTAAAGGGACCAGTGCATCAAAGATCATCCCGTGAAGGGACCAGTGCAAAGATCATCCCGTGAAGGGACCAGTGCATCAAAGATCATCCCGTGAAGGGACCAGTGCATCAAAGATCATCCCGTGAAGGGACCAGTGCAAAGATCATCCCGTGAAGGGACCAGTGCAAAGATCATCCCGTGAAGGGACCAGTGCAAAGATCATCCCGTGAAGGGACCAGTGCAAAGATGATCCCATGAAGGGACCAGTGCATCAAAGATCATCCCAAGAAGGGACCAGTGCATCAAAGATCATCCCAAGAAGGGACCGGCGGATCAAAGATCATCCCATGAAGGGAACAGTGCATCAAACATCATCCCATGAAGGGACCAGTGCATCAAAGCTCATCCCATGAAGGGACCAGTGCATCACAGCACTCAGATTAGAGGTACGCAAGATCATCCCATGAAGGGACCAGTGCATCAGAGCTCATCCCATGAAGGGACCGGCGGATCAAAGATCATCCCATGAAGGGACCAGTGGATCAAAGATCATCCCATGAAGGGACCAGTGGATCAAAGATCATCCCATGAAAGGACCAGGGCATTAAAGATCATCCCATGAAGGGACCAGTGCATCAAGATCATCCCATGAAGGGACCAGTGCATCAAGATCATCCCATGAAGGGACCAGTGCATGAAGATCATCCCATGAAGGGACCAGTGCATGAAGATCATCCCATGACGGGACCAGTGCATCAGAGATCATCCCATGACGGGACCAGTGCATCAGAGATCATCCCATGACGGGACCAGTGCATCAGAGATCATCCCATGAAGGGACCAGTGCATCACAGCACTCATATTAGAGGTATGCAAGATCATCCCATGAAGGGACCAGTGCATGAAGATCATCCCATGAAGGGACCAGTGCATCAGAGATCATCCCGTGAAGGGACCAGTGCAAAGATGATCCCATGAAGGGACCAGTGCAAAGATGATCATCCCAAGAAGGGACCAGTGCATCAAAGATCATCCCATGAAGGGACCAGTGGATCAAAGATCATCCCATGAAGGGACCAGTGGATCAAAGATCATCCCATGAAGGGACCAGTGGATCAAAGATCATCCCATGAAGGGACCAGTGGATCAAAGATCATCCCATGAAGGGGCCAGTGCATCAGAGATCATCCCATGAAGGGGCCAGTGCATCAGAGATCCTCCCATGAAGGGGCCAGTGCATCAGAGATCCTCCCATGAAGGGGCCAGTGCAGCAGAGATCCTCCCATGAAGGGGCCAGTGCAGCAGAGATCCTCCCATGAAGGGGCCAGTGCAGCAGAGATCCTCCCATGAAGGGGCCAGTGCAGCAGAGATCCTCCCATGAAGGGGCCAGTGCAGCAGAGATCCTCCCATGAAGGGGCCAGTGCAGCAGAGATCCTCCCATGAAGGGGCCAGTGCAGCAGAGATCCTCCCATGAAGGGGCCAGTGCAGCAGAGATCATTCCATAAAGGGACCAGTGCATCACAGCACTCAGATTAGAGGTATGCAAGCTCATCCCATGAAGGGACAAGTGCATAAGCGATCATCCCATGAAGAGACCAGTGCATCGGAGATCATCCCATGAAGTGACCAGTGCAGAGATCATCCCATGAAGGGACCAGTGCATCAGAGATCATCCCATGAAGGGACCAGTGCATCAGAGATCATCCCATGAAGGGACCAGTGCATCAGAGATCATCCCATGAAGTGACCAGTGCATCAGAGATCATCCCATGAAGTGACCAGTGCATCAGAGATCATCCCATGAAGTGACCAGTGCATCACAGCACTCAGATTAGAGGTATGCAAGATCATCCCATGAAGGGACCAGGGCATTAAAGATCATCCCATGAAGGGACCAGGGCATTAAAGATCATCCCATGAAGGGACCAGTGCATCAAGATCATCCCATGAAGGGACCAGTGCATCAAGATCATCCCATGAAGGGACCAGTGCATCAAGATCATCCCATGAAGGGACCAGTGCATCAAGATCATCCCATGAAGGGACCAGTGCATCAAGATCATCCCATGAAGGGACCAGTGCATCAAGATCATCCCATGAAGGGACCAGTGCATCAAGATCATCCCATGAAGGGACCAGTGCATCAAGATCATCCCATGAAGGGACCAGTGCATCAAGATCATCCCATGAAGGGACCAGTGCATCAAGATCATCCCATGAAGGGACCAGTGCATCACAGCACTCAGATTAGAGGTATGCAAGATCATCCCATGAAGGGACCAGTGCATCAAAGACCATCCCATGAAGGGACCAGGGCCTCAAAGACCATCCCATGAAGGGACCAGGGCCTCAGAGACCATCCCATGAAGGGGCCAGTGCATCAGAGATCCTCCCATGAAGGGGCCAGTGCATCAGAGATCCTCCCATGAAGGGGCCAGTGCATCAGAGATCCTCCCATGAAGGGGCCAGTGCATCAGAGATCCTCCCATGAAGGGGCCAGTGCATCAGAGATCCTCCCATGAAGGGGCCAGTGCATCAGAGATCCTCCCATGAAGGGGCCAGTGCATCAGAGATCCTCCCATGAAGGGGCCAGGGCATCAGAGATCATCCCATGAAGGGGCCAGGGCATCAGAGATCATCCCATGAAGGGACCAGTGCATCAGAGATCATCCCATGAAGGGACCAGTGCATCAGAGATCATCCCATGGAGGGACCAGTGCATCAAAGACCATCCCATGGAGGGACCAGTGCATCAAAGATCATCCCATGGAGGGACCAGTGCATCAAAGATCATCCCATGGAGGGACCAGTGCATCAGAGATCCTCCCATGAAGGGGCCAGTGCATCAGAGATCCTCCCATGAAGGGGCCAGTGCATCAGAGCTCCTCCCATGAAGGGGCCAGTGCATCAGAGCTCCTCCCATGAAGGGGCCAGTGCATCAGAGCTCCTCCCATGAAGGGGCCAGTGCATCAGAGCTCCTCCCATGAAGGGGCCAGTGCATCAGAGATCCTCCCATGAAGGGGCCAGTGCATCAGAGATCCTCCCATGAAGGGGCCAGTGCATCAGAGATCCTCCCATGAAGGGGCCAGTGCATCAGAGATCCTCCCATGAAGGGGCCAGTGCATCAGAGATCCTCCCATGAAGGGGCCAGTGCATCAGAGATCCTCCCATGAAGGGGCCAGTGCATCAGAGATCCTCCCATGAAGGGGCCAGTGCATCAGGGATCATCTCATGAAGGGACAAGTGCATCACAGCACTCAGATTAGAAGTATGCACGATCATCCCGAGAAGGAACCAGTGCATCACAGCACTCAGATTAGAGGTATGCAAGATCATCCCATGAAGGGACCAGTGCATCAGAGATCATCCCGTGAAGGGACCAGTGCATCAGAGATCATCTCGTGAAGGGACCAGTGCATCAGAGATCATCCCATGAAGGGACCAGTGCATCAGAGATCATCCTATGAAGGGACCAGTGCATCAAAGATCATCCCATGGAGGGACCAGTGCATCAAAGATCATCCCATGGAGGGACCAGTGCATCAAAGATCATCCCATGGAGGGACCAGTGCATCAAAGACCATCCCATGAAGGGACCAGGGCCTCAGCGATCCCATGAAGGGACCAGTGCATCAGAGATCATTCCATGAAGGGACCAGTGCATCAGAGATCATCCCATGAAGGGACCAGTGGATCAGAGATCATCCCATGAAGAGACCAGTGGATCAGAGATCATCCCATGAAGAGACCAGTGCATCAGAGATCATCCCATGAAGGGACCAGTGCATCAGAGATCATCCCATGAAGGGACCAGTGCATCAGAGATCATCCCATGAAGGGACCAGTGCATCAGAGATCATCCCATGAAGGGACCAGTGCATCAGAGATCATCCCATGAAGGGACCAGTGCATCAGAGATCATCCCATGAAGGGACCAGTGCATCAGAGATCATCCCATGAAGGGACCAGATCAGAGATCATCCCATGAAGGGACCAGATCAGAGATCATCCCATGAAGGGACCAGATCAGAGATCATCCCATGAAGGGACCAGTGCATCAGAGATCATCCCATGAAGGGACCATTAGTGCAAAGATCATCCAATGAAGGGACCAGTGCATCAAAGATCATCCCGTAAAGGGACCAGTGCAAAGATCATCCCGTGAAGGGACCAGTGCATCAAAGATCATCCCGTGAAGGGACCAGTGCATCAAAGATCATCCCGTGAAGGGACCAGTGCATCAAAGATCATCCCGTGAAGGGACCAGTGCAAAGATCATCCCGTGAAGGGACCAGTGCAAAGATCATCCCGTGAAGGGACCAGTGCAAAGATCATCCCGTGAAGGGACCAGTGCAAAGATCATCCCGTGAAGGGACCAGTGCAAAGATGATCCCATGAAGGGACCAGTGCATCAAAGATCATCCCAAGAAGGGACCAGTGCATCAAAGATCATCCCAAGAAGGGACCGGCGGATCAAAGATCATCCCATGAAGGGAACAGTGCATCAAACATCATCCCATGAAGGGACCAGTGCATCAAAGCTCATCCCATGAAGGGACCAGTGCATCACAGCACTCAGATTAGAGGTACGCAAGATCATCCCATGAAGGGACCAGTGCATCAGAGCTCATCCCATGAAGGGACCGGCGGATCAAAGATCATCCCATGAAGGGACCAGTGGATCAAAGATCATCCCATGAAGGGACCAGTGGATCAAAGATCATCCCATGAAAGGACCAGGGCATTAAAGATCATCCCATGAAGGGACCAGTGCATCAAGATCATCCCATGAAGGGACCAGTGCATCAAGATCATCCCATGAAGGGACCAGTGCATGAAGATCATCCCATGAAGGGACCAGTGCATGAAGATCATCCCATGACGGGACCAGTGCATCAGAGATCATCCCATGACGGGACCAGTGCATCAGAGATCATCCCATGACGGGACCAGTGCATCAGAGATCATCCCATGAAGGGACCAGTGCATCACAGCACTCATATTAGAGGTATGCAAGATCATCCCATGAAGGGACCAGTGCATGAAGATCATCCCATGAAGGGACCAGTGCATCAGAGATCATCCCATGAAGGGACCAGTGCATCAGAGATCATCCCGTGAAGGGACCAGTGCAAAGATGATCCCATGAAGGGACCAGTGCAAAGATGATCATCCCAAGAAGGGACCAGTGCATCAAAGATCATCCCATGAAGGGACCAGTGGATCAAAGATCATCCCATGAAGGGACCAGTGGATCAAAGATCATCCCATGAAAGGACCAGGGCATCAAGATCTTCCATGAAGGGGCCAGTGCATCAGAGATCCTCCCATGAAGGGGCCAGTGCATCAGAGATCCTCCCATGAAGGGGCCAGTGCATCAGAGATCCTCCCATGAAGGGGCCAGTGCATCAGAGATCCTCCCATGAAGGGGCCAGTGCAGCAGAGATCCTCCCATAAAGGGGCCAGTGCAGCAGAGATCCTCCCATAAAGGGGCCAGTGCAGCAGAGATCCTCCCATGAAGGGGCCAGTGCAGCAGAGATCCTCCCATGAAGGGGCCAGTGCATCAGAGATCCTCCCATGAAGGGGCCAGTGCATCAGAGATCCTCCCATGAAGGGGCCAGTGCATCAGAGATCCTCCCATGAAGGGGCCAGTGCATCAGAGATCCTCCCATGAAGGGGCCAGTGCATCAGAGATCCTCCCATGAAGGGGCCAGTGCATCAGAGATCCTCCCATGAAGGGGCCAGTGCATCAGAGATCCTCCCATGAAGGGGCCAGTGCATCAGAGATCCTCCCATGAAGGGGCCAGTGCATCAGAGATCCTCCCATGAAGGGGCCAGTGCATCAGGGATCATCTCATGAAGGGACAAGTGCATCCCAGCACTCAGATTAGAGGTATGCGAGATCATCCATGAAGGGACCAGTGCATCAGAGATCATCCCGTGAAGGGACCAGTGCATCAGAGATCATCCCGTGAAGGGACCAGTGCATCAGAGATCATCCCGTGAAGGGACCAGTGCATCAGAGATCATCCCGTGAAGGGACCAGTGCATCAGAGATCATCCCGTGAAGGGACCAGTGCATCAGAGATCATCCCGTGAAGGGACCAGTGCATCAGAGAACATCCCGTGAAGGGACCAGTGCATCAGAGAACATCCCGTGAAGGGACCAGTGCATCAGAGATCATCCCGTGAAGGGACCAGTGCATCAGAGATCATCCCATGAAGGGACCAGTGCATCAGAGATCATCCCATGAAGGGACCAGTGCATCAGAGATCATCCCGTGAAGGGACCAGTGCATCAGAGATCATCCCGTGAAGGGACCAGTGCATCAGAGATCATTCCATAAAGGGACCAGTGCATCACAGCACTCAGATTAGAGGTATGCAAGATCATCCCATGAAAGGACAAGTGCATCAGCGATCATCCCATGAAGAGACCAGTGCATCAGAGATCATCCCATGAAGTGACCAGTGCATCACAGCACTCAGATTAGAGGTATGCAAGATCATCCCATGAAGGGACCAGGGCATTAAAGATCATCCCATGAAGGGACCTGTGCATCAAGATCATCCCATGAAGAGACCAGTGCATCAGAGATCATCCCATGAAGTGACCAGTGCAGAGATCATCCCATGAAGTGACCAGTGCATCACAGCACTCAGATTAGAGGTATGCAAGATCATCCCATGAAGGGACCAGGGCATCAAGATCATCCCATGAAGGGACCAGTGCATCAAGATCATCCCATGAAGGGACCAGGGCCTCAGCGATCCCATGAAGGGACCAGTGCATCAGAGATCATCCCCATGAAGGGACCAGTGCATCAGAGATCATCCCCATGAAGGGACCAGTGCATCAGAGATCATCCCCATGAAGGGACCAGTGCATCAGAGATCATCCCCATGAAGGGACCGGTGCAAAGATGATCCCATGAAGGAACCAGTGCATCAGAGATCATCCCGTGAAGGGACCAGTGCATCAGAGATCATCCCGTGAAGGGACCAGTGCATCAGAGATCATCCCGTGAAGGGACCAGTGCATCAGAGATCATCCCGTGAAGGGACCAGTGCATCAGAGATCATCCCGTGAAGGGACCAGTGCATCAGAGATCATCCCGTGAAGGGACCAGTGCATCAGAGATCATCCCGTGAAGGGACCAGTGCATCAGAGATCATCCCGTGAAGGGACCAGTGCATCAGAGATCATCCCGTGAAGGGACCAGTGCATCAGAGATCATCCCGTGAAGGGACCAGTGCATCAGAGATCATCCCGTGAAGGGACCAGTGCATCAGAGATCATCCCGTGAAGGGACCAGTGCATCAGAGATCATCCCGTGAAGGGACCAGTGCATCAGAGATCATCCCGTGAAGGGACCAGTGCATCAGAGATCATCCCGTGAAGGGACCAGTGCATCAGAGATCATTCCGTGAAGGGACCAGTGCATCACAGCACTCAGATTAGAGGTATGCAAGATCATCCCATGAAGGGACCAGTGCATCAAAGATCATCCCATGAAGGGACCAGTGCATCAAAGACCATCCCATGAAGGGACCAATGCATCAAAGATCATCCCATGGAGGGACCAGTGCATCACAGCTCTCAGATTAGAGGTATGCAAGCTCATCCCATGAAGGGACAAGTGCATAAGCGATCATCCCATGAAGAGACCAGTGCATCGGAGATCATCCCATGAAGTGACCAGTGCAGAGATCATCCCATGAAGGGACCAGTGCATCAGAGATCATCCCATGAAGGGACCAGTGCATCAGAGATCATCCCATGAAGGGACCAGTGCATCAGAGATCATCCCATGAAGGAACCAGTGCATCAGAGATGATCCCATGAAGGAACCAGTGCATCAGAGATCATCCCATGAAGGGACCAGTGCATCAGAGATCATCCCATGAAGTGACCAGTGCATCAGAGATCATCCCATGAAGTGACCAGTGCATCACAGCACTCAGATTAGAGGTATGCAAGATCATCCCATGAAGGGACCAGTGCATCAAGATCATCCCATGAAGGGACCAGTGCATCAAGATCATCCCATGAAGGGACCAGTGCATCAAGATCATCCCATGAAGGGACCAGTGCATCACAGCACTCAGATTAGAGGTATGCAAGATCATCCCATGAAGGGACCAGTGCATCAAAGACCATCCCATGAAGGGACCAGGGCCTCAAAGACCATCCCATGAAGGGACCAGTGCATCAGAGATCCTCCCATGAAGGGGCCAGTGCATCAGAGATCCTCCCATGAAGGGGCCAGTGCATCAGAGATCCTCCCATGAAGGGGCCAGTGCATCAGAGATCCTCCCATGAAGGGGCCAGGGCATCAGAGATCCTCCCATGAAGGGGCCAGGGCATCAGAGATCCTCCCATGAAGGGGCCAGGGCATCAGAGATCATCCCATGAAGGGACCAGTGCATCAGAGATCATCCCATGAAGGGACCAGTGCATCAGAGATCATCCCATGAAGGGGCCAGTGCATCAGAGATCATCCCATGAAGTGACCAGTGCATCACAGCACTCAGATTAGAGGTATGCAAGATCATCCCATGAAGGGACCAGTGCATCAAGATCATCCCGTGAAGGGACCGGTGCATCAGAGATCATCCCGTGAAGGGACCGGTGCATCAGAGATCATCCCGTGAAGGGACCGGTGCATCAGAGATCATCCCGTGAAGGGACCAGTGCATCAGAGATCCTCCCGTGAAGGGACCGGTGCATCAGAGATCATCACGTGAAGGGACCGGTGCATCAGAGATCATCCCATGAAGGGACCAGTGCATCAGAGATCATCCCATGAAGGGACCAGTGCATCAGAGATCATCCCATGAAGGGACCAGTGCATCACAGCACTCAGATTAGAGGTATGCAAGAGGATCCCATGAAGGGACCAGTGCATCACAGCACTCAGATTGGCGGTATGCAAGATCATCCCATGAAGGGAAAAGTGCAATAAAGATCATCCCATGAAGGGACCAGATCAGAGATCATCCCATGAAGGGACCAGTGCATCAGAGATCATCCCATGAAGGGACCATTAGTGCAAAGATCATCCAATGAAGGGACCACTGCATCAAAGATCATCCCATGAAGGGACCAGTGGATCAAAGATCATCCCATGAAGGGACCAGGGCATTAAAGATCATCCCATGAAGGGACCACTGCATCAAGACCATCCCATGAAGGGACCAGTGCATCACAGCACTCAGATTAGAGGTACGCAAGATCATCCCATGAAGGGACCAGTGCATCAGAGATCATCCCATGAAGGGACCAGTGCATCAGAGATCATCCCATGAAGGGGCCAGTGCATCACAGATCATCCCATGAAGGGGCCAGTGCATCAGAGATCATCCCATGAAGGGCCCAGTGCATCAGAGATCATCCCGTGAAGGGGCCAGTGCATCAGAGATCATCCCGTGAAGGGGCCAGTGCATCAGAGATCATCCCGTGAAGGGGCCAGTGCATCAAAGATCATCCCGTGAAGGGACCAGTGCATCAAAGATCATCCCGTGAAGGGACCAGTGCATCAAAGATCATCCCGTGAAGGGACCAGTGCATCAAAGATCATCCCGTGAAGGGACCAGTGCATCAAAGATCATCCCGTGAAGGGACCAGTGCATCAAAGATCATCCCGTGAAGGGACCAGTGCATCACAGCTCAGATTAGAGGTATGCAAGATCATCCCATGGAGGGACCAGTGCATCAAAGATCATCCCATGGAGGGACCAGTGCATCAGAGATCATCCCATGAAGGGACCAGTGCATCAGAGATCATCCCATGAAGGGACCAGTGCATCAGAGATCATCCAATGAAGGGACCAGTGCATCAGAGATCATCCCATGAAGGGACCAGTGCATCAGAGATCATCCCATGAAGGGACCAGTGCATCAGAGACCATCCCATGAAGGGACCAGTGCATCAGAGACCATCCCATGAAGGGACCAGTGCATCAGAGACCATCCCATGAAGGGACCAGTGCATCAGAGACCATCCCATGAAGGGACCAGTGCATCAGAGATCATCCCATGAAGGGACCAGTGCATCAGAGATCATCCCATGAAGGGACCAGTGCATCGAAGACCATCCCATGAAGGGACCAGTGCATCACAGCTCTCAGATTAGAGGTATGCAAGATCATCCCATGAAGGGACCAGTGCATCAAGATCATCCCATGAAGGGACCAGGGCCTCAGAGACCATCCCATGAAGGGACCAGTGCATCAGAGATCATCCCATGAAGGGACCAGTGCATCAGAGATCATCCCATGAAGGGACCAGTGCATCAGAGATCATCCCATGAAGGGACCAGTGCATCAGAGATCATCCCATGAAGGGACCAGTGCATCAGAGATCATCCCATGAAGGGACCAGTGCGTCAGAGATCATCCCATGAAGGGAAAAGTGCAATAAAGATCATCCCATGAAGGGACCAGTGCATCAGAGATCATCCCATGAAGGGACCAGTGCATCAAAGATCATCCGAAGAAGGGACCAGTGCATCAAAGAAAATCCCATGAAGGGACCAGTGCATCAAAGAAAATCCCATGAAGGGACCAGTGCATCAAAGAAAATCCCATGAATGGACCAGTGCATCAAAGAAAATCCCATGAATGGACCAGGGCCTCAAAGAAAATCCCATGAAGGGACCAGTGCATCAAGATCATCCCATGAAGGGACCAGGGCCTCAGCGATCCCATGAAGGGACCAGTGCATCAGAGATCATCCCATGAAGGGACCAGTGCATCAGAGATCATCCCCATGAAGGGACCAGTGCATCAGTGATCATCCCATGAAGGGACCAGTGCATCAGAGACCATCCCATGAAGGGACCAGTGCATCAGAGACCATCCCCATGAAGGGACCGGTGCAAAGATGATCCCATGAAGGGACCAGTGCATCAGAGATCATCCCGTGAAGGGACCAGTGCATCAGAGATCATCCCGTGAAGGGACCAGTGCATCAGAGATCATCCCGTGAAGGGACCAGTGCATCAGAGATCATCCCGTGAAGGGACCAGTGCATCAGAGATCATCCCGTGAAGGGACCAGTGCATCAGAGATCATCCCGTGAAGGGACCAGTGCATCAGAGATCATCCCGTGAAGGGACCAGTGCATCAGAGATCATCCCGTGAAGGGACCAGTGCATCAGAGATCATCCCGTGAAGGGACCAGGGCATCAAGATCATCCCATGAAGGGACCAGTGCATCAAGATCATCCCATGAAGGGACCAGGGCCTCAGCGATCCCATGAAGGGACCAGTGCATCAGAGATCATCCCCATGAAGGGACCAGTGCATCAGAGATCATCCCCATGAAGGGACCAGTGCATCAGAGATCATCCCCATGAAGGGACCAGTGCATCAGAGATCATCCCCATGAAGGGACCGGTGCATCAATGATCCCATGAAGGAACCAGTGCATCAGAGATCATCCCGTGAAGGGACCAGTGCATCAGAGATCATCCCGTGAAGGGACCAGTGCATCAGAGATCATCCCGTGAAGGGACCAGTGCATCAGAGATCATCCCGTGAAGGGACCAGTGCATCAGAGATCATCCCGTGAAGGGACCAGTGCATCAGAGATCATCCCGTGAAGGGACCAGTGCATCAGAGATCATCCCGTGAAGGGACCAGTGCATCAGAGATCATCCCGTGAAGGGACCAGTGCATCAGAGATCATCCCGTGAAGGGACCAGTGCATCAGAGATCATCCCGTGAAGGGACCAGTGCATCAGAGAACATCCCGTGAAGGGACCAGTGCATCAGAGATCATCCCGTGAAGGGACCAGTGCATCAGAGATCATCCCGTGAAGGGACCAGTGCATCAGAGATCATCCCGTGAAGGGACCAGTGCATCAGAGATCATCCCGTGAAGGGACCAGTGCATCAGAGATCATCCCGTGAAGGGACCAGTGCATCAGAGATCATCCCGTGAAGGGACCAGTGCATCAGAGATCATTCCGTGAAGGGACCAGTGCATCACAGCACTCAGATTAGAGGTATGCAAGATCATCCCATGAAGGGACCAGTGCATCAAAGATCATCCCATGAAGGGACCAGTGCATCAAAGACCATCCCATGAAGGGACCAGTGCATCACAGATCATCCCATGGAGGGACCAGTGCATCACAGCTCTCAGATTAGAGGTATGCAAGCTCATCCCATGAAGGGACAAGTGCATAAGCGATCATCCCATGAAGAGACCAGTGCATCGGAGATCATCCCATGAAGTGACCAGTGCAGAGATCATCCCATGAAGGGACCAGTGCATCAGAGATCATCCCATGAAGGGACCAGTGCATCAGAGATCATCCCATGAAGGGACCAGTGCATCAGAGATCACCCCATGAAGGGACCAGTGCATCAGAGATCATCCCATGAAGGAACCAGTGCATCAGAGATCATCCCATGAAGGGACCAGTGCATCAGAGATCATCCCATGAAGTGACCAGTGCATCACAGCACTCAGATTAGAGGTATGCAAGATCATCCCATGAAGGGACCAGTGCATCAAGATCATCCCATGAAGGGACCAGTGCATCAAGATCATCCCATGAAGGGACCAGTGCATCAAGATCATCCCATGAAGGGACCAGTGCATCACAGCACTCAGATTAGAGGTATGCAAGATCATCCCATGAAGGGACCAGTGCATCAAAGACCATCCCATGAAGGGACCAGGGCCTCAAAGACCATCCCATGAAGGGACCAGTGCATCAGAGATCCTCCCATGAAGGGGCCAGTGCATCAGAGATCCTCCCATGAAGGGGCCAGTGCATCAGAGATCCTCCCATGAAGGGGCCAGGGCATCAGAGATCCTCCCATGAAGGGACCAGTGCATCAGAGATCATCCCATGAAGGGACCAGTGCATCAGAGATCATCCCATGAAGGGACCAGTGCATCAGAGATCATCCCATGAAGGGACCGGTGCATCAGAGATCATCCCGTGAAGGGACCGGTGCATCAGAGATCATCCCGTGAAGGGACCGGTGCATCAGAGATCATCCCGTGAAGGGACCGGTGCATCAGAGATCATCCCGTGAAGGGACCGGTGCATCAGAGATCATCCCGTGAAGGGACCGGTGCATCAGAGATCATCCCGTGAAGGGACCGGTGCATCAGAGATCATCCCGTGAAGGGACCGGTGCATCAGAGATCATCCCGTGAAGGGACCGGTGCATCAGAGATCATCCCGTGAAGGGACCGGTGCATCAGAGATCCTCCCGTGAAGGGACCGGTGCATCAGAGATCCTCCCGTGAAGGGACCGGTGCATCAGAGATCCTCCCGTGAAGGGACCGGTGCATCAGAGATCCTCCCGTGAAGGGACCGGTGCATCAGAGATCATCCCATGAAGGGACCAGTGCATCAGAGATCATCCCATGAAGGGACCAGTGCATCAGAGATCATCCCATGAAGGGACCAGTGCATCACAGCACTCAGATTAGAGGTATGCAAGAGGATCCCATGAAGGGACCAGTGCATCACAGCACTCAGATTGGCGGTATGCAAGATCATCCCATGAAGGGAAAAGTGCAATAAAGATCATCCCATGAAGGGACCAGATCAGAGATCATCCCATGAAGGGACCAGTGCATCAGAGATCATCCCATGAAGGGACCATTAGTGCAAAGATCATCCAATGAAGGGACCACTGCATCAAAGATCATCCCATGAAGGGACCAGTGGATCAAAGATCATCCCATGAAGGGACCAGGGCATTAAAGATCATCCCATGAAGGGACCACTGCATCAAGACCATCCCATGAAGGGACCAGTGCATCACAGCACTCAGATTAGAGGTACGCAAGATCATCCCATGAAGGGACCAGTGCATCAGAGATCATCCCATGAAGGGACCAGTGCATCACAGATCATCCCATGAAGGGGCCAGTGCATCACAGATCATCCCATGAAGGGGCCAGTGCATCAGAGATCATCCCATGAAGGGGCCAGTGCATCAGAGATCATCCCATGAAGGGGCCAGTGCATCAGAGATCATGCCGTGAAGGGGCCAGTGCATCAGAGATCATCCCGTGAAGGGGCCAGTGCATCAAAGATCATCCCGTGAAGGGACCAGTGCATCAAAGATCATCCCGTGAAGGGACCAGTGCATCAAAGATCATCCCGTGAAGGGACCAGTGCATCAAAGATCATCCCGTGAAGGGACCAGTGCATCAAAGATCATCCCGTGAAGGGACCAGTGCATCAAAGATCATCCCGTGAAGGGACCAGTGCATCAAAGATCATCCCGTGAAGGGACGAGTGCATCAAAGATCATCCCGTGAAGGGACCAGTGCATCAAAGATCATCCCGTGAAGGGACCAGTGCATCAAAGATCATCCCGTGAAGGGACCAGTGCATCACAGCTCAGATTAGAGGTATGCAAGATCATCCCATGGAGGGACCAGTGCATCAAAGATCATCCCATGGAGGGACCAGTGCATCAGAGATCATCCCATGAAGGGACCAGTGCATCAGAGATCATCCCATGAAGGGACCAGTGCATCAGAGATCATCCAATGAAGGGACCAGTGCATCAGAGATCATCCCATGAAGGGACCAGTGCATCAGAGATCATCCCATGAAGGGACCAGTGCATCAGAGACCATCCCATGAAGGGACCAGTGCATCAGAGACCATCCCATGAAGGGACCAGTGCATCAGAGACCATCCCATGAAGGGACCAGTGCATCAGAGACCATCCCATGAAGGGACCAGTGCATCAGAGATCATCCCATGAAGGGACCAGTGCATCAGAGATCATCCCATGAAGGGACCAGTGCATCGAAGACCATCCCATGAAGGGACCAGTGCATCACAGCTCTCAGATTAGAGGTATGCAAGATCATCCCATGAAGGGACCAGTGCATCAAGATCATCCCATGAAGGGACCAGGGCCTCAGAGACCATCCCATGAAGGGACCAGTGCATCAGAGATCATCCCATGAAGGGACCAGTGCATCAGAGATCATCCCATGAAGGGACCAGTGCATCAGAGATCATCCCATGAAGGGACCAGTGCATCAGAGATCATCCCATGAAGGGACCAGTGCATCAGAGATCATCCCATGAAGGGAAAAGTGCAATAAAGATCATCCCATGAAGGGACCAGTGCATCAGAGATCATCCCATGAAGGGACCAGTGCATCAAAGATCATCCGAAGAAGGGACCAGTGCATCAAAGAAAATCCCATGAAGGGACCAGTGCATCAAAGAAAATCCCATGAAGGGACCAGTGCATCAAAGAAAATCCCATGAATGGACCAGTGCATCAAAGAAAATCCCATGAAGGGACCAGGGCCTCAAAGAAAATCCCATGAAGGGACCAGTGCATCAAGATCATCCCATGAAGGGACCAGGGCCTCAGCGATCCCATGAAGGGACCAGTGCATCAGAGATCATCCCATGAAGGGACCAGTGCATCAGAGATCATCCCCATGAAGGGACCAGTGCATCAGTGATCATCCCATGAAGGGACCAGTGCATCAGAGACCATCCCATGAAGGGACCAGTGCATCAGAGACCATCCCCATGAAGGGACCGGTGCAAAGATGATCCCATGAAGGGACCAGTGCATCAGAGATCATCCCGTGAAGGGACCAGTGCATCAGAGATCATCCCGTGAAGGGACCAGTGCATCAGAGATCATCCCGTGAAGGGACCAGTGCATCAGAGATCATCCCGTGAAGGGACCAGTGCATCAGAGATCATCCCGTGAAGGGACCAGTGCATCAGAGATCCTCCCGTGAAGGGACCAGTGCATCAGAGATCATCCCGTGAAGGGACCAGTGCATCAGAGATCATCCCGTGAAGGGACCAGTGCATCAGAGATCATCCCGTGAAGGGACCAGTGCATCAGAGATCATCCCGTGAAGGGACCAGTGCATCAGAGATCATCCCGTGAAGGGACCAGTGCATCAGAGATCATCCCGTGAAGGGACCAGTGCATCAGAGATCATCCCGTGAAGGGACCAGTGCATCAGAGATCATCTCGTGAAGGGACCAGTGCATCAGAGATCATCCCGTGAAGGGACCAGTGCATCAGAGATCATCCCGTGAAGGGACCAGTGCATCAGAGATCATTCCATGAAGGGACCAGTGCATCAGAGATCATTCCATGAAGGGACCAGTGCATCACAGCACTCAGATTAGAGGTATGCAAGATCATCCCATGAAGGGACCAGTGCATCAAAGATCATCCCATGAAGGGACCAGTGCATCAAAGATCATCCCATGAAGGGACCAGTGCATCAAAGATCATCCCATGAAGGGACCAGTGCATCAAAGACCATCCCATGAAGGGACCAGTGCATCAAAGATCATCCCATGAAGGGACCAGTGCATCAAAGATCATCCCATGAAGGGACCAGTGCATCACAGCTCTCAGATTAGAGGTATGCAAGCTCATCCCATGAAGGGACCAGTGCATAAGCGATCATCCCATGAAGGGACCAGTGCATCAAGATCATCCCATGAAGGGACCAGTGCATCAAGATCATCCCATGAAGGGACCAGTGCATCAAGATCATCCCATGAAGGGACCAGTGCATCAAAGACCATCCCATGAAGGGACCAGGGCCTCAAAGACCATCCCATGAAGGAACCAGGGCCTCAAAGACCATCCCATGAAGGGGCCAGTGCATCAGAGATCCTCCCATGAAGGGGCCAGTGCATCAGAGATCCTCCCATGAAGGGGCCAGTGCATCAGAGATCCTCCCATGAAGGGGCCAGTGCATCAGAGATCCTCCCATGAAGGGGCCAGTGCATCAGAGATCCTCCCATGAAGGGGCCAGTGCATCAGAGATCCTCCCATGAAGGGGCCAGTGCATCAGAGATCCTCCCATGAAGGGGCCAGTGCATCAGAGATCCTCCCATGAAGGGGCCAGTGCATCAGAGATCCTCCCATGAAGGGGCCAGGGCATCAGAGATCCTCCCATGAAGGGGCCAGGGCATCAGAGATCCTCCCATGAAGGGGCCAGGGCATCAGAGATCCTCCCATGAAGGGGCCAGGGCATCAGAGATCATCTTGTGAAGAGACCAGTGCATCAGAGATCATCCCATGAAGTGACCAGTGCATCAGAGATCATCCCATGAAGTGACCAGTGCATCACAGCACTCAGATTAGAGGTATGCAAGATCATCCCATGAAGGGACCAGGGCATTAAAGATCATCCCATGAAGGGACCAGTGCATCAAGATCATCCCATGAAGGGACCAGTGCATCAAGATCATCCCATGAAGGGACCAGTGCATCAAGATCATCCCATGAAGGGACCAGTGCATCAAGATCATCCCATGAAGGGACCAGTGCATCAAGATCATCCCATGAAGGGACCAGTGCATCAAGATCATCCCATGAAGGGACCAGTGCATCAAGATCATCCCATGAAGGGACCAGTGCATCAAGATCATCCCATGAAGGGACCAGTGCATCAAGATCATCCCATGAAGGGACCAGTGCATCACAGCACTCAGATTAGAGGTATGCAAGATCATCCCATGAAGGGACCAGTGCATCACAGCACTCAGATTAGAGGTATGCAAGATCATCCCATGAAGGGACCAGTGCATCAAAGACCATCCCATGAAGGGACCAGGGCCTCAAAGACCATCCCATGAAGGGACCAGGGCCTCAAAGACCATCCCATGAAGGGGCCAGTGCATCAGAGATCCTCCCATGAAGGGGCCAGTGCATCAGAGATCCTCCCGTGAAGGGGCCAGTGCATCAGAGATCCTCCCGTGAAGGGGCCAGTGCATCAGAGATCCTCCCGTGAAGGGGCCAGTGCATCAGAGATCCTCCCGTGAAGGGGCCAGGGCATCAGAGATCCTCCCGTGAAGGGGCCAGGGCATCAGAGATCCTCCCGTGAAGGGGCCAGGGCATCAGAGATCCTCCCGTGAAGGGGCCAGGGCATCAGAGATCCTCCCGTGAAGGGGCCAGGGCATCAGAGATCCTCCCGTGAAGGGGCCAGGGCATCAGAGATCCTCCCGTGAAGGGGCCAGGGCATCAGAGATCCTCCCGTGAAGGGGCCAGGGCATCAGAGATCCTCCCGTGAAGGGGCCAGTGCATCAGAGATCATCCCATGAAGGGACCAGTGCATCAAAGATCATCCAATGGAGGGACCAGTGCATCAAAGACAATCCCATGGAGGGACCAGTGCATCAGAGATCATCCCATGGAGGGACCAGTGCATCAGAGATCATCCCATGGAGGGACCAGTGCATCAGAGATCCTCCCATGAAGGGGCCAGTGCATCAGAGATCCTCCCATGAAGGGGCCAGTGCATCAGAGCTCCTCCCATGAAGGGGCCAGTGCATCAGAGCTCCTCCCATGAAGGGGCCAGTGCATCAGAGCTCCTCCCATGAAGGGGCCAGTGCATCAGAGATCCTCCCATGAAGGGGCCAGTGCATCAGAGATCCTCCCATGAAGGGGCCAGTGCATCAGAGATCCTCCCATGAAGGGGCCAGTGCATCAGAGATCCTCCCATGAAGGGGCCAGTGCATCAGAGATCCTCCCATGAAGGGGCCAGTGCATCAGAGATCCTCCCATGAAGGGGCCAGTGCATCAGGGATCATCTCATGAAGGGACAAGTGCATCACAGCACTCAGATTAGAAGTATGCACGATCATCCCGAGAAGGAACCAGTGCATCACAGCACTCAGATTAGAGGTATGCAAGATCATCCCATGAAGGGACCAGTGCATCAGAGATCATCCCGTGAAGGGACCAGTGCATCAGAGATCATCCCGTGAAGGGACCAGTGCATCAGAGATCATCCCGTGAAGGGACCAGTGCATCAGAGATCATCCCGTGAAGGGACCAGTGCATCAGAGATCATCTCGTGAAGGGACCAGTGCATCAGAGATCATTCCGTGAAGGGACCAGTGCATCACAGCACTCAGATTAGAGGTATGCAAGATCATCCCATGAAGGGACCAGGGCATTAAAGATCATCCCATGAAGGGACCAGTGCACCAAAGACCATCCCATGAAGGGACCAGTGCATCAGCGATCATCCCATGGAGGGACCAGTGCATCACAGCTCTCAGATTAGAGTTATGCAAGCTCATCCCATGAAGGGACAAGTGCATCAGCGATCATCCCATGAAGGGACCAGTGCATCAGCGATCATCCCATGAAGGACCAGTGCATCAGAGATCATCCCATGAAGGGACCAGTGCATCAGAGATCATCCCATGAAGGGACCAGTGCATCAGAGATCATCCCATGAAGGGACCAGTGCATCAGAGATCATCCCATGAAGGGACCAGTGCATCAGAGATCATCCCATGAAGGGACCAGTGCATCAGAGATAATCCCATGAAGGGAGCAGTGCAGCAGAGATCATCCCATGAAGGGAGCGGTGCATCAGAGATCATCCCATGAAGGGACTAGTGCATCAAAGATCCCATGAAGGGACCAGTGCATCAAGATCATCCGATGAATAGACCATTGCATTACGGCACTAAGATTAGATGTATGCAAGATCATCCCATGAAGGGACCAATGCATCGAAGATCATCCTGTGAAGGGACCAGTGCAAAGATCATCCCATGAAGGGACCAGTGCATCATATTTCATCCCATGAACGGACCAGTGCATCACAGCACTAAGATTAGAGGTATGCAAGAAAATCCCATGAAGGGAACAGTGCATCAAGATCATCCCATGAAGGGAACAGTGCATCAAGATCATCCCATGAAGGGACCAGTGCATCAGAGATCATCCCATGAAGGGACCAGTGCATCAGAGATCATCCCATGAAGGGACCAGTGCATCAGAGATCATCCCGTGAAGAGACCAGTGCATCAGAGATCATCCCGTGAAGAGACCAGTGCATCAGAGATCATACCGTGAAGGGACGAGATCATCCCGTGAAGGGACCTGTGCATCAGAGATCATCCCGTGAAGGGACCAGTGCATCAGAGATCATCCCATGAAGGGACCAGTGCATCAGAGATCATCTCGTGAAGGGACCAGTGCATCAGAGATCATCTCGTGAAGGGACCAGTGCATCAGAGATCATTCCGTGAAGGGACCAGTGCATCACAGCACTCAGATTAGAGGTATGCAAGATCATCCCATGAAGGGACCAGGGCATTAAAGATCATCCCATGAAGGGACCAGTGCATCAGAGATCATCCCATGAAGGGACCAGTGCATCAGAGATCATCCCATGAAGGGAGCAGTGCAGCAGAGATTCCCATGAAGGGAGCAGTGCATCAGAGATCATCCCATGAAGGGACTAGTGCATCAAAGATCCCATGAAGGGACCAGTGCATCAAGATCATCCGATGAATAGACCATTGCATTACGGCACTAAGATTAGATGTATGCAAGATCATCCCATGAAGGGACCAATGCATCGAAGATCATCCTGTGAAGGGACCAGTGCAAAGATCATCCCATGAAGGGACCAGTGCATCATATTTCATCCCATGAACGGACCAGTGCATCACAGCACTAAGATTAGAGGTATGCAAGAAAATCCCATGAAAGGAACAGTGCATCAAGATCATCCCATGAAGGGAACAGTGCATCAAGATCATCCCATGAAGGGAACAGAGCATCAGAGATCATCCCATGAAGGGACCAGTGCATCAGAGATCATCCCATGAAGGGACCAGTGCATCAGAGATCATCCCATGAAGGGACCAGTGCATCAGAGATCATCCCGTGAAGAGACCAGTGCATCAGAGATCATACCGTGAAGGGACGAGATCATCCCGTGAAGGGACCTGTGCATCAGAGATCATCCCGTGAAGGGACCAGTGCATCAGAGATCATCCCATGAAGGGACCAGTGCATCAGAGATCATCCCATGAAGGGACCAGTGCATCAGAGATCATCCCATGAAGGGACCAGTGCATCAGAGATCATCCCATGAAGGGACCAGTGCATCAGAGATCATCCCATGAAGGGACCAGTGCATCAGAGATCACCCCATGAAGGGACCAGTGCATCAGAGATCATCCCATGAAGGGACCAGTGCATCAGAGATCATCCCATGAAGGGACCAGTGCATCACAGCACTCAGATTAGAGGTACGCAAGATCATCCTATGAAGGGACCAGTGCATCAGAGATCATCCCATGAAGGGACCAGTGCATCAGAGATCATCCCATGAAGGGACCAGTGCATCAGAGATCATCCCATGAAGGGACCAGTGCATCAGAGATCATCCCATGAAGGGACCAGTGCATCAGAGATCATCCCATGAAGGGACCAGTGCATCAGAGATCATCCCATGAAGGGACCAGTGCATCAGAGATCATCCCATGAAGGGACCAGTGCATCAGAGATCATCCCATGAAGGGACCAGTGCATCAGAGATCATCCCATGAAGGGACGAGTGCATCAGAGATCATCCCATGAAGGGACGAGTGCATCAGAGATCATCCCATGAAGGGACGAGTGCAGAGATCATCCCATGAAGGGACCAGTGCATCACAGCACTCAGATTAGAGGTGTGCAAGATAATCCCATGAAGGGACCAGTGCATCACAGCTCAGATTAGAGGTATGCAAGATCATCCCATGAAGGGACCAGTGCAAAGATGATCCCATGAAGGGACCAGTGCAAAGATGATCCCAAGAAGGGACCAGTGCATCAAAGATCATCCCATGAAGGGACCACTGGATCAAAGATCATCCCATGAAGGGACCAGGGCATTAAAGATCATCCCATGAAGGGACCAGTGCATCACAGCACATAGATGAGGTATGCAAGATCATCCCATGAAGGGACCAGTGCATCAAAGATCATCCCATGAAGGGACCAGTGCATCAGAGATCATCCCATGAAGGGACCAGTGCATCAGAGATCATCCCATGAAGGGACCAGTGCATCAAGATCATCCCATGAAGGGACCAGTGCATCACAGCACTCAGATTAGAGGTACGCAAGATCATCCTATGAAGGGACCAGTGCATCAGAGATCATCCCATGAAGGGACAAGTGCATCAGAGATCATCCCATGAAGAGACCAGTGCATCAGAGATCATCCCATGAAGTGACCAGTGCATCAGAGATCATCCCATGAAGTGACCAGTGCATCAGAGATCATCCCATGAAGTGACCAGTGCATCAGAGATCATCCCATGAAGTGACCAGTGCATCAGATCATCCCATGAAGGGACCAGTGCAACACAGCACTCAGATTAGAGGTATGCAAGATCATCCCATGAAGGGACCAGGGCATTAAAGATCATCCCATGAAGGGACCAGTGCATCAAAGATCATCCCATGAAGGGACCAGTGCATCAGAGATCATCCCATGAAGGGACCAGTGCATCAGAGATCATCCCATGAAGGGACCAGTGCATCAGAGATCATCCCATGAAGGGACCAGTGCATCAGAGATCATCCCATGAAGGGACCAGTGCATCACAGCACTCAGATTAGAGGTATGCAAGATCATCCCTTGAAGGAACCAGTGCATCAAAGATCATCCCGTGAAGGGACCAGTGCATCAGAGATCATCCCGTGAAGAGACCAGTGCATCAGAGATCATACCGTGAAGGGACGAGATAATCCCGTGAAGGGACCTGTGCATCAGAGATCATCCCGTGAAGGGACCAGTGCATCAGAGATCATCCCGTGAAGGGACCAGTGCATCAGAGATCATCCCATGAAGGGACCAGTGCATCAGAGATCATCCCATGAAGGGACCAGTGCATCAGAGATCATCCCATGAAGGGACCAGTGCATCAGAGATCATCCCATGAAGGGACCAGTGCATCAGAGATCATCCCATGAAGGGACCAGTGCATCAGAGATCATCCCATGAAGGGACCAGTGCATCAGAGATCATCCCATGAAGGGACCAGTGCATCAGAGATCATCCCATGAAGGGACCAGTGCATCAGAGATCATCCCATGAAGGGACCAGTGCATCAGAGATCATCCCATGAAGGGACCAGTGCATCAGAGATCATCCCATGAAGGGAACAGTGCATCAGAGATCATCCCATGAAGGGACAAGTGCATCAGAGATCATCCCATGAAGGGACCAGTGCATCAGATCATCCCATGAAGGGACCAGTGCATCAGAGATCATCCCATGAAGGGACCAGTGCATCAGAGATCATCCCATGAAGGGACCAGTGCATCAGAGATCATCCCATGAAGGGACCAGTGCATCAGAGATCATCCCATGAAGGGACCAGTGCATCAGAGATCATCCCATGAAGGGACGAGTGCATCAGAGATCATCCCATGAAGGGTCGAGTGCATCAGAGATCATCCCATGAAGGGTCGAGTGCAGAGATCATCCCATGAAGGGACCAGTGCATCACAGCACTCAGATTAGAGGTGTGCAAAATAATCCCATGAAGGGACCAGTGCATCACAGCTCAGATTAGAGGTATGCAAGATCATCCCATGAAGGGACCAGTGCAAAGATGATCCCATGAAGGGACCAGTGCAAAGATGATCCCATGAAGGGACCAGTGCATCAAAGATCATCCCATGAAGGGACCAGGGCATTAAAGATCATCCCGTGAAAGGACCAGTGCATCAGAGATCCTCCCGTGAAGGGACCAGTGCATCAAAGATCATCCAATGGAGGGACCAGTGCATCAAAGACAATCCCATGAAGGGACCAGTGCATCAAAGATCATCCCATGGAGGGACCAGTGCATCAAAGATCATCCCATGGAGGGACCAGTGCATCAGAGATCCTCCCATGAAGGGGCCAGTGCATCAGAGCTCCTCCCATGAAGGGGCCAGTGCATCAGAGCTCCTCCCATGAAGGGGCCAGTGCATCAGAGCTCCTCCCATGAAGGGGCCAGTGCATCAGAGCTCCTCCCATGAAGGGGCCAGTGCATCAGAGCTCCTCCCATGAAGGGGCCAGTGCATCAGAGCTCCTCCCATGAAGGGGCCAGTGCATCAGAGCTCCTCCCATGAAGGGGCCAGTGCATCAGAGCTCCTCCCATGAAGGGGCCAGTGCATCAGAGCTCCTCCCATGAAGGGGCCAGTGCATCAGAGCTCCTCCCATGAAGGGGCCAGTGCATCAGAGATCCTCCCATGAAGGGGCCAGTGCATCAGAGATCCTCCCATGAAGGGGCCAGTGCATCAGAGATCCTCCCATGAAGGGGCCAGTGCATCAGAGATCCTCCCATGAAGGGGCCAGTGCATCAGAGATCCTCCCATGAAGGGGCCAGTGCATCAGGGATCATCTCATGAAGGGACAAGTGCATCACAGCACTCAGATTAGAAGTATGCACGATCATCCCGAGAAGGAACCAGTGCATCACAGCACTCAGATTAGAGGTATGCAAGATCATCCCATGAAGGGACCAGTGCATCAGAGATCATCCCGTGAAGGGACCAGTGCATCAGAGATCATCCCGTGAAGGGACCAGTGCATCAGAGATCATCCCGTGAAGGGACCAGTGCATCAGAGATCATCCCGTGAAGGGACCAGTGCATCAGAGATCATCTCGTGAAGGGACCAGTGCATCAGAGATCATCTCGTGAAGGGACCAGTGCATCAGAGATCATCTCGTGAAGGGACCAGTGCATCAGAGATCATTCCGTGAAGGGACCAGTGCATCACAGCACTCAGATTAGAGGTATGCAAGATCATCCCATGAAGGGACCAGGGCATTAAAGATCATCCCATGAAGGGACCAGTGCACCAAAGACCATCCCATGAAGGGACCAGTGCATCAGCGATCATCCCATGGAGGGACCAGTGCATCACAGCTCTCAGATTAGAGGTATGCAAGCTCATCCCATGAAGGGACAAGTGCATCAGCGATCATCCCATGAAGGGACCAGTGCATCAGCGATCATCCCATGAAGGGACCAGTGCATCAGAGATCATCCCATGAAGGGACCAGTGCATCAGAGATCATCCCATGAAGGGACCAGTGCATCAGAGATCATCCCATGAAGGGACCAGTGCATCAGAGATCATCCCATGAAGGGAGCAGTGCAGCAGAGATCATCCCATGAAGGGAGCAGTGCATCAGAGATCATCCCATGAAGGGACTAGTGCATCAAAGATCCCATGAAGGGACCAGTGCATCAAGATCATCCGATGAATAGACCATTGCATTACGGCACTAAGATTAGATGTATGCAAGATCAACCCATGAAGGGACCAATGCATCGAAGATCATCCTGTGAAGGGACCAGTGCAAAGATCATCCCATGAAGGGACCAGTGCATCATATTTCATCCCATGAACGGACCAGTGCATCACAGCACTAAGATTAGAGGTATGCAAGAAAATCCCATGAAGGGAACAGTGCATCAAGATCATCCCATGAAGGGAACAGTGCATCAAGATCATCCCATGAAGGGAACAGAGCATCAGAGATCATCCCATGAAGGGAACAGAGCATCAGAGATCATCCCATGAAGGGACCAGTGCATCAGAGATCATCCCATGAAGGGACCAGTGCATCAGAGATCATCCCGTGAAGAGACCAGTGCATCAGAGATCATACCGTGAAGGGACGAGATCATCCCGTGAAGGGACCTGTGCATCAGAGATCATCCCATGAAGGGACCAGTGCAAAGATGATCCCAAGAAGGGACCAGTGCATCAAAGATCATCCCATGAAGGGACCACTGGATCAAAGATCATCCCATGAAGGGACCAGGGCATTAAAGATCATCCCATGAAAGGACCAGTGCATCAGAGATCATCCCATGAAGGGACCAGTGCATCACAGCACATAGATGAGGTATGCAAGATCATCCCATGAAGGGACCAGTGCATCAGAGATCATCCCATGAAGTGACCAGTGCATCAGAGATCATCCCATGAAGTGACCAGTGCATCAGATCATCCCATGAAGGGACCAGTGCATCACAGCACTCAGATTAGAGGTATGCAAGATCATCCCATGAAGGGACCAGGGCATTAAAGATCATCCCATGAAGGGACCAGTGCATCAAAGATCATCCCATGAAGGGACCAGTGCATCAAAGACCATCCCATGAAGGGACCAGTGCATCAAAGACCATCCCATGAAGGGACCAGTGCATCCAAGATCATCCCATGAAGGGACCAGTGCGTCAAAGATCGTCCCATGAAGGGACCAGTGCATCACAGCACTAAGATAAAAGGTATGCAAGTTCATCCCGTAAAGGAACCAGTGCAAAGATCATCCCGTGAAGGGACCGGTGCATCAAAGATCATCCCGTGAAGGGACCGGTTCATCAAAGATCATCCCGTGAAGGGACCAGTTCATCAAAGATCATCCCGTGAAGGGACCAGTTCATCAAAGATCATCCCATGAAGGGACCACTGGATCAAAGATCATCCCATGAAGGGACCAGGGCATTAAAGATCATCCCATGAAAGGACCAGTGCATCAGAGATCATCCCATGAAGGGACCAGTGCATCACAGCACATAGATGAGGTATGCAAGATCATCCCATGAAGGGACCAGTGCATCAGAGATCATCCCATGAAGTGACCAGTGCATCAGAGATCATCCCATGAAGTGACCAGTGCATCAGATCATCCCATGAAGGGACCAGTGCATCACAGCACTCAGATTAGAGGTATGCAAGATCATCCCATGAAGGGACCAGGGCATTAAAGATCATCCCATGAAGGGACCAGTGCATCAAAGATCATCCCATGAAGGGACCAGTGCATCAAAGACCATCCCATGAAGGGACCAGTGCATCAAAGACCATCCCATGAAGGGACCAGTGCATCAAAGACCATCCCATGAAGGGACCAGTGCATCCAAGATCATCCCATGAAGGGACCAGTGCGTCAAAGATCGTCCCATGAAGGGACCAGTGCATCACAGCACTAAGATAAAAGGTATGCAAGTTCATCCCGTAAAGGAACCAGTGCAAAGATCATCCCGTGAAGGGACCGGTGCATCAAAGATCATCCCGTGAAGGGACCGGTTCATCAAAGATCATCCCGTGAAGGGACCAGTTCATCAAAGATCATCCCGTGAAGGGACCAGTTCATCAAAGATCATCCCGTGAAGGGACCAGTTCATCAAAGATCATCCCGTGAAGGGACCAGTTCATCAAAGATCATCCTGTGAAGGGACCAGTGCATCACAGCACTGAGATTAGAGGTATGCAAGACCATCCCATGAAGGGACCAGGGCCTCAGCGATCCCATGAAGGGGCCAGTGCATCAGAGATCATCCCATGAAGGGACAAGTGCATCAGAGATCATCCCATGAAGGGACAAGTGCATCAGAGATCATCCCATGAAGGGACAAGTGCATCAGAGATCATCCCATGAAGGGACCAGTGCATCAGATCATCCCATGAAGGGACCAGTACATAAGATCATCCCATGAAGGGACCAGTGCATCACAGCACTCAGATTAGAGGTATGCAAGATCATCCCATGAAGGGACCAGGGCATTAAAGATCATCCCATGAAGGGACCAGTGCATCAAAGACCATCCCATGAAGGGACCAGTGCATCAAAGACCATCCCATGAAGGGACCAGTGCATCAAAGATCATCCCATGGAGGGACCAGTGCATCAAAGATCATCCCATGGAGGGACCAGTGCATCAAAGATCATCCCATGGAGGGACCAGTGCATCAAAGATCATCCCATGGAGGGACCAGTGCATCACAGCTCTCAGATTAGAGAGCTGTGCAAGATCATCCCATGAAGGGACCAGTGCATCAGAGATCACCCCATGAAGGGACCATTAGTGCATCAGAGATCATCCCATGAAGGGACCAGTGCATCAGAGATCATCCCATGAAGGGACCAGTGCATCAGAGA
Source organism: Triturus cristatus (assembly GCF_964204655.1). Classification (NCBI taxonomy): domain Eukaryota; kingdom Metazoa; phylum Chordata; class Amphibia; order Caudata; family Salamandridae; genus Triturus; species Triturus cristatus. The sequence goes on along the minus strand of NC_140588.1, from coordinate 410,565,093 downwards.
TCATCCCATGAAGGGACCAGTACATCAAAGATCATCCCATGAAGGGACCAGTGCATCAAAGATCATCCCATGAAGGGACCAGTGCATCAGAGATCATCCCATGAAGGGGCCAGTGCATCAGAGATCATCCCATGAAGGGGCCAGTGCATCAGAGATCATCCCATGAAGGGGCCAGTGCATCAGAGATCATCCCATGAAGGGGCCAATGCATCAGAGATCATCCCATGAAGGGGCCAGTGCATCAAAGATCATCCCATGAAGGGACAAGTGCAGAGATCATCCCATGAAGGGACCAGTGCATCAGAGATCATCCCATGAAGGGACCAGTGCATCAGAGATCATCCCATGAAGGGGCCAGTGCATCAGAGATCATCCCATGAAGGGATGAGTGCATCAGAGATCATCCCGTGAAGGGATGAGTGCATCAAAGATCATCCCGTGAAGGGACGAGTGCATCAGAGATCATCCCGTGAAGGGACGAGTGCATCAGAGATCATCCCGTGAAGGGACCAGTGCATCAGAGATCATCCCGTGAAGGGACCAGTGCATCAGAGATCATCCCGTGAAGGGACCAGTGCATCAGAGATCATCCCGTGAAGGGACCAGTGCATCAGAGATCATCCCGTGAAGGGACCAGTGCATCAGAGATCATCCCATGAAGGGACCAGTGCATCAGAGATCATCCCATGAAGGGACCAGTGCATCAGAGATCATCCCATGAAGGGACCAGTGCATCAGAGATCATCCCATGAAGGGACCAGTGCATCAGAGATCATCCCATGAAGGGACCAAGGCATTAAACCTCATCCCATGAAGGGACCAGGGCATTAAAGATCATCGCATGAAGGGACCAGTGCATCAGAGATCATCCCATGAAGGGACCAGTGCATCAAAGATCATCCCATGAAGGGAACAGTGCATCAAGATCATCCCTTGAAGGGAACAGTGCATCACAGCACTCCGATTAGAGGTATGCAAGATAATCCCATGAAGGGACCAGTGCAGCAAAGATCAACCCATGAAGGGACCATTAGTGCATCAAAGATCATCCCATGAAGGGACCAGTGCATCAGAGATCATCCCGTAAAGGACCAGTGCATCCAAGATCATCCCATGAAGGGACCAGTGCGTTAAAGATCATCGCATGAAGGGACCAGTGCATCAAAGATCATCCCATGAAGGGACTAGTGCGTCACAGCACTAAGATAAAAGGTATGCAAGTTCATCCAGTGAAGGAACCAGTGCAAAGATCATCCCGTGAAGGGACCAGTGCATCAAAGATCATCCCGTGAAGGGGCCGGTGCATCAGAGATCATCCCGTGAAGGGGCCAGTGCATCAGAGATCATCCCATGAAGGGACCAGTGCATCAGAGATCATCCCATGAAGGGACCAGTGCATCAAAGATCATCCCATGAAGGGACCAGTGCATCAAAGATCATCCCATGAAGGGACCAGTGCATCAAAGATCATCCCATGAAGGGACCAGTGCATCAAAGATCATCCCATGAAGGGACCAGTGCATCAGAGATCATCCCATGAAGGGACCAGTGCATCAGAGATCATCCCATGAAGGGACCAGTGCATCAGAGATCATCCCATGAAGGGACCAGTGCATCAAAGATCATCCCATGAAGGGACCAGTGCATCAAAGATCATCCCATGAAGGGACCAGTGCATCAAAGATCCCCCCATGAAGGGACCAGTGCATCAAAGATCCCCCCATGAAGGGACCAGTGCATCAACTATCATCCCATGAAGGGACCAGTGCATTAACGATCATCCCATGAAGGGACCAGTGCATTAACGATCATCCCATGAAGGGACCAGTGCATTAAAGATCATCCCATGAAGGGACCAGTGAATTAAAGATCATCCCATGAAGGGACCAGTGCATCACAGCTCAGATTAGAGGTATGCAAGATCATCCCATGAAGGGACCAGTGCAAAGATGATCCCATGAAGGGACCAGAGCATCAAAGGATATCCCATGAAAGGACCAGTGCATCAGAGATCATCCCATGAAGGGGCCAGTGCATCAGAGATCATCCCATGAAGGGGCCAGTGCATCAGAGATCATCCCATGAAGGGGCCAGTGCATCAGAGATCATCCCATGAAGGGGCCAGTGCATCAGAGATCATCCCATGAAGGGGCCAGTGCATCAGAGACCATCCCATGAATGGACCAGAGCAACACCACTCAGATTAGAGGTATGCAAGATGATCCCATGAAGGGACCAGTGCATCAGAGATCATCCCATGAAGGGACCAGTGCATCAATGATCACCCCATGAAGGGACCAGTGCATCAAAGCACTCTGATTAGAGGTATGCAAGATCATCCCATGAAGGGACCAAAGATCATCCCATGAAGGGACCAAAGATCATCCCATGAAGGGACCAAAGATCATCCTATGAAGGGACCAAAGATCATCCCATGAAGGGACCAAAGATCATCCCATGAAGGGACCAAAGATCATCCCATGAAGGGACCAAAGATCATGCCATGAAGGGACCAAAGATCATGCCATGAAGGGACCAAAGATCATCCCATGAAGGGACCAAAGATCATCCCATGAAGGGACCAAAGATCATCCCATGAAGGGACCAAAGATCATCCCATGAAGGGACCAAAGATCATCCCATGAAGGGACCAAAGATCATCCCATGAAGGGACCAAAGATCATCCCATGAAGGGACCAAAGATCATCCCATGAAGGGACCAAAGATCATCCCATGAAGGGACCAAAGATCATCCCATGAAGGGACCAAAGATCATCCCATGAAGGGAATAGTGCATCACAGCACTCCGATTAGAGGTATGCAAGATCATCCCGTGAAGGGACCAGTGCATCAAAGATCATCCCGTGAAGGGACCAGTGCATCAAAGATCATCCCGTGAAGGGACCAGTGCATCAAAGATCATCCCGTGAAGGGACCAGTGCATCAAAGATCATCCCGTGAAGGGACCAGTGCATCAAAGATCATCCCGTGAAGGGACCAGTGCATCAAAGATCATCCCGTGAAGGGACCAGTGCATCAAAGATCATCCCGTGAAGGGACCAGTGCATCAAAGATCATCCCGTGAAGGGACCAGTGCATCAAAGATCATCCCGTGAAGGGACCAGTGCATCAAAGATCATCCCGTGAAGGGACCAGTGCATCAAAGATCATCCCGTGAAGGGACCAGTGCATCAAAGATCATCCCGTGAAGGGACCAGTGCAACAAAGATCATCCCATGAAGGGACCAGTGCATCAAAGATCATCCCAAGAAGGGACCAGTGCATCAAAGATCATCCCAAGAAGGGACCAGTGCATCAAAGATCATGCCAAGAAGGGACCAGTGCATCACAGATCACCCCATGAAGGGACCAGTGCATCACAGATCACCCCATGAAGGGACCAGGGCATTAAACATCATCCCATGAAGGGACCAGTGCAACAGAGAACATCCCATGAAGGGACCAGTGCAACAGAGATCATCCCATGAAGGGACCAGTGCAACAGAGATCATCCCATGAAGGGACCAGTGCAACAGAGATCATCCCATGAAGGGACCAGTGCAACAGAGATCATCCCATGAAGGGACCAGTGCAACAGAGATCATCCCATGAAGGGAATATTGCCTCTCAGAACAAAGATTAGAGGTATGCAAGAGCATCCCATGAAGGGACCAGTGCATTAAAGATCATCCCATGAAGGGACCAGCGCATCGAAGATCATCCCATGAAGGGACCAGCGCATCGAAGATCATCCCATGAAGGGACCAGTGCAGCGAAGATCATCCCATGAAGGGACCAGTGCAGCGAAGATCATCCCATGAAGGGACCAGTGCAGCGAAGATCATCCCATGAAGGGACCAATGCATCGAAGATCATCCCATGAAGGGACCAGTGCATCACAGAACATCCCACGAAGGGACCAGTGCATCACAGAACATCCCACGATGGGACCAGTGCATCACAGAACATCCCATGAAGGGACCAGTGCATCAGAGATGATCCCATGAAGGGAGCAGTGCATCAGAGATCATCCCATGAAGGGAGCAGTGCATCAGAGATCATCCCATGAAGGGAGCAGTGCATCAGAGACCATCCCATGAATGGACCAGAGCAACACCACTCAGATTAGAGGTATGCAAGATGATCCCATGAAGGGACCAGTGCATCAGAGATCATCCCATGAAGGGACCAGTGCATCAATGATCACCCCATGAAGGGACCAGTGCATCAATGATCACCCCATGAAGGGACCAGTGCATCAAAGCACTCTGATTAGAGGTATGCAAGATCATCCCATGAAGGGACCAAAGATCATCCCATGAAGGGACCAAAGATCATCCCATGAAGGGACCAAAGATCATCCCATGAAGGGACCAAAGATCATCCCATGAAGGGACCAAAGATCATCCCATGAAGGGACCAAAGATCATCCCATGAAGGGACCAAAGATCATCCCATGAAGGGACCAAAGATCATCCCATGAAGGGACCAAAGATCATCCCATGAAGGGACCAAAGATCATCCCATGAAGGGACCAAAGATCATCCCATGAAGGGACCAAAGATCATCCCATGAAGGGACCAAAGATCATCCCATGAAGGGACCAAAGATCATCCCATGAAGGGAATAGTGCATCACAGCACTCAGATTAGAGGTATGCAAGATCATCCCGTGAAGGGACCAGTGCATCAAAGATCATCCCGTGAAGGGACCAGTGCATTAAAGATCATCCCGTGAAGGGACCAGTGCATCAAAGATCATCCCGTGAAGGGACCAGTGCATCAAAGATCATCCCGTGAAGGGACCAGTGCATCAAAGATCATCCCGTGAAGGGACCAGTGCATCAAAGATCATCCCGTGAAGGGACCAGTGCATCAAAGATCATCCCGTGAAGGGACCAGTGCATCAAAGATCATCCCGTGAAGGGACCAGTGCATCAAAGATCATCCCGTGAAGGGACCAGTGCATCAAAGATCATCCCGTGAAGGGACCAGTGCATCAAAGATCATCCCGTGAAGGGACCAGTGCATCAAAGATCATCCCGTGAAGGGACCAGTGCATCAAAGATCATCCCGTGAAGGGACCAGTGCATCAAAGATCATCCCATGAAGGGACCAGTGCATCAAAGATCATCCCAAGAAGGGACCAGTGCATCAAAGATCATCCCAAGAAGGGACCAGTGCATCAAAGATCATGCCAAGAAGGGACCAGTGCATCACAGATCACCCCATGAAGGGACCAGTGCATCACAGATCACCCCATGAAGGGACCAGTGCATCACAGATCACCCCATGAAGGGACCAGGGCATTAAACATCATCCCATGAAGGGACCAGTGCAACAGAGAACATCCCATGAAGGGACCAGTGCAACAGAGATCATCCCATGAAGGGACCAGTGCAACAGAGATCATCCCATGAAGGGACCAGTGCAACAGAGATCATCCCATGAAGGGACCAGTGCAACAGAGATCATCCCATGAAGGGAATATTGCCTCACAGAACAAAGATTAGAGGTATGCAAGAGCATCCCATGAAGGGACCAGTGCATTAAAGATCATCCCATGAAGGGACCAGCGCATCGAAGATCATCCCATGAAGGGACCAGTGCATCGAAGATCATCCCATGAAGGGACCAGTGCAGCGAAGATCATCCCATGAAGGGACCAATGCATCGAAGATCATCCCATGAAGGGACCAATGCATCGAAGATCATCCCATTAAGGGACCAGTGCATCACAGAACATCCCACGAAGGGACCAGTGCATCACAGAACATCCCACGATGGGACCAGTGCATCACAGAACATCCCATGAAGGGACCAGTGCATCAGAGATGATCCCATGAAGGGAGCAGTGCATCAGAGATCATCCCATGAAGGGAGCAGTGCATCAGAGATCATCCCATGAAGGAAGCAGTGCATCAGAGATCATCCCATGAAGGGAGCAGTGCATCAGAGATCATCCCATGAAGGGAGCAGTGCATCAGATCATCCCATGAAGGGACTAGTGCATCAAAGATCCCATGAAGGGACCAGTGCATCAAGATCATCCGATGAATAGACCATTGCATTACGGCACTAAGATTAGATGTATGCAAGATCATCCCATGAAGGGACCAATGCATCGAAGATCATCCTGTGAAGGGACCAGTGCATCAGAGATCATCCCATGAACGGACCAGTGCATCACAGCACTAAGATTAGAGGTATGCAAGATCATCCCGTGAAGGAACCAGTGCATCAAAGATCATCCCGTGAAGGGACCAGTGCATCAGAGATCATCCCGTGAAGGGACCAGTGCATCAGAGATCATCCCGTGAAGGGACCAGTGCATCAGAGATCATCCCATGAAGGGACCAGTGCATCAGAGATCATCCCATGAAGGGACCAGTGCATCAGAGATCATCCCATGAAGGGACCAGTGCATCAGAGATCATCCCATGAAGGGACCAGTGCATCAGAGATCATCCCATGAAGGGACCAGTGCATCAAAGATCATCCCGTGAAGGGACCAGTGCATCAAAGATCATCCCGTGAAGGGACCAGTGCATCAAAGATCATCCCGTGAAGGGACCAGTGCATCAAAGATCATCCCGTGAAGGGACCAGTGCATCAAAGATCATCCCGTGAAGGGACCAGTGCATCAAAGATCATCCCGTGAAGGGACCAGTGCATCAAAGATCATCCCATGAAGGGACCAGTGCATCAAAGATCATCCCAAGAAGGGACCAGTGCATCAAAGATCATCCCAAGAAGGGACCAGTGCATCAAAGATCATGCCAAGAAGGGACCAGTGCATCACAGATCACCCCATGAAGGGACCAGTGCATCACAGATCACCCCATGAAGGGACCAGTGCATCACAGATCACCCCATGAAGGGACCAGGGCATTAAACATCATCCCATGAAGGGACCAGTGCAACAGAGAACATCCCATGAAGGGACCAGTGCAACAGAGATCATCCCATGAAGGGACCAGTGCAACAGAGATCATCCCATGAAGGGACCAGTGCAACAGAGATCATCCCATGAAGGGACCAGTGCAACAGAGATCATCCCATGAAGGGAATATTGCCTCACAGAACAAAGATTAGAGGTATGCAAGAGCATCCCATGAAGGGACCAGTGCATTAAAGATCATCCCATGAAGGGACCAGCGCATCGAAGATCATCCCATGAAGGGACCAGTGCATCGAAGATCATCCCATGAAGGGACCAATGCATCGAAGATCATCCCATGAAGGGACCAATGCATCGAAGATCATCCCATTAAGGGACCAGTGCATCACAGAACATCCCACGAAGGGACCAGTGCATCACAGAACATCCCACGATGGGACCAGTGCATCACAGAACATCCCACGAAGGGACCAGTGCATCAGAGATGATCCCATGAAGGGAGCAGTGCATCAGAGATGATCCCATGAAGGGAGCAGTGCATCAGAGATCATCCCATGAAGGGAGCAGTGCATCAGAGATCATCCCATGAAGGAAGCAGTGCATCAGAGATCATCCCATGAAGGGAGCAGTGCATCAGAGATCATCCCATGAAGGGAGCAGTGCATCAGATCATCCCATGAAGGGACTAGTGCATCAAAGATCCCATGAAGGGACCAGTGCATCAAGATCATCCGATGAATAGACCATTGCATTACGGCACTAAGATTAGATGTATGCAAGATCATCCCATGAAGGGACCAATGCATCGAAGATCATCCTGTGAAGGGACCAGTGCATCAGAGATCATCCCATGAACGGACCAGTGCATCACAGCACTAAGATTAGAGGTATGCAAGATCATCCCGTGAAGGAACCAGTGCATCAAAGATCATCCCGTGAAGGGACCAGTGCATCAGAGATCATCCCGTGAAGGGACCAGTGCATCAGAGATCATCCCATGAAGGGACCAGTGCATCAGAGATCATCCCATGAAGGGACCAGTGCATCAGAGATCATCCCATGAAGGGACCAGTGCATCAGAGATCATCCCATGAAGGGACCAGTGCATCAGAGATCATCCCATGAAGGGACCAGTGCATCAGAGATCATCCCATGAAGGGACCAGTGCATCAGAGATCATCCCATGAAGGGACCAGTGCATCAGAGATCATCCCATGAAGGGACCAGTGCATCAGAGATCATCCCATGAAGGGACCAGTGCATCAGAGATCATCCCATGAAGGGACCAGTGCATCAGAGATCATCCCATGAAGGGACCAGTGCATCAGAGATCATCCCATGAAGGGACCAGTGCATCAGAGATCATCCCATGAAGGGACCAGTGCATCAGAGATCATCCCATGAAGGGACGAGTGCATCAGAGATCATCCCATGAAGGGACGAGTGCATCAGAGATCATCCCATGAAGGGACGAGTGCATCAGAGATCATCCCATGAAGGGACGAGTGCATCAGAGATCATCCCATGAAGGGACGAGTGCATCAGAGATCATCCCATGAAGGGACCAGTGCATCACAGCACTCAGATTGGAGGTGTGCAAGATAATCCCATGAAGAGACCAGTGCATCACAGCTCAGATTAGAGGTATGCAAGATCATCCCATGAAGGGACCAGTGCAAAGATGATCCCATGAAGGGACCAGTGCAAAGATGATCCCAAGAAGGGACCAGTGCATCAAAGATCATCCCATGAAGGGACCAGTGCATCACAGCTCAGATTAGAGGTATGCAAGATCATCCCATGAAGGGACCAGTGCATCAAAGATCATCCCATGAAGGGACCAGTGCATCAGAGATCATCCCATGAAGGGACCAGTGCATCAGAGATCATCCCATGAAGGGACCAGTGCATCAAGATCATCCCATGAAGGGACCAGTGCATCACAGCACTCAGATTAGAGGTACGCAAGATCATCCTATGAAGGGACCAGTGCATCAGAGATCATCCCATGAAGGGACAAGTGCATCAGAGATCATCCCATGAAGAGACCAGTGCATCAGAGATCATCCCATGAAGTGACCAGTGCATCAGAGATCATCCCATGAAGTGACCAGTGCATCAGAGATCATCCCATGAAGTGACCAGTGCATCAGATCATCCCATGAAGGGACCAGTGCATCACAGCACTCAGATTAGAGGTATGCAAGATCATCCCATGAAGGGACCAGGGAATTAAAGATCATCCCATGAAGGGACCAGTGCATCAAAGATCATCCCATGAAGGGACCAGTGCATCAAAGACCATCCCATGAAGGGACCAGTGCATCAAAGACCATCCCATGAAGGGACCATTAGTGCAAAGATCATCCCATGAAGGGACCAGTGCATCAGAGATCATCCCATGAAGGGACCAGTGCATCCAAGATCATCCCATGAAGGGACCAGTGCATCAGAGATCATCCCGTGAAGGGACCAGTGCATCAGAGATCATCCCGTGAAGGGACCAGTGCATCAGAGATCATCCCGTGAAGGGACCAGTGCATCAGAGATCATCCCGTGAAGGGACCAGTGCATCAGAGATCATCCCATGAAGGGACCAGTGCATCAGAGATCATCCCATGAAGGGACCAGTGCATCAGAGATCATCCCATGAAGGGACCAGTGCATCAGAGATCATCCCATGAAGGGACCAGTGCATCAGAGATCATCCCATGAAGGGACCAAGGCATTAAACCTCATCCCATGAAGGGACCAGGGCATTAAAGATCATCGCATGAAGGGACCAGTGCATCAGAGATCATCCCATGAAGGGACCAGTGCATCAAAGATCATCCCATGAAGGGAACAGTGCATCAAGATCATCCCTTGAAGGGAACAGTGCATCACAGCACTCCGATTAGAGGTATGCAAGATAATCCCATGAAGGGACCAGTGCAGCAAAGATCAACCCATGAAGGGACCATTAGTGCATCAAAGATCATCCCATGAAGGGACCAGTGCATCAGAGATCATCCCGTAAAGGACCAGTGCATCCAAGATCATCCCATGAAGGGACCAGTGCGTTAAAGATCATCGCATGAAGGGACCAGTGCGTCAAAGATCATCCCATGAAGGGACTAGTGCGTCACAGCACTAAGATAAAAGGTATGCAAGTTCATCCAGTGAAGGAACCAGTGCAAAGATCATCCCGTGAAGGGACCAGTGCATCAAAGATCATCCCGTGAAGGGGCCGGTGCATCAGAGATCATCCCGTGAAGGGGCCAGTGCATCAGAGATCATCCCATGAAGGGACCAGTGCATCAGAGATCATCCCATGAAGGGACCAGTGCATCAAAGATCATCCCATGAAGGGACCAGTGCATCAAAGATCATCCCATGAAGGGACCAGTGCATCAAAGATCATCCCATGAAGGGACCAGTGCATCAAAGATCATCCCATGAAGGGACCAGTGCATCAGAGATCATCCCATGAAGGGACCAGTGCATCAGAGATCATCCCATGAAGGGACCAGTGCATCAGAGATCATCCCATGAAGGGACCAGTGCATCAAAGATCATCCCATGAAGGGACCAGTGCATCAAAGATCATCCCATGAAGGGACCAGTGCATCAAAGATCCCCCCATGAAGGGACCAGTGCATCAAAGATCCCCCCATGAAGGGACCAGTGCATCAACTATCATCCCATGAAGGGACCAGTGCATTAACGATCATCCCATGAAGGGACCAGTGCATTAAAGATCATCCCATGAAGGGACCAGTGAATTAAAGATCATCCCATGAAGGGACCAGTGCATCACAGCTCAGATTAGAGGTATGCAAGATCATCCCATGAAGGGACCAGTGCAAAGATGATCCCATGAAGGGACCAGAGCATCAAAGGATATCCCATGAAAGGACCAGTGCATCAGAGATCATCCCATGAAGGGGCCAGTGCATCAGAGATCATCCCATGAAGGGGCCAGTGCATCAGAGATCATCCCATGAAGGGGCCAGTGCAGCGAAGATCATCCCATGAAGGGACCAGTGCAGCGAAGATCATCCCATGAAGGGACCAATGCATCGAAGATCATCCCATGAAGGGACGAGTGCATCACAGAACATCCCACGAAGGGACCAGTGCATCACAGAACATCCCACGATGGGACCAGTGCATCACAGAACATCCCATGAAGGGACCAGTGCATCAGAGATGATCCCATGAAGGGAGCAGTGCATCAGAGATCATCCCATGAAGGGAGCAGTGCATCAGAGATCATCCCATGAAGGGAGCAGTGCATCAGAGACCATCCCATGAATGGACCAGAGCAACACCACTCAGATTAGAGGTATGCAAGATGATCCCATGAAGGGACCAGTGCATCAGAGATCATCCCATGAAGGGACCAGTGCATCAATGATCACCCCATGAAGGGACCAGTGCATCAAAGCACTCTGATTAGAGGTATGCAAGATCATCCCATGAAGGGACCAAAGATCATCCCATGAAGGGACCAAAGATCATCCCATGAAGGGACCAAAGATCATCCCATGAAGGGACCAAAGATCATCCCATGAAGGGACCAAAGATCATCCCATGAAGGGACCAAAGATCATCCCATGAAGGGACCAAAGATCATGCCATGAAGGGACCAAAGATCATCCCATGAAGGGACCAAAGATCATCCCATGAAGGGACCAAAGATCATCCCATGAAGGGACCAAAGATCATCCCATGAAGGGACCAAAGATCATCCCATGAAGGGACCAAAGATCATCCCATGAAGGGACCAAAGATCATCCCATGAAGGGACCAAAGATCATCCCATGAAGGGAATAGTGCATCACAGCACTCAGATTAGAGGTATGCAAGATCATCCCGTGAAGGGACCAGTGCATCAAAGATCATCCCGTGAAGGGACCAGTGCATTAAAGATCATCCCGTGAAGGGACCAGTGCATCAAAGATCATCCCGTGAAGGGACCAGTGCATCAAAGATCATCCCGTGAAGGGACCAGTGCATCAAAGATCATCCCGTGAAGGGACCAGTGCATCAAAGATCATCCCGTGAAGGGACCAGTGCATCAAAGATCATCCCGTGAAGGGACCAGTGCATCAAAGATCATCCCGTGAAGGGACCAGTGCATCAAAGATCATCCCGTGAAGGGACCAGTGCATCAAAGATCATCCCGTGAAGGGACCAGTGCATCAAAGATCATCCCGTGAAGGGACCAGTGCATCAAAGATCATCCCGTGAAGGGACCAGTGCATCAAAGATCATCCCGTGAAGGGACCAGTGCATCAAAGATCATCCCGTGAAGGGACCAGTGCATCAAAGATCATCCCATGAAGGGAGCAGTGCATCAGAGATCATCCCATGAAGGGAGCAGTGCATCAGAGATCATCCCATGAAGGAAGCAGTGCATCAGAGATCATCCCATGAAGGGAGCAGTGCATCAGAGATCATCCCATGAAGGGAGCAGTGCATCAGATCATCCCATGAAGGGACTAGTGCATCAAAGATCCCATGAAGGGACCAGTGCATCAAGATCATCCGATGAATAGACCATTGCATTACGGCACTAAGATTAGATGTATGCAAGATCATCCCATGAAGGGACCAATGCATCGAAGATCATCCTGTGAAGGGACCAGTGCATCAGAGATCATCCCATGAACGGACCAGTGCATCACAGCACTAAGATTAGAGGTATGCAAGATCATCCCGTGAAGGAACCAGTGCATCAAAGATCATCCCGTGAAGGGACCAGTGCATCAGAGATCATCCCGTGAAGGGACCAGTGCATCAGAGATCATCCCATGAAGGGACCAGTGCATCAGAGATCATCCCATGAAGGGACCAGTGCATCAGAGATCATCCCATGAAGGGACCAGTGCATCAGAGATCATCCCATGAAGGGACCAGTGCATCAGAGATCATCCCATGAAGGGACCAGTGCATCAGAGATCATCCCATGAAGGGACCAGTGCATCAGAGATCATCCCATGAAGGGACCAGTGCATCAGAGATCATCCCATGAAGGGACCAGTGCATCAGAGATCATCCCATGAAGGGACCAGTGCATCAGAGATCATCCCATGAAGGGACCAGTGCATCAGAGATCATCCCATGAAGGGACCAGTGCATCAGAGATCATCCCATGAAGGGACCAGTGCATCAGAGATCATCCCATGAAGGGACGAGTGCATCAGAGATCATCCCATGAAGGGACGAGTGCATCAGAGATCATCCCATGAAGGGACGAGTGCATCAGAGATCATCCCATGAAGGGACGAGTGCAGAGATCATCCCATGAAGGGACCAGTGCATCACAGCACTCAGATTGGAGGTGTGCAAGATAATCCCATGAAGAGACCAGTGCATCACAGCTCAGATTAGAGGTATGCAAGATCATCCCATGAAGGGACCAGTGCAAAGATGATCCCATGAAGGGACCAGTGCAAAGATGATCCCAAGAAGGGACCAGTGCATCAAAGATCATCCCATGAAGGGACCACTGGATCAAAGATCATCCCATGAAGGGACCAGGGCATTAAAGATCATCCCATGAAGGGACCAGTGCATCAGATCATCCCATGAAAGGACCAGTGCATCAGAGATCATCCCATGAAGGGACCAGTGCATCACAGCACATAGATGAGGTATGCAAGATCATCCCATGAAGGGACCAGTGCATCAAAGATCATCCCATGAAGGGACCAGTGCATCAGAGATCATCCCATGAAGGGACCAGTGCATCAGAGATCATCCCATGAAGGGACCAGTGCATCAAGATCATCCCATGAAGGGACCAGTGCATCACAGCACTCAGATTAGAGGTACGCAAGATCATCCTATGAAGGGACCAGTGCATCAGAGATCATCCCATGAAGGGACAAGTGCATCAGAGATCATCCCATGAAGAGACCAGTGCATCAGAGATCATCCCATGAAGTGACCAGTGCATCAGAGATCATCCCATGAAGTGACCAGTGCATCAGAGATCATCCCATGAAGTGACCAGTGCATCAGATCATCCCATGAAGGGACCAGTGCATCACAGCACTCAGATTAGAGGTATGCAAGATCATCCCATGAAGGGACCAGGGAATTAAAGATCATCCCATGAAGGGACCAGTGCATCAAAGATCATCCCATGAAGGGACCAGTGCATCAAAGACCATCCCATGAAGGGACCAGTGCATCAAAGACCATCCCATGAAGGGACCATTAGTGCAAAGATCATCCCATGAAGGGACCAGTGCATCAGAGATCATCCCATGAAGGGACCAGTGCATCCAAGATCATCCCATGAAGGGACCAGTGCATCCAAGATCATCCCATGAAGGGACCAGTGCATCCAAGATCATCCCATGAAGGGACCAGTGCGTCCAAGATCGTCCCATGAAGGGACCAGTGCGTCAAAGATCGTCCCATGAAGGGACCAGTGCGTCAAAGATCGTCCCATGAAGGGACCAGTGCGTCAAAGATCGTCCCATGAAGGGACCAGTGCGTCAAAGATCGTCCCATGAAGGGACCAGTGCGTCAAAGATCGTCCCATGAAGGGACCAGTGCGTCAAAGATCGTCCCATGAAGGGACCAGTGCGTCAAAGATCGTCCCATGAAGGGACCAGTGCGTCAAAGATCGTCCCATGAAGGGACCAGTGCATCACAGCACTAAGATAAAAGGTATGCAAGTTCATCCCGTAAAGGAACCAGTGCAAAGATCATCCCGTGAAGGGACCGGTGCATCAAAGATCATCCCGTGAAGGGACCGGTGCATCAAAGATCATCCCGTGAAGGGACCGGTGCATCAAAGATCATCCCGTGAAGGGACCAGTTCATCAAAGATCATCCCGTGAAGGGACCAGTTCATCAAAGATCATCCCGTGAAGGGACCAGTTCATCAAAGATCATCCCGTGAAGGGACCAGTTCATCAAAGATCATCCCGTGAAGGGACCAGTTCATCAAAGATCATCCCGTGAAGGGACCAGTGCATCACAGCACTGACATTAGAGGTATGCAAGACCATCCCATGAAGGGACCATGGCCTCAGCGATCCCATGAAGGGGCCAGTGCATCAGAGATCATCCCATGAAGGGACAAGTGCATCAGAGATCATCCCATGAAGGGACCAGTGCATCAAAGACCATCCCATGAAGGGACCAGTGCATCAAAGATCATCCCATGGAGGGACCAGTGCATCAAAGACCATCCCATGAAGGGACCAGTGCATCAAAGATCATCCCATGGAGGGACCAGTGCATCAAAGATCATCCCATGGAGGGACCAGTACATAAGATCATCCCATGAAGGGACCAGTGCATCACAGCACTCAGATTAGATGTATGCAAGATCATCCCATGAAGGGACCAGTGCATCAGAGATCACCCCATGAAGGGACCATTAGTGCATCAGAGATCACCCCATGAAGGGACCATTAGTGCATCAGAGATCATCCCATGAAGGGACCAGTGCATCAGAGATCATCCCATGAAGGGACCAGTGCATCAGAGATCATCCCATGAAGGGACCAGTGCATCAGAGATCATCCCATGAAGGGACCAGTGCATCAGAGATCATCCCATGAAGGGACCAGTGCATCAGAGATCATCCCATGAAGGGACCAGTGCATCAGAGATCATCCCATGAAGGGACCAGTGCATCAGAGATCATCCCATGAAGGGACCAGTGCATCAGAGATCATCCCATGAAGGGACCAGTGCATCAGAGATCATCCCATGAAGGGACCAGTGCATCAGAGATCATCCCATGAAGGGACCAGTGCATCAGAGATCATCCCATGAAGGGACCAGTGCATCAGAGATCATCCCATGAAGGGACCAGTGCATCAGAGATCATCCCATGAAGGGACCAGTGCATCAGAGATCATCCCATGAAGGGACCAGTGCATCAAGATCATCCCATGAAGGGAACAGTGCATCACAGCACTCAGATTAGAGGTATGCAAGATCATCCCATGAAGGGACCAGGGCATTAAAGATCATCCCATGAAGGGACCAGTACATCAGAGATCATCCCATGAAGGGACCAGGGCATCAGAGATCATCCCGTGAAGGGACCAGGGCATCAGAGATCATCCCGTGAAGGGACCAGTGCATCAGAGATCATCCCGTGAAGGGACCAGTGCATCAGAGATCATCCCGTGAAGGGACCAGTGCATCAGAGATCATCCCGTGAAGGGACCAGTGCATCAGAGATCATCCCGTGAAGGGACCAGTGCATCAGAGATCATCCCGTGAAGGGACCAGTGCATCAGAGATCATCCCGTGAAGGGACCAGTGCATCAGAGATCATCCCGTGAAGGGACCAGTGCATCAGAGATCATCCCGTGAAGGGACCAGTGCATCAGAGATCATCCCGTGAAGGGACCAGTGCATCAGAGATCATCCCGTGAAGGGACCAGTGCATCAGAGATCATCCCGTGAAGGGACCAGTGCATCAGAGATCATCCCGTGAAGGGACCAGTGCATCAGAGATCATCCCGTGAAGGGACCAGTGCATCAGAGATCATCCCGTGAAGGGACCAGTGCATCAGAGATCATCCCGTGAAGGGACCAGTGCATCAGAGATCATCCCGTGAAGGGACCAGTGCATCAGAGATCATCCCGTGAAGGGACCAGTGCATCAGAGATCATCCCGTGAAGGGACCAGTGCATCAGAGATCATCCCGTGAAGGGACCAGTGCATCAGAGATCATCCAATGAAGGGACCAGTGCATCAGAGATTATCCCATGAAGGGACCAGTGCATCAGAGATCATCCCATGAAGGGACCAGTGCATCAGAGATCATCCCATGAAGGGACCAGTGCATCAGAGATCATCCCATGAAGGGACCAGTGCATCAGAGATCATCCCATGAAGGGACCAGGGCATTAAACATCATCCCATTAAGGGACCAGGGCATTAAAGATCATCGCATGAAGGGACCAGTGCATCAGAGATCATCCCATGAAGGGACCAGTGCATCAACGATCATCCCATGAAGGGAACATTGCATCAAGATCATCCCTTGAAGGGAACAGTGCATCACAGCACTCCGATTAGAGGTGTGCAAGATAATCCCATGAAGGGACCAGTGCAGCAAAGATCAACCCATGAAGGGACCATTAGTGCATCAAAGATCATCCCATGAAGGGACCAGTGCATCAGAGATCATCCCGTAAAGGACCAGTGCATCCGAGATCATCCCATGAAGGGACCAGTGCGTTAAAGATCATCGCATGAAGGGACCAGTGCGTCAAAGATCATCCCATGAAGGGACTAGTGCGTCACAGCACTAAGATAAAAGGTATGCAAGTTCATCCAGTGAAGGAACCAGTGCAAAGATCATCCCGTGAAGGGACCAGTGCATCAAAGATCATCCCGTGAAGGGGCCGGTGCATCAGAGATCATCCCGTGAAGGGGTCGGTGCATCAGAGATCATCCCATGAAGGGGCCAGTGCATCAGAGATCATCCCATGAAGGGGCCAGTGCATCAGAGATCATCCCATGAAGGGGCCAGTGCATCAGAGATCATCCCATGAAGGGGCCAGTGCATCAGAGATCATCCCATGAAGGGGCCAGTGCATCAAAGATCATCCCGTGAAGGGACCAGTGCATCAAAGATCATCCCGTGAAGGGACCAGTGCATCAAAGATGATCCCGTGAAGTGACCAGTGCATCAAAGATGATCCCGTGAAGGGACCAGTGCATCAAAGATGATCCCATGAATGGACCAGAGCAACACAGCACTCAGATTAGAGGTATGCAAGATCATCCCGTGAAGGGACCAGTGCATCAAAGATCATCCCGTGAAGGGACCAGTGCATCAAAGATCATCCCGTGAAGGGACCAGTGCATCAAAGATCATCCCGTGAAGGGACCAGTGCATCAAAGATCATCCCGTGAAGGGACCAGTGCATCAAAGATCATCCCGTGAAGGGACCAGTGCATCAAAGATCATCCCGTGAAGGGACCAGTGCATCAAAGATCATCCCGTGAAGGGACCATTAGTGCATCAAAGATCATCCCGTGAAGGGACCATTAGTGCATCAAAGATCATCCCGTGAAGGGACCAGGGCATCAGATCATCCCATGAAGGGGCCAGTGCATCAGAGATCATCCCATGAAGGGGCCAGTGCATCAGAGATCATCCCATGAAGGGACCAGTGCATCAGAGATCATCCCATGAAGGGACCAGTGCATCAGAGATCATCCCATGAAGGGACCAGTGCATCAGATCATCCCATGAAGGGACCAGTGCATCAGAGATCATCCCATGAAGGGACCAGTGCATCAGAGATCATCCCATGAAGGGACCAGTGCATCAGAGATCATCCCATGAAGGGACCAGTGCATCAGAGATCATCCCATGAAGGGACCAGTGCATCAGAGATCATCCCATGAAGGGACCAGTGCATCAGAGATCATCCCATGAAGGGACCAGTGCATCAAGATCATCCCTTGAAGGGAACAGTGCATCACAGCACTCAGATTAGAGGTATGCAAGATCATCCCATGAAGGGACCAGGGCATTAAAGATCATCCCATGAAGGGACCAGTACATCAAAGATCATCCCATGAAGGGACCAGTGCATCAAAGATCATCCCATGAAGGGACCAGTGCATCAGAGATCATCCCATGAAGGGACCAGTGCATCAGAGATCATCCCATGAAGGGACCAGTGCATTAAACATCATCCCATGAAGGGACCAGGGCATCAGAGATCATCCCATGAAGGGACCAGGGCATCAGAGATCATCCCATGAAGGGGCCAGTGCATCAGAGATCATCCCATGAAGGGGCCAGTGCATCAGAGATCATCCCATGAAGGGGCCAGTGCATCAGAGATCATCCCATGAAGGGGCCAGTGCATCAGAGATCATCCCATGAAGGGGCCAGTGCATCAGAGATCATCCCATGAAGGGATGAGTGCATCAAAGATCATCCCATGAAGGGACCAGTGCATCAGAGATCATCCCGTGAAGGGACCAGTGCATCAGAGATCATCCCATGAAGGGACCAGGGCATTAAACATCATCCCATGAAGGGACCAGGGCATTAAAGATCATCGCATGAAGGGACCAGTGCATCAGAGATCATCCCATGAAGGGACCAGTGCATCAGAGATCATCCCATGAAGGGAACAGTGCATCAAGATCATCCCTTGAAGGGAACAGTGCATCAAGATCATCCCTTGAAGGGAACAGTGCATCACAGCACTCCGATTAGAGGTATGCAAGATAATCCCATGAAGGGACCAGTGCAGCAAAGATCAACCCATGAAGGGACCATTAGTGCATCAAAGATCATCCCATGAAGGGACCAGTGCATCAGAGATCATCCCGTAAAGGACCAGTGCATCCAAGATCATCCCATGAAGGGACCAGTGCGTCAAAGATCATCCCATGAAGGGACTAGTGCGTCACAGCACTAAGATAAAAGGTATGCAAGTTCATCCAGTGAAGGAACCAGTGCAAAGATCATCCCGTGAAGGGACCAGTGCATCAAAGATCATCCCGTGAAGGGGCCGGTGCATCAGAGATCATCCCGTGAAGGGGCCGGTGCATCAGAGATCATCCCGTGAAGGGGCCGGTGCATCAGAGATCATCCCATGAAGGGGCCAGTGCATCAGAGATCATCCCATGAAGGGGCCAGTGCATCAGAGATCATCCCATGAAGGGGCCAGTGCATCAGAGATCATCCCATGAAGGGGCCAGTGCATCAAAGATGATCCCATGAAGGGACCAGTGCATCAAAGATGATCCCATGAAGGGACCAGTGCATCAAAGATGATCCCATGAATGGACCAGAGCAACACAGCACTCAGATTAGAGGTATGCAAGATCATCCCGTGAAGGGACCAGTGCATCAAAGATCATCCCGTGAAGGGACCAGTGGATCAAAGATCATCCCGTGAAGGGACCAGTGCATCAAAGATCATCCCGTGAAGGGACCAGTGCATCAAAGATCATCCCGTGAAGGGACCAGTGCATCAAAGATCATCCCGTGAAGGGACCAGTGCATCAAAGATCATCCCGTGAAGGGACCAGTGCATCAAAGAT
This sequence comes from Triturus cristatus, assembly GCF_964204655.1. Classification (NCBI taxonomy): domain Eukaryota; kingdom Metazoa; phylum Chordata; class Amphibia; order Caudata; family Salamandridae; genus Triturus; species Triturus cristatus. The sequence goes on along the minus strand of NC_140588.1, from coordinate 410,545,145 downwards.
CATCCCGTGAAGGGACCATTAGTGCATCAAAGATCATCCCGTGAAGGGACCATTAGTGCATCAAAGATCATCCCGTGAAGGGACCATTAGTGCATCAAAGATCATCCCATGAAGGGACCAGGGCATCAGAGATCATCCCATGAAGGGACCAGGGCATCAGAGATCATCCCATGAAGGGACCAGGGCATCAGAGATCATCCCATGAAGGGACCAGGGCATCAGAGATCATCCCATGAAGGGACCAGGGCATCAGAGATCATCCCATGAAGGGACCAGGGCATCAGAGATCATCCCATGAAGGGACCAGGGCATCAGAGATCATCCCATGAAGGGACCAGGGCATCAGAGATCATCCCATGAAGGGACCAGGGCATCAGAGATAATCCCATGAAGGGACCAGTGCATCAAAGATCATCCCTTGAAGGAAACAGTGCATCACAGCACTCAGATTAGAGGTATGCAAGATCATCCCATGAAGGGACCAGGGCATCAAAGATCATCCCATGAAGGGACCAGCGCATCAAATATCATCCCATGAAGGGACCAGGGCATCAGAGATCATCCCATGAAGGGACCAGGGCATCAGAGATCATCCCATGAAGGGACTAGTGCATCAGAGATCATCCCATGAAGGGACCAGTGCATCAGAGATCATCCCATGAAGGGACCAGTGCATCAGAGATCATCCCATGAAGGGACCAGTGCATCAAGATCATCCCATGAAGGGACCAGTGCATCAGAGATCATCCCATGAAGTGACCAGTGCATCAGAGATCATCCCATGAAGTGACCAGTGCATCAGATCATCCCATGAAGGGACCAGTGCATCACAGCACTCAGATTAGAGGTATGCAAGATCATCCCATGAAGGGACCAGGGCATTAAAGATCATCCCATGAAGGGACCAGTGCATCAAATATCATCCCATGGAGGGACCAGTGCATCAAAGATCATCCCATGAAGGGACCAGTGCATCAAAGATCATCCCATGGAGGGACCAGTGCATCAAAGATCATCCCATGGAGGGACCAGTGCATCACAGCTCTCAGATTAGAGAGCTGTGCAAGATCATCCTGGGAAGGGACGAGTGCATCACAGCACTCAGATTAGATGTATGCAAGATCATCCCATGAAGGGACCAGTGCATCAGACATCAGCCCATGAAGGGACCAGTGCATCAAAGATCAACCCATGAAGGGACCATTAGTGCATCAAAGATCATCCCATGAAGGGACCAGTGCATCAGAGATCATCCCATGAAGGGACCAGTGCATCAAAGATCATCCCATGAAGGGACCAGTGCATAAAGATCATCCCTTGAAGGGAACAGTGCATCACAGCACTCAGATTAGAGGTATGCAAGATCATCCCATGAAGGGACCAGGGCATTAAAGATCATCCCATGAAGGGACCAGTGCATCAAAGATCATCCCATGAAGGGACCATTAGTGCATCAGAGATCATCCCGTGAAGGGACCATTAGTGCATCAGAGATCATCCCGTGAAGGGGCCAGTGCATCAGAGATCATCCCGTGAAGGGGCCAGTGCATCAGAGATCATCCCGTGAAGGGGCCAGTGCATCAGAGATCATCCCGTGAAGGGGCCAGTGCATCAGAGATCATCCCGTGAAGGGGCCAGTGCATCAGAGAACATCCCATGAAGGGGCCAGTGCATCAGAGAACATCCCATGAAGGGGCCAGTGCATCAGAGATCATCCCATGAAGGGGCCAGTGCATCAGAGATCATCCCATGAAGGGGCCAGTGCATCAGAGATCATCCCATGAAGGGGCCAGTGCATCAGAGATCATCCCATGAAGGGGCCAGTGCATCAGAGATCATCCCATGAAGGGGCCAGTGCATCAGAGATCATCCCATGAAGGGGCCAGTGCATCAGAGATCATCCCATGAAGGGGCCAGTGCATCAGAGATCATCCCATGAAGGGGCCAGTGCATCAGAGACCATCCCATGAAGGGGTCAGTGCATCAGAGACCATCCCATGAAGGGGCCAGTGCATCAGAGATCATCCCATGAAGGGGCCAGTGCATCAAAGATCATCCCATGAAGGACCAGTGCATCAAAGATCATCCCATGAAGGACCAGTGCAAAGATGATCCCATGAAGGGACCAGTGCAAAGATGATCCCATGAAGGGACCAGTGCAAAGATGATCCCATGAAGGGACCAGTGCATCAGAGATCATCCCATGAAGGGACCAGTGCATCAGAGATCATCCCATGAAGGGACCAGTGCATCAGAGATCATCCCATGAAGGGACCAGTGCATCAAAGATCATCCCATGAAGGGACCAGTGCATCAAGATCATCCCTTGAAGGGACCAGTGCATCACAGCACTCAGATTAGAGGTATGCAAGATCATCCCATGAAGGGACCAGGGCATTAAAGATCATCCCATGAAGGGACCAGTGCATCAAAGATCATCCCGTGAAGGGACCATTAGTGCATCAAACATCATCCCGTGAAGGGACCATTAGTGCATCAAACATCATCCCGTGAAGGGACCATTAGTGCATCAGAGATCATCCCGTGAAGGGGCCATTAGTGCATCAGAGATCATCCCGTGAAGGGGCCAGTGCATCAGAGATCATCCCATGAAGGGGCCAGTGCATCAGAGATCATCCCATGAAGGGGCCAGTGCATCAGAGATCATCCCATGAAGGGGCCAGTGCATCAGAGATCATCCCATGAAGGGGCCAGTGCATCAGAGATCATCCCATGAAGGGGCCAGTGCATCAGAGATCATCCCATGACGGACCAGTGCATCACAGCTCAGATTAGAGGTATGCAAGATCATCCCATGAAGGGACCAGTGCAAAGATGATCCCATGAAGGGACCAGTGCATCAAAGATCATCCCAAGAAAGGACCAGTGCATCAAAGATCATCCCATGAAAGGACCAGTGCATCAGAGATCATCCCATGAAGGGACCAGTGCAAAGATGATCCCATGAAGGGACCAGTGCAAAGATGATCCCATGAAGGGACCAGTGCAAAGATCATCCCAAGAAGGGACCAGAGAATCAAAGATCATCCCATGAAGCGACCAGGGCATCAGAGATCATCCCATGAAGGGATCAGTGCATCAGATCATCCCATGAAGTGACCAGTGCATCAGAGATCATCCCATGAAGTGACCAGTGCATCAGAGATCATCCCATGAAGTGACCAGTGCATCAGAGATCATCCCATGAAGGGACCAGTGCATCAGAGATCATCCCATGAAGGGACCAGTGCATCACAGCACTCAGATTAGAGGTATGCAAGATCATCCCATGAAGGGACCAGGGCATTAAAGATCATCCCATGAAGGGACCAGTGCATCAAAGACCATCCCATGAAGGGACCAGTGCATCAAAGATCAACCCATGAAGGGACCATTAGTGCATCAAAGATCAACCCATGAAGGGACCATTAGTGCATCAAAGATCATCCCGTGAAGGGACCGGTGCATCAGAGATCATCCCGTGAAGGGACCGGTGCATCAGAGATCATCCCGTGAAGGGACCAGTGCATCACAGCACTGAGATTAAAGGTATGCAAGACCATCCCATGAAGGGACCAGGGCCTCAGCGATCCCATGAAGGGACCAGTGCATCAGAGATCATCCCATGAAGGGGCCAGTGCATCAGAGATCATCCCATGAAGGGGCCAGTGCATCAGAGATCATCCCATGAAGGGGCCAGTGCATCAGAGATCATCCCATGAAGGAGCCAGTGCATCAGAGATCATCCCATGAAGGGGCCAGTGCATCAGAGATCATCCCATGAAGGGGCCAGTGCATCAGAGATCATCCCATTAAGGGACCAGTGCAAAGATGATCCCATGAAGGGACCAGTGCATCAAAGATGATCCCATGAATGGACCAGAGCAACAGCACTCAGATTAGAGGTATGCAAGATCATCCCGTGAAGGAACCAGTGCATCAAAGATCATCCCGTGAAGGGACCAGTGCATCAAAGATCATCCCGTGAAGGGACCAGTGCATCAGAGATCATCCCGTGAAGGGACCAGTGCATCAGAGATCATCCCGTGAAGGGACCAGTGCATCAAAGATCATCCCGTGAAGGGACCAGTGCATCAAAGATCATCCCGTGAAGGGACCAGTGCATCAAAGATCATCCCATGAAGGGACCAGTGCATCAGAGATCATCCCATGAAGTTACCAGTGCATCAGAGATCATCCCATTAAGGGACCAGTGCAAAGATGATCCCATGAAGGGACCAGTGCATCAAAGATGATCCCATGAATGGACCAGAGCAACAGCACTCAGATTAGAGGTATGCAAGATCATCCCATGAAGGGACCAGGGCATTAAAGATCATCCCATGAAGGGACCAGTGCAAAGATGATCCCATGAAGGGACCAGTGCAAAGATGATCCCATGAAGGGACCAGTGCAAAGATGATCCCATGAAGGGACCAGTGCAAAGATCATCCCAAGAAGGGACCAGAGAATCAAAGATCATCCCATGAAGCGACCAGGGCATTAAAGATCATCCCATGAAGGGATCAGTGCATCAGATCATCCCATGAAAGGACCAGTGCATCAGAGATCATCCCATGAAGGGACCAGGGCATCAGAGATCATCCCATGAAGGGACCAGGGCATCAGAGATCATCCCATGAAGGGACCAGTGCATCAGAGATCATCCCATGAAGGGACCAGTGCATCAGAGATCATCCCGTGAAGGGACCAGTGCATCAGAGATCATCCCGTGAAGGGACCAGTGCATCAGAGATCATCCCGTGAAGGGACCAGTGCATCAGAGATCATCCCGTGAAGGGACCAGTGCATCAGAGATCATCCCGTGAAGGGACCAGTGCATCAGAGATAATCCCATGAAGGGACCAGTGCATCAGAGATAATCCCATGAAGGGACCAGTGCATCAGAGATAATCCCATGAAGGGACCAGTGCATCAGAGATCATCCCATGAAGGGACCAGTGCATCAAAGATCATCCCGTGAAGGGACCAGTGCATCAAAGATCATCCCGTGAAGGGACCAGTGCATCAAAGATCATCCCGTGAAGGGACCATTAGTGCATCAAAGATCATCCCGTGAAGGGACCATTAGTGCATCAGAGATCATCCCATGAAGGGACCATTAGTGCATCAGAGATCATCCCATGAAGGGACCATTAGTGCATCAGAGATCATCCCATGAAGGGACCAGGGCATTAAACATCCCATGAAGGGACCAGGGCATTAAAGATCATCCCATGAAGGGACCAGGGCATTAAAGATCATCCCATGAAGGGACCAGGGCATCAAAGATCATCCCATGAAGGGACCAGGGCATCAAAGATCATCCCATGAAGGGACCAGTGCATCAGATCATCCCATGAAGGGACCAGTGCATCAAGATCATCCCTTGAAGGGAACAGTGCATCAAGATCATCCCTTGAAGGGAACAGTGCATCACAGCACTCGGATTAGAGGTATGCAAGATCATCCCATGAAGGGACCAGTGCATCAAAGATCATCCCATGAAGGGACCAGGGCATCAGAGATCATCCAATGAAGGGACCAGGGCATCAGAGATCATCCCATGAAGGGACCAGGGCATCACAGCACTCAGATTAGAGGTATGCAAGATCATCCCATGAAGGGACCAGTGCATCAAAGATCATCCCATGAAGGAACCAGTGCATCAAAGATCATCCCGTGAAGGAACCAGGGCATCAGAGATCATCCCGTGAAGGAACCAGGGCATCAGAGATCATCCCGTGAAGGGACCAGGGCATCAGAGATCATCCCGTGAAGGGACCAGTGCATCAGAGATCATCCCGTGAAGGGACCAGTGCATCAGAGATCATCCCGTGAAGGGACCAGTGCATCACAGATCATCCCGTGAAGGGACCAGTGCATCACAGATCACCCCGTGAAGGGACCAGTGCATCACAGATCACCCCGTGAAGGGACCAGTGCATCACAGATCACCCCGTGAAGGGACCAGTGCATCACAGATCACCCCGTGAAGGGACCAGTGCATCACAGATCACCCCGTGAAGGGACCAGTGCATCACAGATCACCCCGTGAAGGGACCAGTGCATCACAGATCACCCCGTGAAGGGACCAGTGCATCACAGATCACCCCGTGAAGGGACCAGTGCATCACAGATCACCCCGTGAAGGGACCAGTGCATCACAGATCACCCCGTGAAGGGACCAGTGCATCACAGATCACCCCGTGAAGGGACCAGTGCATCAAAGATCATCCCATGAAGGGACCAGTGCATCAAAGATGATCCCATGAATGGACCAGAGCAACACAGCACTCAGATTAGAGGTATGCAAGATCATCCCGTGAAGGGACCAGTGCATCAAAGATCATCCCGTGAAGGGACCAGTGCATCAAAGATCATCCCGTGAAGGGACCAGTGCATCAAAGATCATCCCGTGAAGGGACCAGAGCATCAAAGATCATCCCGTGAAGGAACCAGTGCATCAAAGATCATCCCGTGAAGGGACCAGTGCATTAAAGATCATCCCGTGAAGGGACCAGTGCATCAAAGATCATCCCATGAAGGGAACAGTGCATCAAAGATCATCCCATGAAGGGAACAGTGCATCAAAGCATTCAGATTAGAGGTATGCAACATCATCCCATGAAGGGACCAGGGCATTAAAGATCATCCCATGAAGGGACCAGGGCATCAAAGATCATCCCATGAAGGGACCAGTGCAAAGATCATCCCATGAAGGGACCAGTGCAAAGATCATCCCATGAAGGGACCAGTGCAAAGATCATCCCATGAAGGGACCAGTGCAACAAAGAACGTCCCATGAAGGGACCAGTGCATCAGAGATCATCCCAAGAAGGGACCAGTGCATATGAGATCATCCCAAGAAGGGACCAGTGCATCAGAGATCATCCCTTCAAGGGACCAGTGCATCAGAGATCATCCCTTGAAGGGACCAGAGCATCAGAGATCATCCCATGAAGGGACCAGAGCATCGGAGATCCTCCCATGAAGGGACCAGTGCATCAGAGATCATCCCGTGAAGGGACCAGTGCATCAGAGATTATCCCGTGAAGGGACCAGTGCATCAGAGATCATCCCGTGAAGGGACCAGTGCATCATATTTCATCCCATGAACGGACCAGTGCATCACAGCACTGATTAGAGGTATGCACGATAATCACATGAAGGGACCAGTGCATCACAGCACTAAGATCAGAGGTATGCAAGATCATCCCATGAAGGGAACAGTACATCAAGATCATCCCATGAAGGGAACAGTACATCAAAGATCATACCGTGAAGGGACCAGTGCATCAGAGATCATCCCGTGAAGGGACCAGTGCATCAGAGATCATCCCGTGAAGGGACCAGTGCATCAGAGATCATCCCGTGAAGGGACCATTAGTGCATCAGAGATCATCCTATGAAGGGACCACTGCAACAAAGAATGTCCCATGAAGGGACCAGTGCATCAGAGATCATCCCATGAAGGGACCAGTGCATCAGAGATCATCCCAAGAAGGGACCAGTGCATCAGAGATCATCCCTTGAAGGGACCAGTGCATCAGAGATCATCCCTTGAAGGGACCAGAGCATCAGAGATCATCCCATGAAGGGACCAGAGCATCAAAGATCATCCCATGAAGGGACCAGAGCATCAAAGATCATCCCATGAAGGGACCAGAGCATCAAAGATCATCCCATGAAGGGACCAGTGCATCAGAGATAGTCCCATGAAGGGACCAGTGCATCAGAGATAGTCCCATGAAGGGACCAGTGCATCAGAGATCTTCCCATGAAGGGACCGGTGCATCAGAGATCATCCCATGAAGGGACCGGTGCATCAAAGATCATCCCATGAAGGGACCACTGCATCAAAGATCATCCCATGAAGGGACCAGTGCATCACAGCACTCAGATTAGAGGTATGCAAGGTCAACCCATAAAGGGACCAGTGCATTAAGATCATCCCATGAAGAGACCATTGCATTACAGCACTAAGATTAGATGTATGCAAGATCATCCCATGAAGGGACCAGTGCAAAGATCATCCCATGAAGGGACCAGTGCAAAGATCATCCTATGAAGGGACCAGTGCAACAAAGAACGTCCCATGAAGGGACCAGTGCATCAGAGATTATCCCATGAACGGACCAGTGCATCACTGCACTGATTAGAGGTATGCAAGATCAAACCATGAAGGGACCAGTGCATCAAAGAGCATCCCATGAAGGGACCAGTGCATCACAGCACTCAGATTAGAGGTATGCAAGATCATCTCATGAAGGGACCACTGCATCAGAGATAATCCCTTGAAAGGAACCAGTGCATCAGAGATCATCCCATGAAGGGACCAGTGCATCAGAGATCACCCCATGAAGGGACCAGTGCATCAAAGATCATCCCATGAAGGGACCAGTGCATCAAAGATCATCCCATGAAGGGACCAGTGCATCAAAGATTATCCCATGAAGGGACCAGTGCATCAAAGATTATCCCATGAAGGGAACAGTGCATCAGATTTCATCCCATGAAGGGACCAGTGCATCAGAGATCACCCCATGAAGGGACCAGTGCATCAAAGATCATCCCATGAAGGGACCAGTGCATCAAAGATTATCCCATGAAGGGAACAGTGCATCAGATTTCATCCCATGAAGGGACCAGTGCATCACAGCACTGATTAGAGGTATGCAAGATCATCCCATGAAGGGACCAGTGCATCAAAGATCATCCATTGAAGGGAATATTGCATCACAGTACGAAGATTAGAGGTATGCAAGATCATCCCATAAAGGGACCAGTGCATCAGAGATCATCCCATAAAGGGACCAGTGCATCAGAGATCATCCCATAAAGGGACCAGTGCATCAGAGATCATCCCATAAAGGGACCAGTGCATCAGAGATCATCCCATAAAGGGACCAGTGCATCAGAGATCATCCCATAAAGGGACCAGCGCATGAAAAATCACCCCATGAAGGGACCAGCGCATTAAAAATCACCCCATGGAGGGACCAGTGCATCAGAGATCATCCCATGAAGGGACCAGTGCATCAGAGATCATCCCATGAAGGGACCAGTGCATCAGAGATCATCCCATGAAGGGACCAGCGCATTAAAAATCACCCCATGAAGGGACCAGCGCATTAAAAATCACCCCATGAAAGGACCAGTGCATCAGAGATCATCCCATGAAGGGACTAGTGCATCAAAGATCATCCCATGAAGGGACCAGTGCATCAAAGATCATCCCATGAAGGGACCAGTGCATCAAAGATCATCCCATGAAGGGACCAGTGCATCAAAGATCATCCCATGAAGGGACCAGTGCATCAAAGATCATCCCATGAAGGGACCAGTGCATCAAAGATCATCCCATGAAGGGACCAGTGCATCAAAGATCATCCCATGAAGGGACCAGTGCATCACAGCTCAGATTAGAGGTATGCAAGATCATCCCATGAAGGGACCAGTGCATCACAGCTCAGATTAGAGGTATGCAAGATCATCCCATGAAGGGACAAATGCAAAGATGATCCCATGAAGGGACCAGTGCATCAGAGAGCATCCCATGAAGGGACCAGCGCATCAGAGAGCATCCCATGAAGGGACCAGCGCATCAGAGATCATCCCATAAAGGGACCAGCGCATCAGAGATCATCCCATAAAGGGACCAGCGCATCAGAGATCATCCCATAAAGGGACCAGCGCATCAGAGATCATCCCATAAAGGGACCAGCGCATGAAAAATCACCCCATGAAGGGACCAGCGCATTAAAAATCACCCCATGGAGGGACCAGTGCATCAGAGATCATCCCATGAAGGGACCAGTGCATCAGAGATCATCCCATGAAGGGACCAGTGCATCAAAGATCATCCCATGAAGGGACCAGTGCATCAAAGATCATCCCATGAAGGGACCAGTGCATCAAAGATCATCCCATGAAGGGACCAGTGCATCACAGCTCAGATTAGAGGTATGCAAGATCATCCCATGAAGGGACCAAAGATCATCCCATGAAGGGACCAAAGATCATCCCATGAAGGGACCAAAGATCATCCCATGAAGGGACCAAAGATCATCCCATGAAGGGACCAAAGATCATCCCATGAAGGGACCAAAGATCATCCCATGAAGGGACCAAAGATCATCCCATGAAGGGACCAAAGATCATCCCATGAAGGGACCAAAGATCATCCCATGAAGGGACCAAAGATCATCCCATGAAGGGACCAAAGATCATCCCATGAAGGGACCAAAGATCATCCCATGAAGGGACCGAAGATCATCCCATGAAGGGACCGAAGATCATCCCATGAAGGGACCGAAGATCATCCCATGAAGGGACCGAAGATCATCCCATGAAGGGACCGAAGATCATCCCATGAAGGGACCGAAGATCATCCCATGAAGGGACCGAAGATCATCCCATGAAGGGACCGAAGATCATCCCATGAAGGGACCGAAGATCATCCCATGAAGGGACCGAAGATCATCCCATGAAGGGACCGAAGATCATCCCATGAAGGGACCGAAGATCATCCCATGAAGGGACCGAAGATCATCCCATGAAGGGACCGAAGATCATCCCATGAAGGGACCGAAGATCATCCCATGAAGGGACCGAAGATCATCCCATGAAGGGACCGAAGATCATCCCATGAAGGGACCGAAGATCATCCCATGAAGGGACCGAAGATCATCCCATGAAGGGACCGAAGATCATCCCATGAAGGGAATAGTGCATCACAGCACTCAGATTAGAGGTATGCAAGATCATCCCGTGAAGGGACCAGTGCATCAAAGATCATCCCGTGAAGGGACCAGTGCATCAAAGATCATCCCGTGAAGGGACCAGTGCATCAAAGATCATCCCGTGAAGGGACCAGTGCATCAAAGATCATCCCGTGAAGGGACCAGTGCATCAAAGATCATCCCGTGAAGGGACCAGTGCATCAAAGATCATCCCGTGAAGGGACCAGTGCATCAAAGATCATCCCGTGAAGGGACCAGTGCATCAAGGATCATCCCGTGAAGGGACCAGTGCATCAAAGATCATCCCGTGAAGGGACCAGTGCATCAAAGATCATCCCGTGAAGGGACCAGTGCATCAAAGATCAGCCCGTGAAGGGACCAGTGCATCAGAGATCATCCCATAAAGGGACCAGTGCATCAGAGATCATCCCATAAAGGGACCAGCGCATGAAAAATCACCCCATGAAGGGACCAGCGCATTAAAAATCACCCCATGGAGGGACCAGTGCATCAGAGATCATCCCATGAAGGGACCAGTGCATCAGAGATCATCCCATGAAGGGACCAGTGCATCAGAGATCATCCCATGAAGGGACCAGCGCATTAAAAATCACCCCATGAAAGGACCAGTGCATTAAAAATCACCCCATGAAAGGACCAGTGCATCAGAGATCATCCCATGAAGGGACTAGTGCATCAAAGATCATCCCATGAAGGGACCAGTGCATCAAAGATCATCCCATGAAGGGACCAGTGCATCAAAGATCATCCCATGAAGGGACCAGTGCATCAAAGATCATCCCATGAAGGGACCAGTGCATCAAAGATCATCCCATGAAGGGACCAGTGCATCACAGCTCAGATTAGAGGTATGCAAGATCATCCCATGAAGGGACCAGTGCATCACAGCTCAGATTAGAGGTATGCAAGATCATCCCATGAAGGGACAAATGCAAAGATGATCCCATGAAGGGACCAGTGCATCAGAGAGCATCCCATGAAGGGACCAGTGCATCAGAGAGCATCCCATGAAGGGACCAGCGCATCAGAGATCATCCCATAAAGGGACCAGCGCATCAGAGATCATCCCATAAAGGGACCAGCGCATCAGAGATCATCCCATAAAGGGACCAGCGCATGAAAAATCACCCCATGAAGGGACCAGCGCATTAAAAATCACCCCATGGAGGGACCAGTGCATCAGAGATCATCCCATGAAGGGACCAGTGCATCAGAGATCATCCCATGAAGGGACCAGTGCATCAAAGATCATCCCATGAAGGGACCAGTGCATCAAAGATCATCCCATGAAGGGACCAGTGCATCAAAGATCATCCCATGAAGGGACCAGTGCATCAAAGATCATCCCATGAAGGGACCAGTGCATCAAAGATCATCCCATGAAGGGACCAGTGCATTACAGCTCAGATTAGAGGTATGCAAGATCATCCCATGAAGGGACCAAAGATCATCCCATGAAGGGACCAAAGATCATCCCATGAAGGGACCAAAGATCATCCCATGAAGGGACCAAAGATCATCCCATGAAGGGACCAAAGATCATCCCATGAAGGGACCAAAGATCATCCCATGAAGGGACCAAAGATCATCCCATGAAGGGACCAAAGATCATCCCATGAAGGGACCAAAGATCATCCCATGAAGGGACCAAAGATCATCCCATGAAGGGACCAAAGATCATCCCATGAAGGGACCAAAGATCATCCCATGAAGGGACCAAAGATCATCCCATGAAGGGACCAAAGATCATCCCATGAAGGGACCAAAGATCATCCCATGAAGGGACCAAAGATCATCCCATGAAGGGACCAAAGATCATCCCATGAAGGGACCAAAGATCATCCCATGAAGGGACCGAAGATCATCCCATGAAGGGACCGAAGATCATCCCATGAAGGGACCGAAGATCATCCCATGAAGGGACCGAAGATCATCCCATGAAGGGACCGAAGATCATCCCATGAAGGGACCGAAGATCATCCCATGAAGGGACCGAAGATCATCCCATGAAGGGACCGAAGATCATCCCATGAAGGGACCGAAGATCATCCCATGAAGGGACCGAAGATCATCCCATGAAGGGACCGAAGATCATCCCATGAAGGGACCGAAGATCATCCCATGAAGGGACCGAAGATCATCCCATGAAGGGACCGAAGATCATCCCATGAAGGGACCGAAGATCATCCCATGAAGGGACCGAAGATCATCCCATGAAGGGAATAGTGCATCACAGCACTCAGATTAGAGGTATGCAAGATCATCCCGTGAAGGGACCAGTGCATCAAAGATCATCCCGTGAAGGGACCAGTGCATCAAAGATCATCCCGTGAAGGGACCAGTGCATCAAAGATCATCCCGTGAAGGGACCAGTGCATCAAAGATCATCCCGTGAAGGGACCAGTGCATCAAAGATCATCCCGTGAAGGGACCAGTGCATCAAAGATCATCCCGTGAAGGGACCAGTGCATCAAAGATCATCCCGTGAAGGGACCAGTGCATCAAGGATCATCCCGTGAAGGGACCAGTGCATCAAAGATCATCCCGTGAAGGGACCAGTGCATCAAAGATCATCCCGTGAAGGGACCAGTGCATCAAAGATCAGCCCGTGAAGGGACCAGTGCATCAAAGATCATCCCGTGAAGGGACCAGTGCATCAAAGATCATCCCGTGAAGGGACCAGTGCATCAAAGATCATCCCGTGAAGGGACCAGTGCATTAAAGATCATCCCAAGAAGGGACCAGTGCATCAAAGATCATCCCAAGAAGGGACCAGTGCATTAAAGATCATCCCAAGAAGGGACCAGTGCATCACAGATCACCCCAAGAAGAAACCAGTGCATCACAGATCACCCCATGAAGGGACCAGTGCATCACAGATCACCCCATGAAGGGACCAGGGCATTAAACATCATCCCATGAAGGGACCAGTGCAGCGAAGATCATCCCATGAAGGGACCAGTGCAGCGAAGATCATCCCATGAAGGGACCAATGCATCACAGAAAATCCCACGAACGGACCAGTGCATCACAGAACATCCCACGATGGGACCAGTGCATCACAGAACATCCCATGAAGGGACCAGTGTATCACAGAACATCCCATGAAGGGACCAGTGCATCAAAGATCATCCCGTGAAGGGACCAGTGCATCAAAGATCATCCCGTGAAGGGACCAGTGCATCAAAGATCATCCCGTGAAGGGACCAGTGCATCAAAGATCATCCCGTGAAGGGACCAGTGCATCAAGGATCATCCCGTGAAGGGACCAGTGCATCAAAGATCATCCCGTGAAGGGACCAGTGCATCAAAGATCAGCCCGTGAAGGGACCAGTGCATCAAAGATCATCCCGTGAAGGGACCAGTGCATCAAAGATCATCCCAAGAAGGGACCAGGGCATCAGAGATCATCCCATGAAGGGACCAGTGCATCAAACGTCATCCCATGAAGGGACCAGCCATCCCATGAAGGGACCAGTGCATCAAAGGACATACCATGAAGGGACCAGTGCATCACAGCACTCCGATTAGAGGTATGCAAGATAATCCCATGAAGGGACCAGTGCAGCAAAGATCAACCCATGAAGGGACCATTAGTGCATCAAAGATCATCCCATGAAGGGACCATTAGTGCATCAGAGATCATCCCGTAAAGGAACAGTGCATCCAAGATCATCCCATGAAGGGACCAGTGCGTTAAAGATCATCGCATGAAGGGACCAGTGCGTCAAAGATCATCGCATGAAGGGACTAGTGCGTCACAGCACTAAGATAAAAGGTATGCAAGTTCATCCAGTGAAGGAACCAGTGCAAAGATCATCCCGTGAAGGGACCAGTGCATCAAAGATGATCCCATGAAGGGACCAGTGCATCAAAGATGATCCCATGAAGGGACCAGTGCATCAAAGATGATCCCATGAAGGGACCAGTGCATCAAAGATGATCCCATGAAGGGACCAGAGCAACACAGCACTCAGATTAGAGGTATGCAAGATCATCCCGTGAAGGGACCAGTGCATCAAAGATCATCCCGTGAAGGGACCAGTGCATCAAAGATCATCCCGTGAAGGGACCAGTGCATCAAAGATCATCCCGTGAAGGGACCAGTGCATCAAAGATCATCCCGTGAAGGGACCAGTGCATCAAAGATCATCCCGTGAAGGGACCAGTGCATCAAAGATCATCCCGTGAAGGGACCAGTGCATCAAAGATCATCCCGTGAAGGGACCAGTGCATCAAAGATCATCCCGTGAAGGGACCAGTGCATCAGAGATCATCCCGTGAAGGGACCAGTGCATCAGAGATCATCCCGTGAAGGGACCAGTGCATCAGAGATCATCCCATGAAGGGACCAGGGCATCAGAGATCATCCCATGAAGGGACCAGGGCATCAAAGATCATCCCATGAAGGGACCAGGGCATCAGAGATCATCCCATGAAGGGACCAGGGCATCAGAGATCATCCCATGAAGGGACCAGGGCATCAGAGATCATCCCATGAAGGGACCAGGGCATCAGAGATCATCCCATGAAGGGACCAGGGCATCAGAGATCATCCCATGAAGGGACCAGGGCATCAGAGATCATCCCATGAAGGGACCAGTGCATCAAAGATCATCCCTTGAAGGGAACAGTGCATCACAGCACTCAGATTAGAGGTATGCAAGATCATCCCATGAAGGGACCAGGGCATTAAAGATCATCCCATGAAGGGACCAGCACATCAAAGATCATCCCATGAAGGGACCAGTGCATCAGAGATCATCCCATGAAGGGACCAGGGCATCAGAGATCATCCCATGAAGGGACTAGTGCATCAGAGGTCATCCCATGAAGGGACCAGTGCATCAGAGATCATCCCATGAAGGGACCAGTGCATCAGAGACCATCCCATGAAGGGACAAGTGCATCAGAGATCATCCCATGAACGGACCAGTGCATCAGAGATCATCCCATGAAGTGACCAGTGCATCAGAGATCATCCCATGAAGGGACCAGTGCATCAGATCATCCCATGAAGGGACCAGTGCATCAGATCATCCCATGAAGGGGCCAGTGCATCAGAGATCATCCCATGAAGGGGCCAGTGCATCAGAGACCATCCCATGAAGGGGTCAGTGCATCAGAGACCATCCCATGAAGGGGTCAGTGCATCAGAGACCATCCCATGAAGGGGTCAGTGCATCAGAGACCATCCCATGAAGGGGTCAGTGCATCAGAGACCATCCCATGAAGGGGTCAGTGCATCAGAGATCATCCCATGAAGGGGTCAGTGCATCAGAGATCATCCCATGAAGGACCAGTGGATCACTACTCAGATTAGAGGTATGCAAGATCATCCCATGAAGGGACCAGTGCAAAGATGATCCCATGAAGGGACCAGTGCAAAGATGATCCCATGAAGGGACCAGTGCATCAGAGATCATCCCATGAAGGGGCCAGTGCATCAGAGATCATCCCATGAAGGGGCCAGTGCATCAGATCATCCCATGAAGGGGCCAGTGCATCAGAGATCATCCCATGAAGGGGCCAGTGCATCAGAGATCATCCCATGAAGGGGCCAGTGCATCAGAGATCATCCCATGAAGGGGCCAGTGCATCAGAGATCATCCCATGAAGGGGCCAGTGCATCAGAGATCATCCCATGAAGGGGCCAGTGCATCAAAGATCATCCCATGAAGGACCAGTGCATCACAGCTCAGATTAGAGGTATGCAAGATCATCCCATGAAGGGACCAGTGCAAAGATGATCCCATGAAGGGACCAGTGCATCAAAGATCATCCCATGAAGAGACAAGTGCATCAAAGATCATCCCATGAAGAGACCAGTGCATCAAAGATCATCCCATGAAGGGACCAGTGCATCAGAGATCATCCCATGAAGGGACAAGTGCATCAGAGATCATCCCATGAAGGGACAAGTGCATCAGAGATCATCCCATGAAGAGACCAGTGCATCAGAGATCATCCCATGAAGGGACCAGTGCATCAAAGATCAACCCATGAAGGGACCATTGGTGCATCAAAGATCATCCCATGAAGGGACCAGTGCATCAGAGATCATACCATGAAGGGACCAGTGCATCAGAGATCATCCCATAAAGGGGCCAGTGCATCAGAGATCATCCCATGAAGGGGCCAGTGCATCAGAGATCATCCCATGAAGGGGCCAGTGCATCAGAGATCATCCCATGAAGGGGCCAGTGCATCAGAGATCATCCCATGAAGGGGCCAGTGCATCAGAGATCATCCCATGAAGGGGCCAGTGCATCAGAGATCATCCCATGAAGGGGCCAGTGCATCAGAGATCATCCCATGAAGGGGCCAGTGCATCAGAGATCATCCCATGAAGGGGCCAGTGCATCAGAGATCATCCCATGAAGGGGCCAGTGCATCAGAGATCATCCCATGAAGGGGCCAGTGCATCAGAGATCATCCCATGAAGGGGCCAGTGCATCAGAGATCATCCCATGAAGGGGCCAGTGCATCAGAGATCATCCCATGAAGGGGCCAGTGCATCAGAGATCATCCCATGAAGGGGCCAGTGCATCAGAGATCATCCCATGAAGGGGCCAGTGCATCAGAGATCATCCCATGAAGGGGCCAGTGCATCAGAGATCATCCCATTAAGGGACCAGTGCAAAGATGATCCCATGAAGGGACCAGTGCATCAAAGATGATCCCATGAATGGACCAGAGCAACAGCACTCAGATTAGAGGTATGCAAGATCATCCCGTGAAGGAACCAGTGCATCAAAGATCATCCCGTGAAGGGACCAGTGCATCAAAGATCATCCCGTGAAGGGACCAGTGCATCAAAGATCATCCCGTGAAGGGACCAGTGCATCAAAGATCATCCCGTGAAGGGACCAGTGCATCAAAGATCATCCCGTGAAAGGACCAGTGCATCAAAGATCATCTCATGAAGGGACCAGTGCATCAGAGATCATCCCATGAAGTTACCAGTGCATCAGAGATCATCCCATGAAGTTACCAGTGCATCAGAGATCATCCCATGAAGGGAACAGTGCATCACAGCACTCAGATTAGAGGTATGCAAGATCATCCCATGAAGGGACCAGGGCATTAAAGATCATCCCATGAAGGGACCAGTGCAAAGATCATCCCATGAAGGGACCAGTGCAAAGATGATCCCATGAAGGGACCAGTGCAAAGATGATCCCATGAAGGGACCAGTGCAAAGATGATCCCATGAAGGGACCAGTGCAAAGATGATCCCATGAAGGGACCAGTGCAAAGATGATCCCATGAAGGGACCAGTGCATCAAAGATCATCCCAAGAAGGGACCAGTGCAGCAAAGATCATCCCAAGAAGGGACCAGAGAATCAAAGATCATCCCAAGAAGCGACCAGGGCATTAAAGATCATCCCATGAAGGGACCAGTGCATCAGATCATCCCATGAAAGGACCAGTGCATCAGAGATCATCCCATGAAGGGACCAGTGCATCAGAGATCATCCCATGAAGGGACCAGGGCATCAGAGATCATCCCGTGAAGGGGCCAGTGCATCAGAGATCATCCCGTGAAGGGGCCAGTGCATCAGAGATCATCCCGTGAAGGGACCAGTGCATCAGAGATCATCCCGTGAAGGGACCAGTGCATCAGAGATCATCCCGTGAAGGGACCAGTGCATCAGAGATCATCCCATGAAGGGACCAGTGCATCAGAGATCATCCCATGAAGGGACCAGTGCATCAGAGATCATCCCATGAAGGGACCAGTGCATCAGAGATCATCCCATGAAGGGACCAGTGCATCAGAGATCATCCCATGAAGGGACCAGTGCATCAGAGATCATCCCATGAAGGGACCAGTGCATCAGAGATCATCCCATGAAGGGACCAGTGCATCACAGCACTCAGATTAGAGGTATGCAAGATAATCCCATGAAGGGACCAGTGCATCAAAGACCTTCTCATGAAGGGACCAGTGCATCCAAGATCATCCCATGAAGGGACCAGTGCGTCAAAGATCATCCCATGAAGGGACCAGTGCGTCAAAGATCATCCCATGAAGGGACCAGTGCGTCAAAGATCATCCCATGAAGGGACCAGTGCGTCAAAGATCATCCCATGAAGGGACCAGTGCGTCAAAGATCATCCCATGAAGGGACCAGTGCGTCAAAGATCATCCCATGAAGGGACCAGTGCGTCAAAGATCATCCCATGAAGGGACCAGTGCGTCAAAGATCATCCCATGAAGGGACCAGTGCATCACAGCACTAAGATAAAAGGTATCAAAGATCATCCCGTGAAGGGACCGGTGCATCAAAGATCATCCCGTGAAGGGGCCAGTGCATCAAAGATCATCCCGTGAAGGGGCCAGTGCATCAAAGATCATCCCGTGAAGGGGCCAGTGCATCAAAGATCATCCCGTGAAGGGGCCAGTGCATCAAAGATCATCCCGTGAAGGGGCCAGTGCATCAAAGATCATCCCGTGAAGGGGCCAGTGCATCAGAGATCATCCCGTGAAGGGGCCAGTGCATCAGAGATCATCCCGTGAAGGGGCCAGTGCATCAGAGATCATCCCGTGAAGTGGCCAGTGCATCAGAGATCATCCCATGAAGGGGCCAGTGCATCAGAGATCATCCCATGAAGGGGCCAGTGCATCAGAGATCATCCCATGAAGGGGCCAGTGCATCAGAGATCATCCCATGAAGGGGCCAGTGCATCAGAGATCATCCCATGAAGGGGCCAGTGCATCAGAGATCATCCGATGAAGGGGCCAGTGCATCAGAGATCATCCGATGAAGGGACGAGTGCATCACAGCACTCAGATTAGAAGTATGCAAGATCATCCCGTGAAGGGACCAGTGCATCAAAGATCATCCCGTGAAGGGACCAGTGCATCAAAGATCATCCCGTGAAGGGACCAGTGCATCAAAGATCATCCCGTGAAGGGACCAGTGCATCAAAGATCATCCCGTGAAGGGACCAGTGCATCAAAGATCATCCCGTGAAGGGACCATTAGTGCATCAAAGATCATCCCGTGAAGGGACCATTAGTGCATCAAAGATCATCCCGTGAAGGGACCAGTGCATCAGAGATCATCCCATGAAGGGACCAGTGCATCAGAGATCATCCCATGAAGGGACCAGGGCATTAAACATCCCATGAAGGGACCAGGGCATTAAAGATCATCCCATGAAGGGACCAGGGCATTAAAGATCATCCCATGAAGGGACCAGGGCATCAAAGATCATCCCATGAAGGGACCAGGGCATCAAAGATCATCCCATGAAGGGACCAGGGCATTAAAGATCATCCCATGAAGGGACCAGTGCATCAAAGATCATCCCATGAAGGGACCAGTGCATCAGAGATCATCCCATGAAGGGAACAGTGCATCAAGATCATCCCTTGAAGGGAACAGTGCATCACAGCACTCGGATTAGAGGTATGCAAGATCATCCCATGAAGGGACCAGGGCATTAAAGATCATCCCATGAAGGGACCAGTGCATCAAAGATCATCCCATGAAGGGACCAGGGCATCAGAGATCATCCCATGAAGGGACCAGGGCATCAGAGATCATCCCATGAAGGGACCAGGGCATCAGAGATCATCCCATGAAGGGACCAGTGCATCAGAGATCATCCCATGAAGGGACCAGTGCATCAGAGATCATCCCATGAAGGGACCAGTGCATCAGAGATCATCCCATGAAGGGACCAGTGCATCAGAGATCATCCAATGAAGGGACCAGTGCATCACAGCACTCAGATTAGAGGTATGCAAGATCATCCCATGAAGGGACCAGGGCATGCAAGATCACCACATGAAGGGACCAGGGCATCAGAGATCATCCCGTGAAGGGGCCAGTGCATCAAAGATCATCCCGTGAAGGGGCCAGTGCATCAGAGATCATCCCGTGAAGGGGCCAGTGCATCAGAGATCATCCCGTGAAGGGGCCAGTGCATCAGAGATCATCCCGTGAAGTGGCCAGTGCATCAGAGATCATCCCGTGAAGTGGCCAGTGCATCAGAGATCATCCCATGAAGGGGCCAGTGCATCAGAGATCATCCCATGAAGGGGCCAGTGCATCAGAGATCATCCCATGAAGGGGCCAGTGCATCAGAGATCATCCCATAAAGGGGCCAGTGCATCAGAGATCATCCCATAAAGGGGCCAGTGCATCAGAGATCATCCGATGAAGGGGCCAGTGCATCAGAGATCATCCGATGAAGGGACGAGTGCATCACAGCACTCAGATTAGAAGTATGCAAGATCATCCCGTGAAGGAACCAGTGCATCAACGATCATCCCGTGAAGGGACCAGTGCATCAAAGATCATCCCGTGAAGGGACCAGTGCATCAAAGATCATCCCGTGAAGGGACCAGTGCATCAAAGATCATCCCGTGAAGGGACCAGTGCATCAAAGATCATCCCGTGAAGGGACCAGTGCATCAAAGATCATCCCGTGAAGGGGCCATTAGTGCATCAAAGATCATCCCGTGAAGGGACCATTAGTGCATCAGAGATCATCCCATGAAGGGACCAGTGCATCAGAGATCATCCCATGAAGGGACCAGTGCATCAGAGATCATCCCATGAAGGGACCAGGGCATTAAACATCCCATGAAGGGACCAGGGCATTAAAGATCATCCCATGAAGGGACCAGGGCATTAAAGATCATCCCATGAAGGGACCAGTGCATCACAGATCATCCCATGAAGGGACCAGTGCATCAAAGATCATCCCATGAAGGGACCAGGGCATCAGAGATCATCCCATGAAGGGACCAGGGCATCAGAGATCATCCCATGAAGGGACCAGTGCATCAAAGATCATCCCATGAAGGGACCAGTGCATCAGAGATCATCCCATGAAGGGACCAGTGCATCAGAGATCATCCCATGAAGGGACCAGTGCATCAGAGATCATCCAATGAAGGGACCAGTGCATCAGAGATCATCCAATGAAGGGACCAGTGCATCACAGCACTCAGATTAGAGGTATGCAAGATCACCACATGAAGGGACCAGGGCATCAGAGATCATCCCGTGAAGGGACCAGTGCATCAGAGATCATCCCGTGAAGGGACCAGTGCATCAGAGATCATCCCGTGAAGGGACCAGTGCATCAGAGATCATCCCGTGAAGGGACCAGTGCATCAGAGATCATCCCGTGAAGGGACCAGTGCATCAGAGATCATCCCATCAAGGGACCAGTGCATCAGAGATCATCCCATCAAGGGACCAGTGCATCAGAGATCATCCCATCAAGGGACCAGTGCATCAGAGATCATCCCATCAAGGGACCAGTGCATCAGAGATCATCCCATCAAGGGACCAGTGCATCAGAGATCATCCCATCAAGGGACCAGTGCATCAGAGATCATCCCATCAAGGGACCAGTGCATCAGAGATCATCCCATCAAGGGACCAGTGCAGACATCATCCCATCAAGGGAACAGTGCAGACATCATCCCATGAAGGGACCAGTGCATCAGAGATCATCCCATGAAGGGACCAGTGCATCAGAGATCATCCCCTGAAGGGACCAGTGCATCAGAGATCATCCCCTGAAGGGACCAGTGCATCAGAGATCATCCCCTGAAGGGACCAGTGCATCAGAGATCATCCCATGAAGGGACCAGTGCATCAGAGATCATCCCATGAAGGGACCAGTGCATCAGAGATCATCCCATGAAGGGACCAGTGCATCAGAGATCATCCCATGAAGGGACCAGTGCATCAGAGATCATCCCATGAAGGGACCAGTGCATCAGAGATCATCCCATGAAGGGACCAGTGCATCAGAGATCATCCCCTGAAGGGACCAGTGCATCAGAGATCATCCCATGAAGGGACCAGTGCATCAGAGATCATCCCATGAAGGGACCAGTGCATCAGAGATCATCCCATGAAGGGACCAGTGCATCAAAGATCATCCCAAGAAGGGACCAGTGGATCAAAGATCATCCCATGAAAGGACCAGGGCATTAAAGATCATCCCATGAAGGGACCACTGCATCAGAGATCATCCCATGAAGGGACCACTGCATCAGAGATCATCCCATGAAGGGACCAGTGCATCAGAGATCATCCCGTGAAGGGACCAGTGCATCACAGCACTCAGATTAGAGGTACGCAAGATCATCGCATGAAGGGACCAGTGCATCAGAGATCATCCCATGAAGGGACAAGTGCATCAGAGATCATCCCATGAAGGGGCAAGTGCATCAGAGATCATCCCATGAAGGGACCAGTGCATCAGAGATCATCCCATGAAGGGACCAGTGCATCAGAGATCATCCCATGAAGGGACCAGTGCATCAGAGATCATCCCATGAAGGGACCAGTGCATCACAGCACTTAGATTAGAGGTATGCAAGATCATCCCATGAAGGGACCAGTGCCTCAAAGATCATCCCGTGAAGGGACCAGTGCCTCAGAGATCATCCCGTGAAGGGACCAGTGCCTCAGAGATCATCCCATGAAGGGACCAGTGCATCAAAGATCATCCCATGGAGGGACCAGTGCATCAAAGATCATCCCATGGAGGGACCAGTGCATCAAAGATCATCCCATGGAGGGACCAGTGCATCAAAGATCATCCCATGGAGGGACCAGTGCATCAAAGATCATCCCATGGAGGGACCAGTGCATCAAAGATCATCCCATGGAGGGACCAGTGCATCAAAGATCATCCCATGGAGGGACCAGTGCATCAAAGATCATCCCATGAAGGGACCAGTGCATCAGAGATCATCCCATGAAGGGACCAGTGCATCAGAGATCATCCCATCAAGGGACCAGTGCATCAGAGATCATCCCATCAAGGGACCAGTGCATCAGAGATCATCCCATCAAGGGACCAGTGCATCAGAGATTATCCCATCAAGGGACCAGTGCATCAGAGATTATCCCATTAAGGGACCAGTGCATCAAAGATTATCCCATGAAGGGACCAGTGCATCAAAGATCCCCCCCCCCCCCATCAAGGGACCAGTGCATCAAAGATCCCCCCATGAAGGGACCAGTGTATCAAATATCATCCCATGAAGGGACCAGTGCATCAGAGATCATCCAATGAAGGTACCAGTGCATCAGAGATCATCCCATAAAGGACCAGTGCATCAAGATCATCCCATGAAGGGACCAGTATATCACAGTACTCTGATTAGAGGCATGGAAGATCATCCCATGAAGGAACCAGTGCAAAGATCATCCCGTGAAGGGACCGGTGCATCAAAGATCATCCCGTGAAGGGACCGGTGCATCAAAGATCATCCCGTGAAGGGACCAGTTCATCAAAGATCCCGTGAAGGGACCAGGGCCTCAGCGATCCCATGAAGGGACCAGTGCATCAGAGATCATCCCATGTAGTGACCAGTGCATCAGATCATGCCATGAAGGGACCAGTGAATCACAGCACTCAGATTAGAGGTATGCAAGATAATCCCATGAAGGGACAAGGGCATTAAAGATCATCCCATGAAGGGAACAGTGCATCAAAGATCATCCCATGAAGGGACCATTAGTGCATCAAAGATCATCCAATGAAGGGACCAGTGCATCAGAGATCATCCCATTAAGGGACCAGTGCAATAAAGATCATCCCATGAAGGGACCAGATCAGAGATCATCCCATGAAGGGACCAGTGCATCATAGCTCAGATTAGAGGTATGCAAGATCATCCCGTGAAGGAACCAGTGCATCAAAGATCATCCCGTGAAGGGACCAGTGCATCAAAGATTATCCCGTGAAGGGACCAGTGCATCAGAGATCATCCCGTGAAGGGACCAGTGCATCAGAGATCATCCCGTGAAGGGACCAGTGCATCAGAGATCATCCTGTGAAGGGACCAGGGCATCAAAGATCATCCCGTGAAGGGACCAGTGCATCACAGCACTCAGATTAGAGGTATGCAAGATCATCCCGTGAAGGGACCAGTGCATCACAGCACTCAGATTAGAGGTATGCAAGATCATCCCATGAAGGGACCAGTGCATAAGAGATCATCCCGTGAAGGGACCAGTGCATCAGAGATCATCCCGTGAAGGGACCAGTGCATCAGAGATCATCCCGTGAAGGGACCAGTGCATCAGAGATCATCCCGTGAAGGGACCAGTGCATCAGAGATCATCCCGTGAAGGGACCAGTGCATCAGAGATCATCCCGTGAAGGGACCAGTGCATCACAGCACTCAGATTAGAGGTATGCAAGATCATCCCGTGAAGGGACCAGTGCATCACAGCACTCAGATTAGAGGTATGCAAGATCATCCCGTGAAGGGACTAGTGCATCAGAGATCATCCCATGAAGGGACCAGTGCATCAAAGATCATCCCATGAAGGGACCAGTGCATCAATCCCATGAAGGGACTAGTGCAAAGATCCCATGAAGGGACCGGTGCATCAATCCCATGAAGGGACTGGTGCAAAGATCCCATGAAGGGACCGGTGCATCAATCCCATGAAGGGACTGGTGCAAAGATCCCATGAAGGGACCGGTGCATCAATCCCATGAAGGGACTGGTGCAAAGATCCCATGAAGGGACCGGTGCATCAATCCCATGAAGGGACTGGTGCAAAGATCCCATGAAGGGACCGGTGCATCAATCCCATGAAGGGACTGGTGCAAAGATCCCATGAAGGGACCGGTGCATCGATCCCATGAAGGGACTGGTGCATCGATCCCATGAAGGGACTGGTGCAAAGATCCCATGAAGGGACCGGTGCATCGATCCCATGAAGGGACCGGTGCATCAATCCCATGAAGGGACCGGTGCATCAATCCCATGAAGGGACCGGTGCATCAGAGATCATCCCGTGAAGGGACGAAATCATCCCGTGAAGGGACCGGTGCATCAGAGATCATCCCGTGAAGGGACGAAATCATCCCGTGAAGGGACCGGTGCATCAGAGATCATACCGTGAAGGGACGAAATCATCCCGTGAAGGGACCGGTGCATCAGAGATCATCCCGTGAAGGGACGAAATCATCCCGTGAAGGGACCGGTGCATCAGAGATCATCCCGTGAAGGGACGAAATCATCCCGTGAAGGGACCGGTGCATCAGAGATCATCCCGTGAAGGGACGAAATCATCCCGTGATTGGACCGGTGCATCAGAGATCATCCCGTGAAGGGACGAAATCATCCCGTGATTGGACCGGTGCATCAGAGATCATCCCGTGAAGGGACGAAATCATCCCGTGATTGGACCGGTGCATCAGAGATCATCCCGTGAAGGGACGAGATCATCCCGTGAAGGGACCATTAGTGGGTCCGAGATCATCCCGTGAAGGGACCATTAGTGGGTCCGAGATCATCCCGTGAAGGGACCATTAGTGCGTCCGAGATCATCCCGTGAAGGGACCATTAGTGCATCCGAGATCATCCCGTGAAGGGACCATTAGTGCATCCGAGATCATCCCGTGAAGGGACCATTAGTGCATCCGAGATCATCCCGTGAAGGGACCATTAGTGCATCCGAGATCATCCCGTGAAGGGACCATTAGTGCATCCGAGATCATCCCGTGAAGGGACCATTAGTGCATCCGAGATCATCCCGTGAAGGGACCATTAGTGCATCCGAGATCATCCCGTGAAGGGACCATTAGTGCATCCGAGATCATCCCGTGAAGGGACCATTAGTGCATCCGAGATCATCCCGTGAAGGGACCATTAGTGCATCCGAGATCATCCCGTGAAGGGACCATTAGTGCATCCGAGATCATCCCGTGAAGGGACCATTAGTGCATCCGAGATCATCCCGTGAAGGGACCATTAGTGCATCCGAGATCATCCCGTGAAGGGACCATTAGTGCATCCGAGATCATCCCGTGAAGGGACCATTAGTGCATCCGAGATCATCCCGTGAAGGGACCATTAGTGCATCCGAGATCATCCCGTGAAGGGACCATTAGTGCATCCGAGATCATCCCGTGAAGGGACCATTAGTGCATCCGAGATCATCCCGTGAAGGGACCATTAGTGCATCCGAGATCATCCCGTGAAGGGACCATTAGTGCATCCGAGATCATCCCGTGAAGGGACCATTAGTGCATCCGAGATCATCCCGTGAAGGGACCATTAGTGCATCCGAGATCATCCCGTGAAGGGACCATTAGTGCATCCGAGATCATCCCGTGAAGGGACCATTAGTGCATCCGAGATCATCCCGTGAAGGGACCGCTGCATCCGAGATCATCCCGTGAAGGGACCGCTGCATCCGAGATCATCCCGTGAAGGGACCGCTGCATCCGAGATCATCCCGTGAAGGGACCGCTGCATCCGAGATCATCCCGTGAAGGGACCGCTGCATCCGAGATCATCCCGTGAAGGGACCGCTGCATCCGAGATCATCCCGTGAAGGGACCGCTGCATCCGAGATCATCCCGTGAAGGGACCGCTGCATCCGAGATCATCCCGTGAAGGGACCGCTGCATCCGAGATCATCCCGTGAAGGGACCGCTGCATCCGAGATCATCCCGTGAAGGGACCGCTGCATCCGAGATCATCCCGTGAAGGGACCGCTGCATCCGAGATCATCCCGTGAAGGGACCGCTGCATCCGAGATCATCCCGTGAAGGGACCGGTGCATCCGAGATCATCCCGTGAAGGGACCGGTGCATCCGAGATCATCCCGTGAAGGGACCGGTGCATCCGAGATCATCCCGTGAAGGGACCGGTGCATCCGAGATCATCCCGTGAAGGGACCAGTGCATCAGAGATCATCCCATGAAGGGACCAGTGCATCAGAGATCATCCCATGAAGGGACCAGTGCATCACAGCACTCAGATTAGAGGAATGAAAGATCATCCCATGAAGGGACCAGGGCATCAAAGATCATCCCATGAAGGGACCAGTGCATCAGAGATCATCCCATGAAGGGACCAGTGCATCAGAAATCATCCCATGAAGGGACCAGTGCAAATATGATCCC
The DNA here is from genome assembly GCF_964204655.1 of Triturus cristatus. Lineage (NCBI taxonomy): Eukaryota > Metazoa > Chordata > Amphibia > Caudata > Salamandridae > Triturus > Triturus cristatus. The sequence continues at coordinate 410,517,458 of NC_140588.1, read as the reverse complement.
ATGAAGGGACCAGTGCATAAAAGATCATCCCAAGAAGGGACCAGTGCATCAAAGATCATCCCAAGAAGGGACCAGTGCATCAAATATCATCCCATGAAAGGACCAGGGCATTAAAGATCATCCCATGAAGGGACCAGAGATCATCCCATGAAGGGACCAGGGCATCAGAGATCATCCCATGAAGGGACCAGGGCATCAGAGATCATCCCATGAAGGGACCAGGGCATCAGAGATCATCCCATGAAGGGACCAGGGCATCAAAGATCATCCCATGAAGGGACCAGGGCATCAAAGACCATCCCATGAAGGGACCAGTGTATCAAAGACCATCCCATGAAGGGACCAGTGCATCAAAGACCATCCCATGAAGGGACCAGTGCATCAAAGATCATCCCATGGAGGGACCAGTGCATCACAGCTCTCAGATCATCCCATGGAGGGACCAGTGCATCAGAGATCATCCCATGGAGGGACCAGTGCATCAGAGATCATCCCATCGAGGGACCAGTGCATCAGAGATCATCCCATGAAGGGACTAGTGCATCAGAGATCATCCCATGAAGGGACCAGTGCATCAGAGATCATCCCATGAAGGGACCAGTGCATCAGAGATCATCCCATGAAGGGACCAGTGCATCAGAGATCATCCCATGAAGGGACCTGTGCATCAGAGATCATCCCATGAAGGGACCAGTGCATCACAGCACTCAGATTAGAGGTATGCAAGATCATCCCGTGAAGCGACCAGTGCATCAAAGACAATCCCATGAAGGGACCAGTGCATCAAAGATCATCCCGTGAAAGGACCAGTGCATCACAGCTCAGATTAGAGGTATGCAAGATCATCCCGTGAAGGGACCAGTGCATCAGAGATCATCCCGTGAAGGGACCAGTGCATCAGAGATCATCCCATGAAGGGACCAGTGCATCAGAGATCATCCCATGAAGGGACCAGTGCATCAGAGATCATCCCATGAAGGGACCAGTGCATCAGAGATCATCCCGTGAAAGGACCAGTGCATCACAGCTCAGATTAGAGGAATGCAAGATCATCCCATGAAGGGACCAGGGCATCAAAGATCATCCCATGAAGGGACCAGTGCATCAGAGATCATCCCATGAAGGGACCAGTGCATCAGAGATCATCCCATGAAGGGACCAGTGCAAATATGATCCCATGAAGGGACCAGTGCATAAAAGATCATCCCAAGAAGGGACCAGTGCATCAAAGATCATCCCATGAAGGGACCAGGGCATCAAAGATCATCCCATGAAGGGACCAGGGCATCAAAGACCATCCCATGAAGGGACCAGTGCATCAAAGACCATCCCATGAAGGGACCAGTGCATCAAAGACCATCCCATGGAGGGACCAGTGAATCACAGCTCTCAGATTAGAGAGCTGTGCAAGATCATCCTGGGAAGGGACGAGTGCAAAGATCATCCCATGAAGGGACCAGTGCATCAGAGATCATCCCATGAAGGGACCAGTGCATCAAAGATCATCCCATGAAGGGACCAGTGCATCAAAGATCATCCCATGAAGGGACCAGTGCATCAAAGATCATCCCGTGAAGAGACCAGTGCATCAAAGATCATCCCGTGAAGGGACCAGTGCATCAAAGATCATCCCGTGAAGGGACCAGTGCATCAAAGATCATCTTGTGAAGGGACCAGTGCATCAAAGATCATCTTGTGAAGGGACCAGTGCATCAAAGATCATCTTGTGAAGGGACCAGTGCATCAAAGATCATCCCGTGAAGGGACCAGTGCATCACAGCTCAGATTAGAGGTATGCAAGATCATCCCGTGAAGGGACGAGTGCATCAAAGATCATCCCATGGAGGGACCAGTGCATCAGAGATCATCCCATGAAGCGACCAGTGCATCACAGATCATCCCGTTATGGGACCAGTGCATCACAGATCATCCTATGAAGGGACCAGTGCATCAGAGATCATCCCATGAAGGGACCAGTGCATCAGAGATCATCCCATGAAGGGACCAGTGCATCAGAGATCATCCCATGAAGGGACCAGTGCATCAGAGATCATCCCATGAAGGGACCAGTGCATCACAGCACTCAGATTAGAGGTATGCAAGATCATCCCGAGAAGGAACCAGTGCATCACAGCACTCAGATTAGAGGTATGCAAGATCATCCCGTGAAGGGACCAGTGCATCAAAGACCATCCCATGAAGGGACCAGTGCATCAAAGATCATCCCGTGAAAGGACCAGTGCATCACAGCTTAGATTAGAGGTATGCAAGATCATCCCGTGAAGGGACGAGTGCATCAAAGATCATCCCATGGAGGGACCAGTGCATCAGAGATCATCCCATGGAGGGACCAGTGCATCAGAGATCATCCCATGAAGGGACCAGTGCATCACAGATCATCCCATGAAGGGACCAGTGCATCACAGATCATCCCATGAAGGGACCAGTGCATCACAGATCATCCCATGAAGGGACCAGTGCATCACAGCCCTCAGATTAGAGGTATGCAAGATCATCCCATGAAGGGACCAGTGCATCACAGATCATCCCATGAAGGGACCAGTGCATCACAGATCATCCCATGAAGGGACCAGTGCATCACAGATCATCCCATGAAGGGACCAGTGCATCACAGATCATCCCATGGAGGGACCAGTGCATCACAGATCATCCCATGGAGGGACCAGTGCATCACAGATCATCCCATGGAGGGACCAGTGCATCACAGATCATCCCATGGAGGGACCAGTGCATCACAGATCATCCCATGGAGGGACCAGTGCATCACAGATCATCCCATGGAGGGACCAGTGCATCACAGATCATCCCATGGAGGGACCAGTGCATCACAGATCATCCCATGAAGGGACCAGTGCATCACAGATCATCCCATGAAGGGACCAGTGCATCACAGGCCTCAGATTTGAGGTATGCAAGATCATCCCATGAAGGGACCAGTGCATCACAGATCATCCCATGAAGGGACCAGTGCATCACAGATCATCCCATGAAGGGACCAGTGCATCCCAGATCATCCCCGTGAAGGGACCAGTGCATCCCAGATCATCCCCGTGAAGGGACCATTAGTGCATCCGAGATCATCCCCGTGAAGGGACCATTAGTGCATCCGAGATCATCCCGTGAAGGGACCATTAGTGCATCCGAGATCATCCCGTGAAGGGACCATTAGTGCATCCGAGATCATCCCGTGAAGGGACCATTAGTGCATCCGAGATCATCCCGTGAAGGGACCATTAGTGCATCCGAGATCATCCCGTGAAGGGACCATTAGTGCATCCGAGATCATCCCGTGAAGGGACCATTAGTGCATCCGAGATCATCCCGTGAAGGGACCATTAGTGCATCCGAGATCATCCCGTGAAGGGACCATTAGTGCATCCGAGATCATCCCGTGAAGGGACCATTAGTGCATCCGAGATCATCCCGTGAAGGGACCATTAGTGCATCCGAGATCATCCCGTGAAGGGACCATTAGTGCATCCGAGATCATCCCGTGAAGGGACCATTAGTGCATCCGAGATCATCCCGTGAAGGGACCATTAGTGCATCCGAGATCATCCCGTGAAGGGACCATTAGTGCATCCGAGATCATCCCGTGAAGGGACCATTAGTGCATCCGAGATCATCCCGTGAAGGGACCATTAGTGCATCCGAGATCATCCCGTGAAGGGACCATTAGTGCATCCGAGATCATCCCGTGAAGGGACCATTAGTGCATCCGAGATCATCCCGTGAAGGGACCATTAGTGCATCCGAGATCATCCCGTGAAGGGACCATTAGTGCATCCGAGATCATCCCGTGAAGGGACCATTAGTGCATCCGAGATCATCCCGTGAAGGGACCATTAGTGCATCCGAGATCATCCCGTGAAGGGACCATTAGTGCATCCGAGATCATCCCGTGAAGGGACCATTAGTGCATCCGAGATCATCCCGTGAAGGGACCATTAGTGCATCCGAGATCATCCCGTGAAGGGACCATTAGTGCATCCGAGATCATCCCGTGAAGGGACCATTAGTGCATCCGAGATCATCCCGTGAAGGGACCATTAGTGCATCCGAGATCATCCCGTGAAGGGACCATTAGTGCATCCGAGATCATCCCGTGAAGGGACCATTAGTGCATCCGAGATCATCCCGTGAAGGGACCATTAGTGCATCCGAGATCATCCCGTGAAGGGACCATTAGTGCATCCGAGATCATCCCGTGAAGGGACCATTAGTGCATCCGAGATCATCCCGTGAAGGGACCATTAGTGCATCCGAGATCATCCCGTGAAGGGACCATTAGTGCATCCGAGATCATCCCGTGAAGGGACCATTAGTGCATCCGAGATCATCCCGTGAAGGGACCATTAGTGCATCCGAGATCATCCCGTGAAGGGACCATTAGTGCATCCGAGATCATCCCGTGAAGGGACCATTAGTGCATCCGAGATCATCCCGTGAAGGGACCATTAGTGCATCCGAGATCATCCCGTGAAGGGACCATTAGTGCATCCGAGATCATCCCGTGAAGGGACCATTAGTGCATCCGAGATCATCCCGTGAAGGGACCATTAGTGCATCCGAGATCATCCCGTGAAGGGACCATTAGTGCATCCGAGATCATCCCGTGAAGGGACCATTAGTGCATCCGAGATCATCCCGTGAAGGGACCATTAGTGCATCCGAGATCATCCCGTGAAGGGACCATTAGTGCATCCGAGATCATCCCGTGAAGGGACCATTAGTGCATCCGAGATCATCCCGTGAAGGGACCATTAGTGCATCCGAGATCATCCCGTGAAGGGACCATTAGTGCATCCGAGATCATCCCGTGAAGGGACCATTAGTGCATCCGAGATCATCCCGTGAAGGGACCATTAGTGCATCCGAGATCATCCCGTGAAGGGACCATTAGTGCATCCGAGATCATCCCGTGAAGGGACCATTAGTGCATCCGAGATCATCCCGTGAAGGGACCATTAGTGCATCCGAGATCATCCCGTGAAGGGACCATTAGTGCATCCGAGATCATCCCGTGAAGGGACCATTAGTGCATCCGAGATCATCCCGTGAAGGGACCATTAGTGCATCCGAGATCATCCCGTGAAGGGACCATTAGTGCATCCGAGATCATCCCGTGAAGGGACCATTAGTGCATCCGAGATCATCCCGTGAAGGGACCATTAGTGCATCCGAGATCATCCCGTGAAGGGACCATTAGTGCATCCGAGATCATCCCGTGAAGGGACCATTAGTGCATCCGAGATCATCCCGTGAAGGGACCATTAGTGCATCCGAGATCATCCCGTGAAGGGACCATTAGTGCATCCGAGATCATCCCGTGAAGGGACCATTAGTGCATCCGAGATCATCCCGTGAAGGGACCATTAGTGCATCCGAGATCATCCCGTGAAGGGACCATTAGTGCATCCGAGATCATCCCGTGAAGGGACCATTAGTGCATCCGAGATCATCCCGTGAAGGGACCATTAGTGCATCCGAGATCATCCCGTGAAGGGACCATTAGTGCATCCGAGATCATCCCGTGAAGGGACCATTAGTGCATCCGAGATCATCCCGTGAAGGGACCATTAGTGCATCCGAGATCATCCCGTGAAGGGACCATTAGTGCATCCGAGATCATCCCGTGAAGGGACCATTAGTGCATCCGAGATCATCCCGTGAAGGGACCATTAGTGCATCCGAGATCATCCCGTGAAGGGACCATTAGTGCATCCGAGATCATCCCGTGAAGGGACCATTAGTGCATCCGAGATCATCCCGTGAAGGGACCATTAGTGCATCCGAGATCATCCCGTGAAGGGACCATTAGTGCATCCGAGATCATCCCGTGAAGGGACCATTAGTGCATCCGAGATCATCCCGTGAAGGGACCATTAGTGCATCCGAGATCATCCCGTGAAGGGACCATTAGTGCATCCGAGATCATCCCGTGAAGGGACCATTAGTGCATCCGAGATCATCCCGTGAAGGGACCATTAGTGCATCCGAGATCATCCCGTGAAGGGACCATTAGTGCATCCGAGATCATCCCGTGAAGGGACCATTAGTGCATCCGAGATCATCCCGTGAAGGGACCATTAGTGCATCCGAGATCATCCCGTGAAGGGACCATTAGTGCATCCGAGATCATCCCGTGAAGGGACCATTAGTGCATCCGAGATCATCCCGTGAAGGGACCATTAGTGCATCCGAGATCATCCCGTGAAGGGACCATTAGTGCATCCGAGATCATCCCGTGAAGGGACCGCTGCATCCGAGATCATCCCGTGAAGGGACCGCTGCATCCGAGATCATCCCGTGAAGGGACCGCTGCATCCGAGATCATCCCGTGAAGGGACCGCTGCATCCGAGATCATCCCGTGAAGGGACCGCTGCATCCGAGATCATCCCGTGAAGGGACCGCTGCATCCGAGATCATCCCGTGAAGGGACCGCTGCATCCGAGATCATCCCGTGAAGGGACCGCTGCATCCGAGATCATCCCGTGAAGGGACCGCTGCATCCGAGATCATCCCGTGAAGGGACCGCTGCATCCGAGATCATCCCGTGAAGGGACCGCTGCATCCGAGATCATCCCGTGAAGGGACCGCTGCATCCGAGATCATCCCGTGAAGGGACCGCTGCATCCGAGATCATCCCGTGAAGGGACCGCTGCATCCGAGATCATCCCGTGAAGGGACCGCTGCATCCGAGATCATCCCGTGAAGGGACCGCTGCATCCGAGATCATCCCGTGAAGGGACCGCTGCATCCGAGATCATCCCGTGAAGGGACCGGTGCATCCGAGATCATCCCGTGAAGGGACCGGTGCATCCGAGATCATCCCGTGAAGGGACCGGTGCATCCGAGATCATCCCGTGAAGGGACCGGTGCATCCGAGATCATCCCGTGAAGGGACCGGTGCATCCGAGATCATCCCGTGAAGGGACCGGTGCATCCGAGATCATCCCGTGAAGGGACCAGTGCATCAGAGATCATCCCATGAAGGGACCAGTGCATCAGAGATCATCCCATGAAGGGACCAGTGCATCACAGCACTCAGATTAGAGGAATGAAAGATCATCCCATGAAGGGACCAGGGCATCAAAGATCATCCCATGAAGGGACCAGTGCATCAGAGATCATCCCATGAAGGGACCAGTGCATCAGAGATCATCCCATGAAGGGACCAGTGCAAATATGATCCCATGAAGGGACCAGTGCATAAAAGATCATCCCAAGAAGGGACCAGTGCATCAAAGATCATCCCAAGAAGGGACCAGTGCATCAAATATCATCCCATGAAAGGACCAGGGCATTAAAGATCATCCCATGAAGGGACCAGAGATCATCCCATGAAGGGACCAGGGCATCAGAGATCATCCCATGAAGGGACCAGGGCATCAGAGATCATCCCATGAAGGGACCAGGGCATCAAAGATCATCCCATGAAGGGACCAGTGCATCAAAGACCATCCCATGAAGGGACCAGTGCATCAAAGACCATCCCATGAAGGGACCAGTGCATCAAAGACCATCCCATGAAGGGACCAGTGCATCAAAGATCATCCCATGGAGGGACCAGTGCATCACAGCTCTCAGATCATCCCATGGAGGGACCAGTGCATCAGAGATCATCCCATGGAGGGACCAGTGCATCAGAGATCATCCCATCGAGGGACCAGTGCATCAGAGATCATCCCATCGAGGGACCAGTGCATCAGAGATCATCCCATGAAGGGACTAGTGCATCAGAGATCATCCCATGAAGGGACCAGTGCATCAGAGATCATCCCATGAAGGGACCAGTGCATCAGAGATCATCCCATGAAGGGACCAGTGCATCAGAGATCATCCCATGAAGGGACCTGTGCATCAGAGATCATCCCATGAAGGGACCAGTGCATCACAGCACTCAGATTAGAGGTATGCAAGATCATCCCGTGAAGCGACCAGTGCATCAAAGACAATCCCATGAAGGGACCAGTGCATCAAAGATCATCCCGTGAAAGGACCAGTGCATCACAGCTCAGATTAGAGGTATGCAAGATCATCCCGTGAAGGGACCAGTGCATCAGAGATCATCCCGTGAATGGACCAGTGCATCAGAGATCATCCCGTGAAGGGACCAGTGCATCAGAGATCATCCCATGAAGGGACCAGTGCATCAGAGATCATCCCATGAAGGGACCAGTGCATCAGAGATCATCCCATGAAGGGACCAGTGCATCAGAGATCATCCCATGAAGGGACCAGTGCATCACAGCTCAGATTAGAGGAATGCAAGATCATCCCATGAAGGGACCAGGGCATCAAAGATCATCCCATGAAGGGACCAGTGCATCAGAGATCATCCCATGAAGGGACCAGTGCAAATATGATCCCATGAAGGGACCAGTGCAAATATGATCCCATGAAGGGACCAGTGCATAAAAGATCATCCCAAGAAGGGACCAGTGCATCAAAGATCATCCCATGAAGGGACCAGGGCATCAAAGATCATCCCATGAAGGGACCAGGGCATCAAAGACCATCCCATGAAGGGACCAGTGCATCAAAGACCATCCCATGAAGGGATCAGTGCATCAAAGACCATCCCATGGAGGGACCAGTGAATCACAGCTCTCAGATTAGAGAGCTGTGCAAGATCATCCTGGGAAGGGACGAGTGCATCAAAGATCATCCCATGAAGGGACCAGTGCATCAGAGATCATCCCATGAAGGGACCAGTGCATCAAAGATCATCCCATGAAGGGACCAGTGCATCAAAGATCATCCCATGAAGGGACCAGTGCATCAAAGATCATCCCGTGAAGGGACCAGTGCATCAAAGATCATCCCGTGAAGGGACCAGTGCATCAAAGATCATCCCGTGAAGGGACCAGTGCATCAAAGATCATCCCGTGAAGGGACCATTAGTGCATCAAAGATCATCCCGTGAAGGGACCAGTGCATCACAGCTCAGATTAGAGGTATGCAAGATCATCCCGTGAAGGGACGAGTGCATCAAAGATCATCCCATGGAGGGACCAGTGCATCAGAGATCATCCCATGAAGCGACCAGTGCATCACAGATCATCGCGTTATGGGACCAGTGCATCACAGATCATCCCATGAAGGGACCAGTGCATCAGAGATCATCCCATGAAGGGACCAGTGCATCAGAGATCATCCCATGAAGGGACCAGTGCATCAGAGATCATCCCATGAAGGGACCAGTGCATCAGAGATCATCCCATGAAGGGACCAGTGCATCACAGCACTCAGATTAGAGGTATGCAAGATCATCCCGAGAAGGAACCAGTGCATCACAGCACTCAGATTAGAGGTATGCAAGATCATCCCGTGAAGGGACCAGTGCATCAAAGACCATCCCATGAAGGGACCAGTGCATCAAAGATCATCCCGTGAAAGGACCAGTGCATCACAGCTCAGATTAGAGGTATGCAAGATCATCCCGTGAAGGGACGAGTGCATCAAAGATCATCCCATGGAGGGACCAGTGCATCAGAGATCATCCCATGGAGGGACCAGTGCATCACAGATCATCCCATGAAGGGACCAGTGCATCACAGATCATCCCATGAAGGGACCAGTGCATCACAGATCATCCCATGAAGGGACCAGTGCATCACAGATCATCCCATGAAGGGACCAGTGCATCACAGCCCTCAGATTAGAGGTATGCAAGATCATCCCATGAAGGGACCAGTGCATCACAGATCATCCCATGAAGGGACCAGTGCATCACAGATCATCCCATGAAGGGACCAGTGCATCACAGATCATCCCATGAAGGGACCAGTGCATCACAGATCATCCCCGTGAAGGGACCAGTGCATCACAGATCATCCCCGTGAAGGGACCAGTGCATCACAGATCATCCCCGTGAAGGGACCAGTGCATCAGAGATCATCCCCGTGAAGGGACCAGTGCATCAGAGATCATCCCCGTGAAGGGACCAGTGCATCAGAGATCATCCCCGTGAAGGGACCAGTGCATCAGAGATCCCGTGAAGGGACCAGTGCATCAGAGATCCCGTGAAGGGACCAGTGCATCAGAGATCCCGTGAAGGGACCAGTGCATCAGAGATCCCGTGAAGGGACCAGTGCATCAGAGATCCCGTGAAGGGACCAGTGCATCAGAGATCCCGTGAAGGGACCAGTGCATCAGAGATCCCGTGAAGGGACCAGTGCATCAGAGATCCCGTGAAGGGACCAGTGCATCAGAGATCCCGTGAAGGGACCAGTGCATCAGAGATCGTCCCATGAAGGGACAATTAGTGCATCAAAGATCATCCAATGAAGGGACCAGTGCATCAAAGATCATCCAATGAAGGGACCAGTGCATCAAAGATCATCCCATGAAGGGACCAGTGCATCAGAGATCATCCCATGAAGGGAGCAGTGCAAAGATGATCCCATGAAGGGACCAGTGCAAAGATGATCCCATGAAGGGACCAGTGCAAAGAGGATCCCATGAAGGGACCAGTGCAAAGAGGATCCCATGAAGGGACCAGTGCAAAGATGATCCCATGAAGGGACCAGTGCAAAGATGATCCCATGAAGGGACCAGTGCAAAGATCATCCCATGAAGGGACCAGTGCACCAGAGATCATCCCATGAAGAGACCAGTGCATCAAAGATCATCCCGTGAAAGGACCAGTGCATCACAGCTCAGATTAGAGGTATGCAAGATCATCCCATGAAGGGACCAGTGCATCAGAGATCATCCCATTAAGGGACCAGTGCATCAGAGATCATCCCATTAAGGGACCAGTGCATCAGAGATCATCCCATGAAGGGACCAGTGCATCAGAGATCATCCCATGAAGGGACCAGTGCATCAGAGATCATCCCATGAAGGGACCAGTGCATCACAGCACTCAGATTAGAGGTATGCAAGATCATCCCATGAAGGGACCAGTGCATCAGAGATCATCCCATGAAGGGACCAGTGCATCACAGCACTCAGATTAGAGGTATGCAAGATCATCCCATGAAGGGACCAGTGCATCAGAGATCATCCCATGAAGGGACCAGTGCATCAGAGATCATCCCATGAAGGGACCAGTGCATCAGAGATCATCCCGTGAAGGGACCAGTGCATCAGAGATCATCCCGTGAAGGGACCAGTGCATCAGAGATCATCCCGTGAAGGGACCAGTGCATCAGAGATCATCCAATGAAGGGACCAGTGCATCAGAGATCATCCAATGAAGGGACCAGTGCATCAGAGATCATCCAATGAAGGGACCAGTGCATCAGAGATCATCCAATGAAGGGACCAGTGCATCAAAGATCATGCCGTGAAGGGACCAGTGCATCAGAGATCATCCCATGAAGGGACCAGTGCATCAGAGATCATCCCATGAAGGGACCAGTGCAAAGATGATCCCATGAAGGGACCAGTGCAAAGATGATCCCATGAAGGGACCAGTGCAAAGATGATCCCATGAAGGGACCAGTGCAAAGATGATCCCATGAAGGGACCAGTGCAAAGATGATCCCATGAAGGGACCAGTGCAAAGATGATCCCATGAAGGGACCAGTGCAAAGATGATCCCATGAAGGGACCAGTGCAAAGATGATCCCATGAAGGGACCAGTGCAAAGATGATCCCATGAAGGGACCAGTGCAAAGATGATCCCATGAAGGGACCAGTGCAAAGATGATCCCGTGAAGGGACCAGTGCAAAGATGATCCCGTGAAGGGACCAGTGCAAAGATGATCCCGTGAAGGGACCAGTGCAAAGATGATCCCGTGAAGGGACCAGTGCAAAGATGATCCCGTGAAGGGACCAGTGCATCAGAGATCATCCCATGAAGGGACCAGTGCATCAGAGATCATCCCATGAAGGGACCAGTGCATCAGAGATCATCCCATGAAGGGACCAGTGCATCAGAGATCATCCCATGAAGGGACCAGTGCATCAGAGATCATCCCATGAAGGGACCAGTGCATCAGAGATCATCCCATGAAGGGACCAGTGCATCAGAGATCATCCCATGAAGGGACCAGTGCATCAGAGATCATCCCATGAAGGGACCAGTGCATCACAGCACTCAGATTAGAGGTATGCAAGATCATCCCGAGAAGGAACCAGTGCATCACAGCACTCAGATTAGAGGTATGCAAGATCATCCCGAGAAGGAACCAGTGCATCAAAGACACTCCCATGAAGGGACCAGTGCATCAAAGATCATCCCGTGAAAGGACCAGTGCATCACAGCTCAGATTAGAGGTATGCAAGATCATCCCGTGAAGGGACGAGTGCATCAAAGATCATCCCGTGAAGGGACGAGTGCATCAAAGATCATCCCATGGAGGGACCAGTGCATCAGAGATCATCCCGTGAAGGGACCAGTGCATCAGAGATCATCCCGTGAAGGGACCAGTGCATCAGAGATCATCCCGTGAAGGGACCAGTGCATCAGAGATCATCCCGTGAAGGGACCAGTGCATCAGAGATCATCCCGTGAAGGGACCAGTGCATCAGAGATCATCCCGTGAAGGGACCAGTGCATCAGAGATCATCCCGTGAAGGGACCAGTGCATCAAAGATCATGCCGTGAAGGGACCAGTGCATCAAAGATCATGCCGTGAAGGGACCAGTGCAAAGATGATGCCGTGAAGGGACCAGTGCAAAGATGATCCCATGAAGGGACCAGTGCAAAGATGATCCCATGAAGGGACCAGTGCAAAGATGATCCCATGAAGGGACCAGTGCAAAGATGATCCCATGAAGGGACCAGTGCAAAGATGATCCCATGAAGGGACCAGTGCAAAGATGATCCCATGAAGGGACCAGTGCAAAGATGATCCCATGAAGGGACCAGTGCAAAGATGATCCCATGAAGGGACCAGTGCAAAGATGATCCCATGAAGGGACCAGTGCAAAGATGATCCCATGAAGGGACCAGTGCAAAGATGATCCCATGAAGGGACCAGTGCAAAGATGATCCCATGAAGGGACCAGTGCAAAGATGATCCCATGAAGGGACCAGTGCAAAGATGATCCCATGAAGGGACCAGTGCAAAGATGATCCCATGAAGGGACCAGTGCATCAGAGATCATCCCATGAAGGGACCAGTGCATCAGAGATCATCCCATGAAGGGACCAGTGCATCAGAGATCATCCCATGAAGGGACCAGTGCATCAGAGATCATCCCATGAAGGGACCAGTGCAAAGATGATCCCATGAAGGGACCAGTGCAAAGATGATCCCATGAAGGGACCAGTGCATCAAAGATCATCTCATGAAGGGACCAGTGCATCAGAGATCATCCCATGAAGGGACCAGTGCATCAGAGATCATCCCATGAAGGGACCAGTGCATCAGAGATCATCCCATGAAGGGACCAGTGCATCAGAGATCATCCCATGAAGGGACCAGTGCATCAGAGATCATCCCATGAAGGGACCAGTGCATCAGAGATCATCCCATGAAGGGACCAGTGCATCAGAGATCATCCCATGAAGGGACCAGTGCATCAGAGATCATCCCATGAAGGGACCAGTGCATCAGAGATCATCCCATGAAGGGACCAGTGCATCAGAGATCATCCCATGAAGGGACCAGTGCATCAGAGATCATCCCATGAAGGGACCAGTGCATCAGAGATCATTCCATGAAGGGACCAGTGCAGAGATCATCCCATGAAGGGACCAGTGCATCAGAGATCATCCCATGAAGGGACCAGTGCATCAGAGATCATCCCATGAAGGGACCAGTGCATCAGAGATCATCCCATGAAGGGACCAGGGCATCAGAGATCATCCCATGAAGGGACCAGTGCATCAAAGACCATCCCATGAAGGGACCAGTGCATCAAAGACCATCCCATGAAGGGACCAGTGCATCAAAGACCATCCCATGAAGGGACCAGTGCATCAAAGACCATCCCATGAAGGGACCAGTGCATCAGAGACCATCCCATGAAGGGACCAGTGCATCAGAGATCATCCCATGAAGGGACCAGTGCATCAGAGATCATCCCATGAAGGGACCAGTGCATCAGAGATCCCGTGAAGGGACCAGTGCATCAGAGATCCCGTGAAGGGACCAGTGCATCAGAGATCCCGTGAAGGGACCAGTGCATCAGAGATCCCGTGAAGGGACCAGTGCATCAGAGATCCCAAGAAGGGACCAGTGCATCAGAGATCATCCCATGAAGGGACCAGTGCATCAGAGCACTCAGATTAGAGGTATGCAAGATCATCCCATGAAGGGACCAGGGCATTAAAGATCATCCCATGAAGGGACCAGTGCATCAAAGACCATCCCATGAAGGGACCAGTGCATCAAAGACCATCCCATGAAGGGACAAGTGCATCAGAGATCATCCCATGAAGGGACCAGTGCATCACAGCACTCAGATTAGAGGTATGCAAGATCATCCCATGAAGGGACCAGGGCATTAAAGATCATCCCATGAAGGGACCAGTGCATCAAAGACCATCCCATGAAGGGACCAGTGCATCAAAGACCATCCCATGAAGGGACCAGTGCATCAATGATCATCCCATGGAGGGACCAGTGAATCACAGCTCTCAGATTAGAGGTATGCAAGACCATCCCATGAAGGGACCAGGGCCTCAGCGATCCCATGAAGGGACCAGTGCATCAGAGATCATCCCATGTAGGGACCAGTGCATCAGAGATCATCCCATGTAGGGACCAGTGTATCAGAGATCATCCCCGTGAAGGAACCAGTGTATCAGAGATCATCCCCGTGAAGGAACCAGTGCATCAGAGATCATCCCCGTGAAGGAACCAGTGCATCAGAGATCATCCCCATGAAGGGACCAGTGCATCAGAGATCCTCCCATGAAGGGACAAGTGCATCACAGCACTCAGATTAGAGGTATGCAAGATCATCCCATGAAGGGACCAGTGCATCAGAGATGATCCCGTGAAGGGAAAAGTGCAGAGATGATCCCGTGAAGGGAAAAGTGCAGAGATGATCCCGTGATGGGAAAAGTGCAGAGATGATCCCGTGATGGGAAAAGTGCAGAGATCATCCCGTGATGGGAAAAGTGCAGAGATCATCCCGTGATGGGAAAAGTGCAGAGATCATCCCGTGATGGGAAAAGTGCAGAGATCATCCCGTGATGGGAAAAGTGCAGAGATCATCCCGTGATGGGAAAAGTGCAGAGATCATCCCGTGATGGAAAAAGTGCAGAGATCATCCCGTGATGGGAAAAGTGCAGAGATCATCCCGTGATGGGAAAAGTGCAGAGATCATCCCATAAAGGGACCAGTGCATCAGAGATCATCCCATAAAGGGACAAGTGCATCAGAGATCATCCCATAAAGGGACAAGTGCATCAGAGATCATCCCATGAAGGGACAAGTGCATCAGAGATCATCCCATGAAGGGACAAGTGCATCAGAGATCATCCCATGAAGGGACAAGTGCATCAGAGATCATCCCATGAAGGGACTAGTGCATCAGAGATCATCCCATGAAGGGACTAGTGCATCAGAGATCATCCCATGAAGGGACCAGTGGATCAAAGATCATCCCATGAAGGGACCAGTGGATCAAAGATCATCCCATGAAGGGACCAGTGGATCAAAGATCATCCCATGAAGGGACCAGTGGATCAAAGATCATCCCATGAAGGGACCAGTGGAGCAAAGATCATCCCATGAAGGGACCAGTGGAGCAAAGATCATCCCATGAAGGGACCAGTGCAAAGATCATCCCATGAAGGGACCAGTGCATCAAAGACAATCCCATGAAGGGACCAGTGCATCAAAGACAATCCCATGAAGGGACCAGTGCATCAAAGACCATCCCATGAAGGGACCAGTGCATCAAAGACCATCCCATGAAGGGACCAGTGCATCAAAGACCATGCCATGAAGGGACCAGTGCATCAAAGACCATCCCATGAAGGGACCAGTGCATCAAAGACCATCCCATGAAGGGACCAGTGCATCAAAGCCCATCCCATGAAGGGACCAGTGCATCAAAGCCCATCCCATGAAGGGACCAGTGCATCAAAGCCCATCCCATGAAGGGACCAGTGCATCAAAGCCCATCCCATGAAGGGACCAGTGCATCAAAGATCATCCCATGGAGGGACCAGTGCATCACAGCTCTCAGATTAGAGAGCTGTGCAAGATCATCCCGAGAAGGAACCAGTGCATCACAGCACTCAGATTAGAGGTATGCAAGATCATCCCGTGAAGGGACCAGTGCAAAGAAAATCCCATGAAGGGACCAGGGCCTCAGCGATCCCATGAAGGGACCAGTGCATCAGAGATCATTCCATGAAGGGACCAGTGCATCAGAGATCATCCCATGAAGGGACCAGTGCATCAGAGATCATCCCATGAAGGGACCAGTGCATCACAGCACTCAGATTAGAGGTATGCAAGATCATCCCGAGAAGGAACCAGTGCATCACAGCACTCAGATTAGAGGTATGCAAGATCATCCCGTGAAGGGACCAGTGCATCAGAGATCATCCCGTGAAGAGACCAGTGCATCAGAGATCATCCCGTGAAGAGACCAGTGCATCAGAGATCATCCCATGAAGGGACAAGTGCATCAGAGATCATCCCATGAAGGGACAAGTGCATCAGAGATCATCCCATGAAGGGACAAGTGCATCAGAGATCATCCCGTGAAGGGACGAAATCATCCCGTGAAGGGACCGGTGCATCAGAGATCATCCCGTGAAGGGACGAAATCATCCCGTGAAGGGACCGGTGCATCCGAGATCATCCCGTGAAGGGACCGGTGCATCCGAGATCATCCCGTGAAGGGACCGGTGCATCCGAGATCATCCCGTGAAGGGACCGGTGCATCCGAGATCATCCCGTGAAGGGACCAGTGCATCAGAGATCATCCCATGAAGGGACAAGTGCATCACAGCACTCAGATTAGAGGTATGCAGGATCATCCCATGAAGGGACCAGGGCATTAAAGATCATCCCAAGAAGGGACCAGTGCATCAAAGATCATCCCAAGAAGGAACCAGTGCATCAAAGATCATCCCATGAAGGGACCAGTGGATCAGAGATCATCCCATGAAGGGACCAGTGCATCAGAGATCATCCCATGAAGGGACCAGTGCATCAGAGATCATCCCATGAAGGGACCAGTGCATCAGAGATCATCCCATGAAGGGACCAGTGCATCAGAGATCATCCCATGAAGGGACCAGTGCATCAGAGATCATCCCATGAAGGGACCAGTGCATCAGAGATCATCCCATGAAGGGACCAGTGCATCAGAGATCATCCCATGAAGGGACAAGTGCATCAGAGATCATCCCATGAAGGGACCAGTGCATCACAGCACTCAGATTAGAGGTATGCAAGATCATCCCATGAAGGGACCAGGGCATTAAAGATCATCCCATGAAGGGACCAGTGCATCAAAGATCGTCCCATGAAGGGACCAGTGCATCAAAGACCATCCCATGAAGGGACCAGTGCATCAAAGATCATCCCATGAAGGGACCAGTGCATCACAGCTCAGATTAGAGGTATGCAAGATCATCCCATGAAGGGACCAGTGCATCAAAGACCATCCCATGAAGGGACCAGGGCCTCAGCGATCCCATGAAGGGACCAGTGCATCAGAGATCATCCCATGAAGGGACCAGTGCATCAGAGATCATCCCCATGAAGGGACCAGTGCATCAGAGATCATCCCATGAAGGGACCAGTGCATCACAGCACTCAGATTAGAGGTATGCAAGATCATCCCGAGAAGGAACCAGTGCATCACAGCACTCAGATTAGAGGTATGCAAGATCATCCCGTGAAGGGACCAGTGCATCAGAGATCATCCCGTGAAGAGACCAGTGCATCAGAGATCATCCCATGAAGGGACAAGTGCATCAGAGATCATCCCATGAAGGGACAAGTGCATCAGAGATCATCCCATGAAGGGACAAGTGCATCAGAGATCATCCCATGAAGGGACAAGTGCATCAGAGATCATCCCATGAAGGGACTAGTGCATCAGAGATCATCCCATGAAGGGACCAGTGGATCAAAGATCATCCCATGAAGGGACCAGTGGATCAAAGATCATCCCATGAAGGGACCAGTGCAAAGATCATCCCATGAAGGGAACAGGGTATTAAAGATCATACCATGAAGGGAACAGGGTATTAAAGACCATCCCATGAAGGGACCAGTGCATCAAAGACCATCCCATGAAGGGACCAGTGCATCAAAGCCCATCCCATGAAGGGACCAGTGCATCAAAGCCCATCCCATGAAGGGACCAGTGCATCAAAGCCCATCCCATGAAGGGACCAGTGCATCAAAGCCCATCCCATGAAGGGACCAGTGCATCAACGCCCATCCCATGAAGGGACCAGTGCATCAACGCCCATCCCATGAAGGGACCAGTGCATCAACGCCCATCCCATGAAGGGACCAGTGCATCAACGCCCATCCCATGAAGGGACCAGTGCATCAACGCCCATCCCATGGAGGGACCAGTGCATCAAAGATCATCCCATGGAGGGACCAGTGCATCACAGCTCTCAGATTAGAGAGCTGTGCAAGATCATCCCGAGAAGGAACCAGTGCAAAGAAAATCCCATGAAGGGACCAGGGCCTCAGCGATCCCATGAAGGGACCAGTGCATCAGAGATCATTCCATGAAGGGACCAGTGCATCAGAGATAATCCCATGAAGGGACCAGTGCATCAGAGATCATCCCATGAAGGGACCAGTGCATCAGAGATCATCCCATGAAGGGACCAGTGCATCAGAGATCATCCCATGAAGGGACCAGTGCATCAGAGATCATCCCATGAAGGGACCAGTGCATCACAGCACTCAGATTAGAGGTATGCAAGAGGATCCCATGAAGGGACCAGTGCATCAGAGATCATCCCATGAAGGGACCAGTGCATCAGAGATCATCCCATGAAGGGACCAGTGCATCAGAGGTCATCCCATGAAGGGACCAGTGCAAAGATCATCCCATGAAGGGACCAGTGCAAAGATCATCCCATGAAGGGACCAGTGCATCAGAGATCATCCCATGAAGAACCAGTGCATCACAGCACTAAGATTAGAGGTATGCAAGATCATCCCATGAAGGGACCAGTGCATCAAAGATAATCCCATGAAGGGACCAGTGCATCAAAGATCATCCCATGAAGGGACCAGTGCATCAAAGATCATCCCATGAAGGGACCAGTGCATCAAAGATCATCCCATGAAGGGACCAGTGCATCAAAGATCATCCCATGAAGGGACCAGTGCATCAAAGATCATCCCATGAAGGGACCAGTGCATCAAAGATCATCCCATGAAGGGACCAGTCCATCCCAGCACTCAGATTAGAGGTATGCAAGATCATCCCATGAAGGGACCAGTGCATCCGATATCCCATGAAAGGACCAGTGCATCAAAGATCATCCCATGAAGGGACCAGTGCATCAGAGATCATCCCATGAAGGGACCAGTGCATCAGAGGTCATCCCATGAAGGGACCAGTGCATCAGAGATCATCCCATGAAGGGACCAGTGCATCAGAGATCATCCCATGAAGGGACCAGTGCATCAGAGATCATCCCATGAAGAACCAGTGCATCACAGCACTAAGATTAGAGGTATGCAAGATCATCCCATGAAGGGACCAGTGCATCAACAATCATCCCATGAAGAGACCAGTGCATCAAAGATCATCCCATGAAGGGACCAGTGCATCAAAGATCATCCCATGAAGGGACCAGTGCATCAAAGATAATCCCATGAAGGGACCAGTGCATCAAAGATAATCCCAGGAAGGGACCAGTGCATCAAAGATCATCCCAGGAAGGGACCAGTGCAAACATCATCCCAGGAAGGGACCAGTGCAAACATCATCCCAGGAAGGGACCAGTGCAAACATCATCCCAGGAAGGGACCAGTGCAAACATCATCCCAGGAAGGGACCAGTGCAAACATCATCCCAGGAAGGGACCAGTGCAAACATCATCCCAGGAAGGGACCAGTGCAAACATCATCCCATGAAGGGACCAGTGCAAAGATGATCCCATGAAGGGACCAGTGCATCAAAGATCATCCCAGGAAGGGACCAGTGCAAACATCATCCCAGGAAGGGACCAGTGCAAACATCATCCCAGGAAGGGACCAGTGCAAACATCATCCCAGGAAGGGACCAGTGCAAACATCATCCCAGGAAGGGACCAGTGCAAACATCATCCCAGGAAGGGACCAGTGCAAACATCATCCCAGGAAGGGACCAGTGCAAACATCATCCCAGGAAGGGACCAGTGCAAACATCATCCCAGGAAGGGACCAGTGCAAACATCATCCCAGGAAGGGACCAGTGCAAACATCATCCCAGGAAGGGACCAGTGCAAACATCATCCCAGGAAGGGACCAGTGCAAACATCATCCCAGGAAGGGACCAGTGCAAACATCATCCCAGGAAGGGACCAGTGCAAACATCATCCCAGGAAGGGACCAGTGCAAACATCATCCCAGGAAGGGACCAGTGCAAACATCATCCCAGGAAGGGACCAGTGCAAACATCATCCCAGGAAGGGACCAGTGCAAACATCATCCCAGGAAGGGACCAGTGCAAACATCATCCCATGAAGGGATCAGTGCAAACATCATCCCATGAAGGGATGAGTGCAAACATCATCCCATGAAGGGACCAGTGCATCAGAGATTATCCCATGAAGGGACCAGTGCAAAGATTATCCCATGAAGGGACCAGTGCAAAGATCATCCCATGAAGGGACCAGTGCATCAGAGGAGATCATCCCATGAAGGGACTAGTGCATCAGAAAATATCATCCCATGAAGGGACCAGTGCATCAGAGGAGATCATCCCATGAAGGGACCAGTGCATCAAATATCATCCCATGAAGGGACCAGTGCTTCAGATGAGATCATCCCATGAAGGGACCAGTGCATCAGAGATCAACCCATGAAGGGACCAGTGCATCAGAGATCAACCCATGAAGGGACCAGTGCATCAGAGATCATCCCATGAAGGGACCAGTGCATCAAAGATCATCCCATGAAGGGACAAGTGCATCACAGCACTCAGATTAGAGGTATGCAAGATCATCCCATGAAGGGACCAGTGCTTCAGAGGAGATCATCCCATGAAGGGACCAGTGCATCAGAGATCAACCCATGAAGGGACCAGTGCATCAGAGATCAACCCATGAAGGGACCAGTGCATCAAAGATCATCCAATGAAGGGACAAGTGCATCACAGCACTCAGATTAGAGGTATGCAAGATCATCCCATGAAGGGACCAGTGCATCAGAGATCATCCCATGAAGGGACCAGTGCATCAGAGATCATCCCATATAGGGACCAGTGCATCAGAGATAAGCCCATGAAGAACCAGTGCATCACAGCACTAAGATTAGAAGTATGCAAGATCATCCCATGAAGGGAGCAGTGCATCAAAGATCATCCCATGAAGGGACCAGTGCATCAAAGGTCATCCCATGAAGGGACCAGTGCATCAAAGGTCATCCCATGAAGGGACCAGTGCATCAAAGGTCATCCCATGAAGGGACCAGTGCATCAGAGGAAATCATCCCATGAAGGGACCAGTGCATCAGAGGAAATCATCCCATGAAGGGACCAGTGCGTCAAAGATTATCCCATGAAGGGACCAGTGCGTCAAAGATCATCCCATGAAGGGACCAGTGCGTCAAAGATCATCCCATGAAGGGTCCAGTGCGTCAAAGATCATCCCATAAAGGGACCAGTGCATCAAAGATCATCCCATAAAGGGACCAGTGCATCAAAGATCATCCCATAAAGGGACCAGTGCATCAAAGATCATCCCATGAAGGGACCAGTGCATCAAAGATCATCCCATGAAGGGACCAGTGCATCAAAGATCATCCCATGAAGGGACCAGTGCATCAAAATCATCCCATGAAGGGACCAGTGCATCAAAATCATCCCATGAAGGGACCAGTGCATCAAAGATCATCCCATGAAGGGACCAGTGCATCAAAGATCATCCCATGAAGGGACCAGTGCATCAGAGATCATCCCACGAAGAACCAGTGCATCACAGCACTAAGATTAGAGGTATGCAAGATCATCCCATGAGGGGACCAGTGCATCAAAGATCATCCCACGAAGGGACCAGTGCATCAAAGATCATCCCATGAAGGGACCAGTGCATCAAAGATCATCCCATGAAGGGACCAGTGCATCAAAGATCATCCCATGAAGGGACCAGTGCATCAAAGATCATCCCATGAAGGGACCAGTGCATCAAAGATCATCCCATGAAGGGACCAGTGCATCAAAGATCATCCCATGAAGGGACCAGTGCATCAGAGATCATCCCACGAAGAACCAGTGCATCACAGCACTAAGATTAGAGGTATGCAAGATCATCCCATGAAGGGACCAGTGCATCAGAGATCATCCCATGAAGGGACCAGTGCATCAGAGATCATCCCTTGAAGGGACCAGTGCATCAGAGATCATCCCTTGAAGGGACCAGTGCATCAGAGATCATCCCATGAAGAAACAGTGCATCACAGCACTAAGATTAGAGGTATGCAAGATCATCCCATAAAGGGACCAGTGCATCAGAGGTCATCCCATGAAGGGACCAGTGCATCAGAGATCATCCCATGAAGGGACCAGTGCATCAGAGATCATCCAATGGGGGGACCGGTGCATCAAAGATCACCCCATGAAGGGACCAGTGCAAAGATCACCACATGAAGGGACCAGTGCAAAGATCACCCCATGAAGGGACCAGTGCAAAGATCACCCCATGAAGGGACCAGTGCAAAGATCACCCCATGAAGGGACCAGTGCAAAGATCACCCCATGAAGGGACCAGTGCAAAGATCACCCCATGAAGGGACCAGTGCAAAGATCACCCCATGAAGGGACCAGTGCAAAGATCACCCCATGAAGGGACCAGTGCAAAGATCATCCCATGAAGGGACCAGTGCAAAGATCATCCCATGAAGGGACCAGTGCAAACATCATCCCATGAAGGGACCAGTGCAAACATCATCCCATGAAGGGACCAGTGCAAACATCATCCCATGAAGGGACCAGTGCAAACATCATCCCATGAAGGGACCAGTGCAAACATCATCCCATGAAGGGACCAGTGCAAACATCATCCCATGAAGGGACCAGTGCAAACATCATCCCATGAAGGGACCAGTGCAAACATCATCCCATGAAGGGACCAGTGCAAACATCATCCCATGAAGGGACCAGTGCAAACATCATCCCAGGAAGGGACCAGTGCAAACATCATCCCAGGAAGGGACCAGTGCAAACATCATCCCAGGAAGGGACCAGTGCAAACATCATCCCAGGAAGGGACCAGTGCAAACATCATCCCATGAAGGGACCAGTGCAAACATCATCCCATGAAGGGATCAGTGCAAACATCATCCCATGAAGGGATCAGTGCAAAGATCATCCCATGAAGGGACCAGTGCAAAGATCATCCCATGAAGGGACCAGTGCATCAGAGGAGATCATCCCATGAAGGGACTAGTGCATCAGAGGATATCATCCCATGAAGGGACCAGTGCATCAGAGGAGATCATCCCATGAAGGGACCAGTGCATCAAATATCATCCCATGAAGGGACCAGTGCTTCAGATGAGATCATCCCATGAAGGGACCAGTGCATCAGAGATCAACCCATGAAGGGACCAGTGCATCAGAGATCAACCCATGAAGGGACCAGTGCATCAGAGATCATCCCATGAAGGGACCAGTGCATAAAAGATCATCCCATGAAGGGACAAGTGCATCACAGCACTCAGATTAGAGGTATGCAAGATCATCCCATGAAGGGACCAGTGCATCAGAGATCATCCCATGAAGGGACCAGTGCATCAGAGATCATCCCATATAGGGACCAGTGCATCAGAGATCATCCCATGAAGAACCAGTGCATCACAGCACTAAGATTAGAAGTATGCAAGATCATCCCATGAAGGGAGCAGTGCATCAAAGATCATCCCATGAAGGGACCAGTGCATCAAAGGTCATCCCATGAAGGGACCAGTGCATCAAAGGTCATCCCATGAAGGGACCAGTGCATCAAAGGTCATCCCATGAAGGGACCAGTGCATCAGAGGAAATCATCCCATGAAGGGACCAGTGCATCAAAGATCATCCCATGAAGGGAGCAATGCGTCAAAGATCATCCCATGAAGGGACCAGTGCGTCAAAGATCATCCCATAAAGGGACCAGTGCATCAAAGATCATCCCATAAAGGGACCAGTGCATAAAAAGATCATCCCATAAAGGGACCAGTGCATCAAAGATCATCCCATGAAGGGACCAGTGCATCAAAGATCATCCCATGAAGGGACCAGTGCATCAAAGATCATCCCATGAAGGGACCAGTGCATCAAAGATCATCCCATGAAGGGACCAGTGCATCAAAATCATCCCATGAAGGGACCAGTGCATCAAAGATCATCCCATGAAGGGACCAGTGCATCAAAGATCATCCCATGAAGGGACCAGTGCATCAGAGATCATCCCACGAAGAACCAGTGCATCACAGCACTAAGATTAGAGGTATGCAAGATCATCCCATGAAGGGACCAGTGCATCAGAGATCATCCCATGAAGGGACCAGTGCATCAGAGATCATCCCTTGAAGGGACCAGTGCATCAGAGATCATCCCTTGAAGGGACCAGTGCATTAGAGATCATCCCATGAAGAAACAGTGCATCACACCACTAAGATTAGAGGTATGCAAGATCATCCCATAAAGGGACCAGTGCATCAGAGATCATCCCATGAAGGGACCAGTGCAACAAAGATCATCCCATGAAGGGGCCAGTGCAACAAAGATCATCCCATGAAGGGGCCAGTGCAACAAAGATCATCCCATGAAGGGGCCAGTGCAACAAAGATCATCCCATGAAAGGACCTATAAATCAAAGATCATCCAATGAAGGGACAAGTGCATCACAGCACTCAGATTAGAGGTATGCAAGATCATCCCATGAAGGGACCAGTGCATCAAAGATCATCCCATGAAGGGACCAGTGCATCAAAGATTATCCCAGGAATGGGACCAGTGCATCAAAGATCATCCCAGGAAGGGACCAGTGCAACAAAGATCTTCCCAGGAAGGGACCAGTGCACCAAAGATCTTCCCATGAAGGGACCAGTGCACCAAAGATCTTCCCATGAAGGGACCAGTGCATCAGAGATAATCCCATGAAGGGACCAGTGCATCAGAGATAATCCCATGAAGAACCAGTGCATCAGAGATCATCCCATGAAGGGACCAGTGCATCACAGCACTAAGATTAGAGGTATGCAAGATCATCCCATGAAGGGACCAGTGCATCAGATTTCATCCCATGAAGGGACCAGTGCATCAGATATCCCATGAAGGGACCAGTGCATCAAAGATCATCCCATGAAGGGCCCAGTGCATCAAAGATCATCCCATGAAGGACCAGTGCATCAGAGATCATGCCATGAGGGGACCAGTGCATCAAAGATCATCCCATGAGGGGACCAGTGCATCAATGATCATCCCACGAAGGGACCAGTGCATCAAAGATCATTCCATGAAGGGACGAGTGCATCAAAGATCATCCTATTAAGGGACCAGGGCATCACAGCACTCAGATTAGAGGTATGCAAGATCATCCCATGAAGGGAGTAGTGCATCAGAGATCATCCCATGAAAGGACCAGTGCATCAGAGATCATCCCATTAAGGGACCAGTGCATCAGAGATCATCCCATTAAGGGACCAGTGCATCAGAGATCATTCCATTAAGGGACCAGTGCATCAGAGATCATCCCATTAAGGCACCAGGGCATCACAGCACTCCGATTAGAGGTATGCAAGATCATCCCGTGAAGGGACCAGTGCATCAGAGATCATCCCATGAGGGGACCAGTGCATCAGAGATCATCCCATGAGGGGACCAGTGCATCAGAGATCATCCCATGAAGGGACCAGTGCATCAGAGATCATCCCATGAAGGGACCAGTGCAACAAAGATCATCCCATGAAGGGGCCAGTGCAACAAAGATCATCCCATGAAGGGGCCAGTGCAACAAAGATCATCCCATGAAGGGGCCAGTGCAACAAAGATCATCCCATGAAAGGACCTATAAATCAAAGATCATCCCATGAAGGGACAAGTGCATCACAGCACTCAGATTAGAGGTATGCAAGATCATCCCATGAAGGGACCAGTGCATCAAAGATCATCCCATGAAGGGACCAGTGCATCAAAGATTATCCCAGGAATGGGACCAGTGCATCAAAGATCTTCCCAGGAAGGGACCAGTGCATCAAAGATCTTCCCAGGAAGGGACCAGTGCACCAAAGATCTTCCCATGAAGGGACCAGTGCATCAAAGGTCATCCCATGAAGGGACCAGTGCATCAGAGATAATCCCATGAAGGGACCAGTGCATCAGAGATAATCCCATGAAGAACTAGTGCATCACAGCACTAAGACTAGAGGTATGCAAGATCATCCCATGAAGGGAGCAGTGCATCAAAGATCATCCCATGAAGGGACCAGTGCATCAAAGGTCATTCCATGAAGGGACCAGTGCATCAGAGGAGATCATCCCATGAAGGGACCAGCGCATCAGAGATCATCCCATGAAGGGACCAGTGCATCAACGATCATCCCATGAAGGGACCAGTGCATCAACGATCATCCCATGAAGGGACCAGTGCATCAAAGATCATCCCATGAAGGGACCAGTGCATCAAAGATCATCTCATGAAAGGACCAGTGCATCACAGCACTCAGATTAGAGGTACACAAGATCATCCCATGAAGGGAGTAGTGCATCAGAGATCATCCCATGAAGGGACCAGTGCATCAGAGATCATCCCATATAGGGACCAGTGCATCAGATCATCCCATGAAGAACCAGTGCATCACAGCACTAAGATTAGAGGTATGCAAGATCATCCCATTAAGGGAGCAGTGCATCAGAGATCATCCCATGAAGGGAGCAGTGCATCAGATATCATCCCATGAAGGGAGCAGTGCATCAGAGATCATCCCATGAAGGGACCAGTGCATCAGAGATCATCCCATGAAGGGACCAGTGCATCAGAGATCATCCCATGAAGGGACCAGTGCATCAGAGATCATCCCATGAAGGGACCAGTGCATCAGAGATCATCCCATGAAGGGACCAGTGCAGAGATCATCCCATTAAGGGACCAGGGCATCACAGCACTCAGATTAGAGGTATGCAAGATCATCCCATTAAGGGACCAGTGCATCAGATTTCATCCCATGAAGGGACCAGTGCATCAGATATCCCATGAAGGGACCAGTGCATCAGATATCCCATGAAGGGACCAGTGCATCAGAGGAGATCATCCCATGAAGGGACCAGCGCATCAGAGATCATCCCATGAAGGGACCAGTGCATCAACGATCATCCCATGAAGGGACCAGTGCATCAACGATCATCCCATGAAGGGACCAGTGCATCAAAGATCATCCCATGAAGGGACCAGTGCATCAAAGATCATCTCATGAAAGGACCAGTGCATCACAGCACTCAGATTAGAGGTACACAAGATCATCCCATGAAGGGAGTAGTGCATCAGAGATCATCCCATGAAGGGAGCAGTGCATCAGAGATCATCCCATATAGGGACCAGTGCATCAGATCATCCCATGAAGGGACCAGTGCATCAGAGATCATCCCATGAAGGGACCAGTGCATCAGAGATCATCCCAGGAAGGGACCAGTGCATCAGAGATCATCCCATGAGGGGACCAGTGCATCAAACATCATCCCATGAGGGGACCAGTGCATCAAAGATTATCCCATGAAGGGACCAGTGCATCAAAGATCATCCCACGAAGGGACCAGTGCATCAAAGATCCCACGAAGGGACCAGTGCATCAAAGCTCATCCCAAGAAGGGACCAGTGCATCAAAGATCATCCCATGAAGGGACCAGTGCAACAAAGATCATCCCATGAAGGGACCAGTTCATCAAATATCATCCCATGAAGGGACCAGTGCATCATAGCACTCAGATTAGAGGTATGCAAGATCATCCCATGAAGGGACCAGTGCATCAGAGATCATCCCATGAAGGGACCAGTGCATCAGAGATCATCCTATGAAGGGACAAGTGCAACAAAGATCATCCCATGAAGGGACCAGTGCAACAAAGATCATCCCATGAAGGGACCAGTGCAACAAAGATCATCCCATGAAGGGACCAATAAATCAAAGATCATCCAATGAAGGGACAAGTGCATCACAACACTCAGATTAGAGGTATGCAAGATCATCCCATGAAGGGACCAGTTCATCAAAGATCATCCCATGAAGGGACAAGTGCATCAGAGATCATCCCATGAAGGGACCAGTGCATCATAGCACTCAGATTAGAGGTATGCAAGATCATCCCATGAAGGGACCAGAGATCATCCCATGAAGGGACCAGTGCATCACAGATCATCCCATGAAGGGACGAGCGCATCAGAGATCATCCCAGGAAGGGACCAATGCATCAGAGATCATCCCAGGAAGGGACCAATGCATCAAAGGTCATCCCAGGAAGGGACCAATGCATCAAAGGTCATCCCAGGAAGGGACCAGTGCATCAAAGATCATCCCAGGAAGGGACCAGTGCATCAGAGATCATCCCATGAAGGGACCAGTGCATCAGAGATCATCCAATGGGGGGACCGTTGCATTAAAGATCATCCTGTGAAGGGACCAGTGCAAACATCATCCCGTGAAGGGACCAGTGCAAACATCATCCCATGAAGGGACCAGTGCAAACATCATCCCATGAAGGGACCAGTGCATCAAAGAAAGTGCATCAAAGATCATCCCATTAAGGGACCAGGGCATCAAAGATCATCCCATTAAGGGACCAGGGCATCAAAGATCATCCCATTAAGGGACGAGGGCATCAAAGATCATCCCATGAAGGGACCAGGGCATCACAGATCATCCCATGAAGGGACCAGGGCATCACAGATCATCCCATGAAGGGACCAGGGCATCACAGATCATCCCATGAAGGGACCAGGGCATCACAGATCATCCCATGAAGGGACCAGGGCATCACAGATCATCCCATGAAGGGACCAGGGCATCACAGATCATCCCATGAAGGGACCAGGGCATCACAGATCATCCCATGAAGGGACCAGGGCATCACAGATCATCCCATGAAGGGACCAGTGCATTAGAGATCATCCCATGAAGGGACCAATGCATCAAAGGTCATCCCAGGAAGGGACCAGTGCATCAAAGATCATCCCAGGAAGGGACCAGTGCATCAAAGATCATCCCAGGAAGGGACCAGTGCATCAGAGATCATCCCATGAAGGGACCAGTGCATCAGAGATCATCCCATGAAGAACCAGTGCATCACAGCACTAAGATTAGAGGTATGCAAGATCATCCCATGAAGGGACCAGTGCATCAACGATCATCCCATGAAGAGACCAGTGCATCAAAGATCATCCCATTAAGGGACCAGTGCATCAAAGATCATCCCATGAAGGGACCAGTGCATCAAAGATCATCCCATGAAGGGACCAGTGCATCAAAGATAATCCCATGAAGGGACCAGTCCATCACAGCACTCAGATTAGAGGTATGCAAGATCATCCCATGAAGGGACCAGTGCATCAGATATCCCATGAAAGGACCAGTGCATCAGAGATCATCCCATGAAGGGACCAGTGCATCAGAGGTCATCCCATGAAGGGACCAGTGCATCAGAGGTCATCCCATGAAGGGACCAGTGCAAAGATCATCCCATGAAGGGACCAGTGCATCAGAGATCATCCCATGAAGAACCAGTGCATCACAGCACTAAGATTAGAGGTATGCAAGATCATCCCATGAAGGGACCAGTGCTTCAACGATCATCCCATGAAGAGACCAGTGCATCAAGGATCATCCCATGAAGGGACCAGTGCATCAAAGATCATCCCATGAAGGGACCAGTGCATCAAAGATCATCCCATGAAGGGACCAGTGCATCAAAGATCATCCCATGAAGGGGCCAGTGCATCAGAGATCATCCCATGAAGGGGCCAGTGCATCAGAGATAATCCCATGAAGGGACCAGTGCATCACAGCACTCAGATTAGAGGTATGCAAGGTCATCCCATGAAAGGACCAGTGCATCAAAGATCATCCCATGAAGGGACCAGTGCACCAAAGATCATCCCATGAAGTGACCAGTGCATCAAAGATCATCCCAATGAGGGGCCAGTGCAAACATCATCCCATGAAGGGACCAGTGCATCAGAGGAGATCATCCCATGAAGGGACCAGTGCATCACAACACTAAGATTAGAGGTATGCAAGATCATCCCATGAAGGGAGTAGTGCATCAGAGATCATCCCATGAAGGGACCAGTGCATCAGAGGAGATCATCCCATGAAGGGACCAGTGCAAAGATCATCCCATGAAGGGACCAGTGCATCAGAGATCATCCCATGAAGGGACCAGTGCATCAGAGATCATCCCATGAAGGGACCAGTGCATCAGAGATCATCCCATGAAGGGACCAGTGCATCAAAGATCATCCCATGAAGGGACAAGTGCATCAAAGATCATCCCATGAAGGGACAAGTGCATCACAGCACTCAGATTAGAGGTATGCAAGATCATCCCATGAAGGGACCAGTGCTTCAGAGGAGATCATCCCATGAAGGGACCAGTGCATCACAACACTAAGATTAGAGGTATGCAAGATCATCCCATGAAGGGAGTAGTGCATCAGAGATCATCCCATGAAGGGACCAGTGCATCAGAGATCATCCCATATAGGGACCAGTGCATCAGAGATAATCCCATGAAGAACCAGTGCATCACAGCACTAAGATTAGAGGTATGCAAGATCATCCCATGAAGGGAGCAGTGCATCAAAGATCATCCCATGAAGGGACCAGTGCATCAAAGGTCATCCCATGAAGGGACCAGTGCATCAGAGGAAATCATCCCATGAAGGGACCAGTGCATCAAAGATTATCCCATGAAGGGTCCAGTGCATCAAAGATCATCCCATGAAGGGACCAGTGCATCAAAGATCATCCCATGAAGGGACCAGTGCATCAAAGATCATCCCATGAAGGGACCAGTGCATCAAAGATCATCCATTAAGGGACCAGTGCATCAAAGATCATCCCATGAAGGGACCAGTGCATCAAAGATCATCCCATGAAGGGACCAGTGCATCAAAGATCATCCCATGAAGGGACCAGTGCATCACAGCACTCAGATTAGAGGTACACAAGATCATCCCATGAAGGGACCAGTGCATCAGAGATCATCCCATGAAGAACCAGTGCATCACAGCACTAAGATTAGAGGTATGCAAGATCATCCCATGAAGGGTCCAGTGCATCACAGCACTCAGATTAGAGGTATGCAAGATCATCCCATGAAGGGAGCAGTGCATCAGAGATCATCCCATGAAGTGACCAGTGCATCAGAGATCATCCCATGAAGGGACCAGTGCATCGGAGATCATCCCATGAAGGGACCAGTGCATCGGAGATCATCCCATGAAGGGAACAGTGCATCAGAGATCATCCCATGAAGGGACCAGGGCATCACAGCACTAAGATTAGAGGTATGCAAGATCATCCCATGAAGGGACCAGTGCATCGGAGATCATCCCATGAAGGGACCAGTGCATCGGAGATCATCCCATATAGGGACCAGTGCATCAGAGATCATCCCATGAAGAACCAGTGCATCACAGCACTAAAATTAGAGGTATGCAAGATAATCCCATGAAGGGACCAGTGCATCAAAGATCATCCCATGAAGGGCCCAGTGCATCAAAGATCATCCCAGGAAGGGACCAGTGCATCAGAGATCATGCCATGAAGGATCAGTGCATCAGAGATCATGCCATGAGGGGACCAGTGCATCAGAGATCATCCCATGAGGGGACCAGTGCATCAAAGATCATCCCATGAACAGACCAGTGCATCAAAGATCATCCCACGAAGGGACCAGTGCATCAAAGATCATCCCATGAAGGGACCAGTGCATCAAAGATCATCCTATTAAGGGACCAGGGCATCACAGCACTCAGATTAGAGGTATGCAACATCATCCCATGAAGGGAGTAGTGCATCAGAGATCATCCCATGAAAGGACCAGTGCATCAGATCATCCCATTAAGGGACCAGTGCATCAGATCATCCCATTAAGGGACCAGTGCATCAAAGATCATCCCATTAAGGCACCAGGGCATCACAGCACTCCGATTAGAGGTATGCAAGATCATCCCATGAAGGGACCAGTGCATCAAATATCATCCCATGAAGGGACCAGTGCATCAGAGATCATCCCATGAAGGGACCAGTGCATCAGAGATCCCATGAAGGGACCAGTGCATCAGAGATCATCCCATGAAGGGGCCAGTGCATCAGAGATCATCCCATGAAGGGGCCAGTGCAACAAAGATCATCCCATGAAGGGGCCAGTGCAACAAAGATCATCCCATGAAGGGGCCAGTGCAACAAAGATCATCCCATGAAGGGGCCAGTGCAACAAAGATCATCCCATGAAGGGGCCAGTGCAACATAGATCATCCCATGAAGGGGCCAGTGCAACATAGATCATCCCATGAAGGGGCCAGTGCAACAAAGATCATCCCATGAAGGGGCCAGTGCAACAAAGATCATCCCATGAAAGGACCAATAAATCAAAGATCATCCAATGAAGGGACAAGTGCATCACAGCACTCAGATTAGAGGTATGCAAGATCATCCCATGAAGAGACCAGTGCATCAAAGAAAGTGCATCAAAGATCATCCCATTAAGGGACCAGGGCATCAAAGATCATCCCATTAAGGGACCAGGGCATCAAAGATCATCCCATGAAGGGACCAGGGCATCACAGATCATCCCATGAAGGGACCAGGGCATCACAGATCATCCCATGAAGGGACCAGGGCATCACAGATCATCCCATGAAGGGACCAGGGCATCACAGATCATCCCATGAAGGGACCAGGGCATCACAGATCATCCCATGAAGGGACCAGGGCATCACAGATCATCCCATGAAGGGACCAGGGCATCACAGATCATCCCATGAAGGGACCAGGGCATCACAGATCATCCCATGAAGGGACCAGAGATCATCCCATGAAGGGACGAGCGCATCACAGATCATCCCATGAAGGGACCAGAGATCATCCCAGGAAGGGACCAATGCATCAGAGATCATCCCAGGAAGGGACCAGTGCATCAAAGGTCATCCCAGGAAGGGACCAGTGCATCAAAGATCATCCCAGGAAGGGACCAGTGCATCAGAGATCATCCCAGGAAGGGACCAGTGCATCAGAGATCATCCCATGAAGAACCAGTGCATCACAGCACTAAGATTAGAGGTATGCAAGATCATCCCATGAAGGGACCAGTGCATCAACGATCATCCCATGAAGAGACCAGTGCATCAAAGATCATCCCATTAAGGGACCAGTGCATCAAAGATCATCCCATGAAGGGACCAGTGCATCAAAGATCATCCCATGAAGGGACCAGTGCATCAAAGATCATCCCATGAAGGGACCAGTGCATCAAAGATCATCCCATGAAGGGACCAGTGCATCACAGCACTCAGATTAGAGGTATGCAAGGTCATCCCATGAAAGGACCAGTGCTTCAAAGATCATCCCATGAAGGGACCAGTGCACCAAAGATCATCCCATGAAGTGACCAGTGCATCAAAGATCATCCCATGAAGGGACCAGTGCATCAAAGATCATCCCATGAAGGGACCAGTGCATCAAAAATCAAACCATGAAGGGACCAGTGCATCACAGCACTCAGATTAGAGGTATGCAAGATCATCCCATGAAGGGACCAGTGCATCAGATATCCCATGAAAGGACCAGTGCATCAAAGATCATCCCATGAAGGGACCAGTGCATCAAAGATCATCCCATGAAGGGACCAGTGCATCAGAGGTCATCCCATGAAGGGACCAGTGCATCAGAGATCATCCCATGAAGAACCAGTGCATCACAGCAATAAGATTAGAGGTATGCAAGATCATCCCATGAAGGGACCAGTGCTTCAACGATCATCCCATGAAGAGACCAGTGCATCAAGGATCATCCCATGAAGGGACCAGTGCATCAAAGATCATCCCATGAAGGGACCAGTGCATCAAAGATCATCCCATGAAGGGACCAGTGCATCAAAGATCATCCCATGAAGGGACCAGTGCATCAAAGATAATCCCATGAAGGGGCCAGTGCATCAAAGATAATCCCATGAAGGGACCAGTGCATCAGAGATAATCCCATGAAGGGACCAGTGCATCAGAGCACTCAGATTAGAGGTATGCAAGGTCATCCCATGAAAGGACCAGTGCATCAAAGATCATCCCATGAAGGGACCAGTGCACCAAAGATCATCCCATGAAGTGACCAGTGCATCAAAAATCATCCCATGAAGGGACCAGTCCATCACAGCACTCAGATTAGAGGTATGCAAGATCATCCCATGAAGGGACCAGTGCATCAGATATCCCATGAAAGGACCAGTGCATCAAAGATCATCCCAATGAGGGGCCAGTGCAAACATCATCCCATGAAGGGACCAGTGCAAACATCATCCCATGAAGGGACCAGTGCATCAGAGATTATCCCATGAAGGGACCAGTGCAAAGATCATCCCATGAAGGGACCAGTGCATCAGAGGAGATCATCCCATGAAGGGACCAGTGCATCAGTGGAGATCATCCCATGAAGGGACCAGTGCATCAAATATCATCCCATGAAGGGACCAGTGCAAAGATCATCCCATGAAGGGACCAGTGCATCAGAGATCATCCAATGGGGGGACCGGTGCATCAAAGATCACCCCATGGGGGGACCGGTGCATCAAAGATCACCCCATGGGGGGACCGGTGCAAACATCATCCCATGAAGGGACCAGTGCAAACATCATCCCATGAAGGGACCAGTGCAAACATCATCCCATGAAGGGACCAGTGCAAACATCATCCCATGAAGGGACCAGTGCAAACATCATCCCATGAAGGGACCAGTGCAAACATCATCCCATGAAGGGACCAGTGCAAACATCATCCCATGAAGGGACCAGTGCAAACATCATCCCATGAAGGGACCAGTGCAAACATCATCCCATGAAGGGACCAGTGCAAACATCATCCCATGAAGGGACCAGTGCAAACATCATCCCAGGAAGGGACCAGTGCAAACATCATCCCAGGAAGGGACCAGTGCAAACATCATCCCAGGAAGGGACCAGTGCAAACATCATCCCAGGAAGGGACCAGTGCAAACATCATCCCAGGAAGGGACCAGTGCAAACATCATCCCAGGAAGGGACCAGTGCAAACATCATCCCAGGAAGGGACCAGTGCAAACATCATCCCAGGAAGGGACCAGTGCAAACATCATCCCAGGAAGGGACCAGTGCAAACATCATCCCAGGAAGGGACCAGTGCAAACATCATCCCAGGAAGGGACCAGTGCAAACATCATCCCAGGAAGGGACCAGTGCAAACATCATCCCAGGAAGGGACCAGTGCAAACATCCCATGAAGGGACTAGTGCATCAGAGGAGATCATCCCATGAAGGGACCAGTGCATCAGAGGAGATCATCCCATGAAGGGACCAGTGCATCAGAGATCATCCCATGAAGGGACCAGTGCATCAAAGATCATCCCATGAAGGGACCAGTGCATCAAAGATCATCCCATGAAGGGACAAGTGCATCAAAGATCATCCCATGAAGGGACAAGTGCATCAAAGATCATCCCATGAAGGGACAAGTGCATCACAGCACTCAGATTAGAGGTATGCAAGATCATCCAATGAAGGGACCAGTGCTTCAGAGGAGATCATCCCATGAAGGGACCAGTGCATCACAACACTAAGATTAGAGGTATGCAAGATCATCCCATGAAGGGAATAGTGCATCAGAGATCATCCCATGAAGGGACCAGTGCATCAGAGATCATCCCATATAGGGACCAGTGCATCAGAGATAATCCCATGAAGAACCAGTGCATCACAGCACTAAGATTAGAGGTATGCAAGATCATCCCATGAAGGGAGCAGTGCATCAAAAATCATCCCATGAAGGGACCAGTGCATCAAAGGTCATCCCATGAAGGGACCAGTGCATCAGAGGAAATCATCCCATGAAGGGACCAGTGCATCAGAGGAAATCATCCCATGAAGGGACCAGTGCATCAGAGGAAATCATCCCATGAAGGGACCAGTGCATCAGAGGAAATCATCCCATGAAGGGACCAGTGCATCAAAGATTATCCCATGAAGGGACCAGTGCGTCAAAGATTATCCCATGAAGGGACCAGTGCATCAAAGATCATCCCATGAAGGGTCCAGTGCATCAAAGATCATCCCATGAAGGGTCCAGTGCATCAAAGATCATCCCATGAAGGGACCAGTGCATCAAAGATCATCCCATGAAGGGACCAGTGCATCAAAGATCATCCCATGAAGGGACCAGTGCATCAAAGATCATCCCATGAAGGGACCAGTGCATCACAGCACTCAGATTAGAGGTACACAAGATCATCCCATGAAGGGACCAGTGCATCAGAGATCATCCCATGAAGAACCAGTGCATCACAGCACTAAGATTAGAGGTATGCAAGATCATCCCATGAAGGGACCAGTGCATCAAAGATCATTCCATGAAGGGACCAGGGCATCAAAGATCATCCCATGAAGGGACCAGGGCATCACAGATCATCCCATGAAGGGACCAGGGCATCACAGATCATCCCATGAAGGGACCAGGGCATCACAGATCATCCCATGAAGGGACCAGAGATCATCCCATGAAGGGACCAGAGATCATCCCATGAAGGGACCAGAGATCATCCCATGAAGGGACCAGTGCATCATAGATCATCCCATGAAGGGACCAGTGCATCAGAGTTCATCCCATGAAGGGACCAGTGCATCAGAGTTCATCCCATGAAGGGACCAGTGCATCAAAGATCCCATGAAGGGACCAGTGCATCAAAGATCCCATGAAGGGACCAGTGCATCAAAGATCCCATGAAGGGACCAGTGCATCAAAGATCCCATGAAGGGACCAGTGCATCAAAGATCCCATGAAGGGACCAGTGCATCAAAGATCCCATGAAGGGACCAGTGCTTTACAGCACTCAGATTAGAGGTATGCAAGACCATCCCATGAAGGGACCAATGCATCAGAGATCATCCAATGAAGGGACCAGTGCATCAGAGATCATCCCATGAAGGGACCAGTGCATCAGAGATCATCCCATGAAGGGACCAGTGCATCAGAGATCATCCCATGAAGGGACCATTGCATTACAGCACTAAGATTAGATGTATGCAAGATCATCCCATGAAAGGACCAGTGCATCAAAGATTTTCCCATGAAGGGACCAGTGCATCAAAGATTTTCCCATGAAGGGACCAGTGCATCAAAGATCATCCCATGAAGGGACCAGTGCATCAAAGATCATCCCATGAAGGGACCAGTGCATCAAAGGATATCCCTTGAATGGACCAGTGCATCAAAGGATATCCCTTGAATGGACCAGTGCATCAGAGATCATCCCATAAAGGGACCAGTGCATCAGAGATCATCCCATAAAGGGACCAGTGCATCAGAGATCATCCCATAAAGGGACCAGTGCATCAGAGATCATCCCATAAACGGACCAGTGCATCAAAGATCATCCCATGAAGGGACCAGTGCATCAGAGATCATCCCTTGAAGGGACCAGTGCATCAGAGATCATCCCTTGAAGGGACCAGTGCATCAGAGATCATCCCTTGAAGGGACCAGTGCATCAGAGATCATCCCTTGAAGGGACCAGTGCATCAGAGATCATCCCTTGAAGGGACCAGTGCATCAGAGATCATCCCTTGAAGGGACCAGAGCATCAGAGATCATCCCATGAAGGGACCAGAGCATCAGAGATCATCCCATGAAGGGACCAGAGCATCAGAGATAGTCCCATGAAGGGACCAGTGCATCAGAGATAGTCCCATGAAGGGACCAGTGCATCAGAGATAGTCCCATGAAGGGACCAGTGCATCAGAGATAGTCCCATGAAGGGACCAGTGCATCAGAGATAGTCCCATGAAGGGACCAGTGCATCAGAGATAGTCCCATGAAGGGACCGGTGCATCAGAGATCATCCCATGAAGGGACCGGTGCATCAGAGATCATCCCATGAAGGGACCACTGCATCAAAGATCATCCCATGAAGGGACCAGTGCATCACAGCACTCAGATTAGAGGTATGCAAGATCAACCCATAGAGGGACCAGTGCATCAAGATCATCCCATGAAGAGACCATTGCATTACAGCACTAAGATTAGATGTATGCAAGATCATCCCATGAAGGGACCAGTGCAAAGATCATCCCATGAAGGGACCAGTGCAAAGCTCATCCTATGAAGGGACCACTGCAACAAAGAACGTCCCATGAAGGGACCAGTGCATCAGAGATTATCCCATGAACGGACCAGTGCATCACTGCACTGATTAGAGGTATGCAAGATCAAACCATGAAGGGACCAGTGCAGCAAAGAGCATCCCATGAAGGGACCAGTGCATCACAGCACTAAGATAAGAGGTATGCACGATCATCTCATGAAGGGACCACTGCATCAGAGATAATCCCTTGAAAGGAACCAGTGCATCAGAGATCACCCCATGAAGGGACCAGTGCATCAGAGATCACCCCATGAAGGGACCAGTGCATAGGAGATCACCCCATGAAGGGACCAGTGCATCAAAGATTATCCCATGAAGGGAACAGTGCATCAAAGATTATCCCATGAAGGGAACAGTGCATCAGATTTCATCCCATGAAGGGACCAGTGCATCAGATTTCATCCCATGAAGGGACCAGTGCATCACAGCACTCAGATTAGAGGTATGCAAGATCATCCCATGAAGGGACCAGTGAATCAAAGATCATCCCATGAAGGGAATATTGCATCACAGCACGAAGATTAGAGGTATGCAAGATCATCCCATGAAGGGACCAGTGCAAAGATGATCCCATGAAGGGACCAGTGCAAAGATGATCCCATGAAGGGACCAGTGCATCAGAGATCATCCCATGAAGGGACCAGTGGATCAAAGATCATCCCATGAAGGGACCAGTGCATCAAAGATCATCCCATGAAGGGACCAGTGCATCAAAGATCATCCCATGAAGGGACCAGTGCATCAAAGATCATCCCATGAAGGGACCAGTGGATCAAAGATCATCCCATGAAGGGACCAGTGGATCAAGATCATCCCATGAAGGGACCAGTGGATCAAGATCATCCCATGAAGGGACCAGTGGATCAAGATCATCCCATGAAGGGACCAGTGGATCAAGATCATCCCATGAAGGGACCAGTGGATCAAGATCATCCCATGAAGGGACCAGTGGATCAAGATCATCCCATGAAGGGACCCGTGGATCAAGAGCATCCCATGAAGGGACCCGTGGATCAAGAGCATCCCATGAAGGGACCCGTGCATCAGAGAGCATCCCATGAAGGGACCCGTGCATCAGAGAGCATCCCATGAAGGGACCCGTGCATCAGAGATCATCCCATGAAGGG
Source organism: Triturus cristatus (assembly GCF_964204655.1). Taxonomy (NCBI): domain Eukaryota; kingdom Metazoa; phylum Chordata; class Amphibia; order Caudata; family Salamandridae; genus Triturus; species Triturus cristatus. The sequence goes on along the minus strand of NC_140588.1, from coordinate 410,477,835 downwards.
ACCAGTGCATCAGATCATCCCATGAAGGGACCAGTGCATCAGATCATCCCATGAAGGGACCAGTGCATTAAAGATCATCCCATGAAGGGACCAGTGCATTAAAGATCATCCCATGAAGGGACCAGTGCATCACAGCACTAAGATAAGAGGTATGCAAGATCATCCCATGAAGGGAGCAGTGCATCAAAGATCATCCCATGAAGGGACCAGTGCATCACAGCTCAGATTAGAGGTATGCAAGATCATCCCATGAAGGGACCAAAGATCATCCCATGAAGGGACCAAAGATCATCCCATGAAGGGACCAAAGATCATCCCATGAAGGGACCAAAGATCATCCCATGAAGGGACCAAAGATCATCCCATGAAGGGACCAAAGATCATCCCATGAAGGGACCAAAGATCATCCCATGAAGGGACCAAAGATCATCCCATGAAGGGACCAAAGATCATCCCATGAAGGGACCAAAGATCATCCCATGAAGGGACCAAAGATCATCCCATGAAGGGAATAGTGCATCACAGCACTAAGATTAGAGGTATGCAAGATCATCCCGTGAAGGGACCAGTGCATCAAAGATCATCCCGTGAAGGGACCAGTGCATCAAAGATTATCCCGTGAAGGGACCAGTGCATCACAGATCACCCCATGAAGGGACCAGTGCATCACAGATCACCCCATGAAGGGACCAGTGCATCACAGATCACCCCATGAAGGGACCAGTGCATCACAGATCACCCCATGAAGGGACCAGTGCATCACAGATCACCCCATGAAGGGACCAGTGCATCACAGATCATCCCATGAAGGGACCAGTGCATCAAAGATCATCCCATGAAGGGACCAGTGCATCAAAGATCATCCCATGAAGGGACCAGTGCATCAAAGATCATCCCATGAAGGGACCAGTGCATCAAAGACCATCCCATGAAGGGACCAGTGCATGAGAGATCATGCCATGAAGGGACCAGTGCAAAGATCATGCCATGAAGGGACCAGTGCATCAGAGATCATGCCATGAAGGGACCAGTGCATCAGAGATCATCCCATGAAGGGACCAGTGCAAAGATGATCCCATGAAGGGATCAGTGCAAAGATGATCCCATGAAGGGATCAGTGCAAAGATGATCCCATGAAGGGATCAGTGCAAAGATGATCCCATGAAGGGATCAGTGCAAAGATGATCCCATGAAGGGATCAGTGCAAAGATGATCCCATGAAGGGACCAGTGCAAAGATGATCCCATGAAGGGACCAGTGCAAAGATGATCCCATGAAGGGACCAGTGCAAAGATGATCCCATGAAGGGACCAGTGCAAAGATGATCCCATGAAGGGACCAGTGCATCAAAGATCATCCCATGAAGGGACCAGTGCATCAAAGATCATCCCATGAAGGGACCAGTGGATCAGAGATCATCCCATGAAGGGACCAGTGGATCAGAGATCATCCCATGAAGGGACCAGTGGATCAGAGATCATCCCATGAAGGGACCAGTGGATCAGAGATCATCCCATGAAGGGACCAGTGCATCAGAGATCATCCCATGAAGGGACCAGTGCATCAGAGATCATCCCATGAAGGGACCAGTGCATCAGAGATCATCCCATGAAGGGACCAGTGCATCAAAGACCATCCCATGAAGGGACCGGTGCATCAAAGACCATCCCATTGAGGGACCAGTGCATCAAAGATCATCCCAGGAAGGGACCAGTGCATCAGAGATCATCCCATGAAGGGACCAGTGCATCAGAGATCATCCCATGAAGGGACCAGTGCATCAGAGATCATCCCATGAAGGGACCAGTGCATCAGAGATCATCCCATGAAGGGACCAGTGCATCAGAGATCATCCCATGAAGGGACCAGTGCATCAGAGATCATCCCATGAAGGGACCAGTGCATCAGAGATCATCCCATGAAGGGACCAGTGCATCACAGCACTCAGATTAGAGGTATGCAAGATCAACCCATAGAGGGACCAGTGCATCAAGATCATCCCATGAAGAGACCATTGCATTACAGCACTAAGATTAGATGTATGCAAGATCATCCCATGAAGGGGCCAGTGCAACAAAGATCATCCCATGAAGGGGCCAGTGCAACAAAGATCATCCCATGAAAGGACCAATAAATCAAAGATCATCCAATGAAGGGACAAGTGCATCACAGCACTCAGATTAGAGGTATGCAAGATCATCCCATGAAGGGACCAGTGCATCAAAGATTATCCCAGGAAGGGACCAGTGCATCAAAGATCATCCCAGGAAGGGACCAGTGCAACAAAGATCTTCCCAGGAAGGGACCAGTGCACCAAAGATCTTCCCATGAAGGGACCAGTGCACCAAAGATCTTCCCATGAAGGGACCAGTGCACCAAAGATCTTCCCATGAAGGGTCCAGTGCATCAAAGATCATCCCATGAAGGGTCCAGTGCATCAAAGATCATCCCATGAAGGGTCCAGTGCATCAAAGATCATCCCATGAAGGGACCAGTGCATCAAAGATTATCCCATGAAGGGACCAGTGCATCAAAGATCATCCCACGAAGGGACCAGTGCATCAAAGCTCATCCCAAGAAGGGACCAGTGCATCAAAGCTCATCCCATGAAGGGACCAGTGCATCAAAGATCATCCCATGAAGGGACCAGTGCATCAAAGATCATCCTATTAAGGGACCAGGGCATCACAGCACTCAGATTACAGGTATGCAAGATCATCCCATGAAGGGAGTAGTGCATCAGAGATCATCCCATGAAGGGACCAGTGCATCAGAGATCATCCCATTAAGGGACCAGTGCATCAGAGATCATCCCATTAAGGGACCAGTGCATCAGAGATCATCCCATTAAGGGACCAGTGCATCAGAGATCATCCCATTAAGGGACCAGTGCATCAGAGATCATCCCATTAAGGGACCAGTGCATCAGAGATCATCCCATTAATGGGCCAGTGCATCAAAGATCATCCCATTAAGGGACCAGGGCATCACAGCACTCAGATTAGAGGTATGCAAGATCATCCCATGAAGGGACCAGTGCATCAAATATCATCCCATGAAGGGACCAGTGCATCAGAGATCATCCCATGAAGGGACCAGTGCATCAGAGATCATCCCATGAAGGGACCAGTGCATCAGAGATCATCCCATGAAGGGACCAGTGCAACAAAGATGATCCCATGAAGGGACCAGTGCAACAAAGATCATCCCATGAAGGGACCAATTAATCAAAGATCATCCAATGAAGGGACCAATAAATCAAAGATCATCCAATGAAGGGACAAGTGCATCACAGCACTCAGATGAGAGGTATGCAAGATCATCCCATGAAGGGACCAGTCCATCAGAGATCATCCAATGGGGGGACCGGTGCAAACATCATCCCGTGAAGGGACCAGTGCAAACATCATCCCGTGAAGGGACCAGTGCAAACATCATCCCGTGAAGGGACCAGTGCAAACATCATCCCGTGAAGGGACCAGTGCAAACATCATCCCGTGAAGGGACCAGTGCAAACATCATCCCGTGAAGGGACCAGTGCAAACATCATCCCGTGAAGGGACCAGTGCAAACATCATCCCGTGAAGGGACCAGTGCAAACATCATCCCGTGAAGGGACCAGTGCAAACATCATCCCGTGAAGGGACCAGTGCAAACATCATCCCGTGAAGGGACCAGTGCAAACATCATCCCGTGAAGGGACCAGTGCAAACATCATCCCGTGAAGGGACCAGTGCAAACATCATCCCGTGAAGGGACCAGTGCAAACATCATCCCGTGAAGGGACCAGTGCAAACATCATCCCGTGAAGGGACCAGTGCAAACATCATCCCGTGAAGGGACCAGTGCAAACATCATCCCGTGAAGGGACCAGTGCAAACATCATCCCGTGAAGGGACCATTGCAAACATCATCCCGTGCAGGGACCAGTGCAAACATCACGTGAAGGGACCAGTGCAAACATCATCCCGTGAAGGGACCAGTGCAAACATCATCCCGTGAAGGGACCAGTGCAAACATCATCCCGTGAAGGGACCAGTGCAAACATCATCCCGTGAAGGGACCAGTGCAAACATCCCGTGAAGGGACCAGTGCAAACATCCCGTGAAGGGACCAGTGCAAACATCCCGTGAAGGGACCAGTGCAAACATCATCCCGTGAAGGGACCAGTGCATCAAAGATCATCCCACGAAGGGACCAGTGCATCAAAGATCATCCCATGAAGGGACCAGTGCATCACAGATCACCCCATGAAGGGACCAGTGCATCACAGATCATCCCATGAAGGGACCAGTGCATCAAAGATCATCCCATGAAGGGACCAGTGCATCAAAGACCATCCCATGAAGGGACCAGTGCATCAGAGATCATCCCATGAAGGGACCAGTGCAAAGATCATGCCATGAAGGGACCAGTGCATCAGAGATCATCCCATGAAGGGACCAGTGCATCAGAGATCATCCCATGAAGGGACCAGTGCATCAAAAATCATCCCGTGAAGGGACCAGTGCATCAAAGATCATCCCGTGAAGGGAAAAGTTCATCAAAGATCCCGTGAAGGGAAAAGTTCATCAAAGATCATGCCATGAAGGGACCAGTGCATCAGAGATCATCCCATGAAGGGGCCAGTGCATCAGAGATCATCCCATGAAGGGACGAGTGCATCAGAGATCATCCCATGAAGGGACGAGTGCATCAGAGATCATCCCATGAAGGGACCAGTGCAAAGATGATCCCATGAAGGGATCAGTGCAAAGATGATCCCATGAAGGGATCAGTGCAAAGATGATCCCATGAAGGGATCAGTGCAAAGATGATCCCATGAAGGGATCAGTGCAAAGATGATCCCATGAAGGGATCAGTGCAAAGATGATCCCATGAAGGGATCAGTGCATCAGAGATCATCCCATGAAGGGACCAGTGCATCAGAGATCATCCCTTGAAGGGACCAGTGCATCAGAGATCATCCCTTGAAGGGACCAGTGCATCAGAGATCATCCCTTGAAGGGACCAGTGCATCAGAGATCATCCCTTGAAGGGACCAGTGCATCAGAGATCATCCCTTGAAGGGACCAGTGCATCAGAGATCATCCCTTGAAGGGACCAGAGCATCAGAGATCATCCCTTGAAGGGACCAGAGCATCAGAGATCATCCCATGAAGGGACCAGAGCATCAAAGATCATCCCATGAAGGGACCAGTGCATCACAGCACTCAGATTAGAGGTATGCAAGATCATCCCATGAAGGGACCAGTGCATCAGAGATCATCCCATGAAGGGACCAGTGCATCAAAGATCATCCAATGAAGGGACCAGTGCATCAAATAACATCCCATGAAGGGACCAGTGCAAAGATGATCCCATGAAGGGACCAGTGGATCAAAGATCATCCCATGAAGGGACCAGTGGATCAGAGATCATCCCATGAAGGGACCAGTGGATCAGAGATCATCCCATGAAGGGACCAGTGGATCAGAGATCATCCCATGAAGGGACCAGTGGATCAGAGATCATCCCATGAAGGCACAAGTGCATCAGAGATCATCCCATGAAGGCACAAGTGCATCAGAGATCATCCCATGAAGGGACCAGTGCATCACAGCACTCCGATTAGAGGTATGCAAGATCATCCCATGAAGGGACCAGGGCATTAAAGATCATCCCATGAAGGGACCAGTGCATCAAAGATCATTCCATGAAGGGACCAGTGCATCAAAGACCATCCCATGAAGGGACCGGTGCATCAAAGACCATCCCATGAAGGGACCGGTGCATCAAAGACCATCCCATGGAGGGACCAGTGCATCAAAAATTATCCCAGGAAGGGACCAGTGCACCAAAGATCATCCCATGAAGGGGCCAGTGCAACAAAGATCATCCCATGAAGGGGCCAGTGCAACAAAGATCATCCCATGAAAGGACCAATAAATCAAAGATCATCCAATGAAGGGACAAGTGCATCACAGCACTCAGATTAGAGGTATGCAAGATCATCCCATGAAGGGACCAGTGCATCAAAGATCATCCCATGAAGGGACCAGTGCATCAAAGATTATCCCAGGAAGGGACCAGTGCATCAAAGATCATCCCAGGAAGGGACCAGTGCATCAAAGATCTTCCCAGGAAGGGACCAGTGCACCAAAGATCTTCCCATGAAGGGTCCAGTGCATCAAAGATCATCCCATGAAGGGTCCAGTGCATCAAAGATCATCCCATGAAGGGACCAGTGCATCAAAGATCATCCCATGAAGGGACCAGTGCATCAAAGATTATCCCATGAAGGGACCAGTGCATCAAAGATCATCCCACGAAGGGACCAGTGCATCAAAGATCATCCCACGAAGGGACCAGGGCATCAAAGCTCATCCCAAGAAGGGACCAGTGCATCAGAGATCATCCCATTAAGGGACCAGTGCATCAGAGATCATCCCATTAAGGGACCAGTGCATCAGAGATCATCCCATTAAGGGGCCAGTGCATCAAAGATCATCCCATTAATGGGCCAGTGCATCAAAGATCATCCCATTAAGGGACCAGGGCATCACAGCACTCAGATTAGAGGTATGCAAGATCATCCCATGAAGGGACCAGTGCATCAAATATCATCCCATGAAGGGACCAGTGCATCAGAGATCATCCCATGAAGGGACCAGTGCATCAGAGATCATCCTATGAAGGGACCAGTGCAACAAAGATCATCCCATGAAGGGACCAGTGCAACAATGATCATCCCATGAAGGGACCAATTAATCAAAGATCATCCAATGAAGGGACCAATAAATCAAAGATCATCCAATGAAGGGACAAGTGCATCACAGCACTCAGATTAGAGGTATGCAAGATCATCCCATGAAGGGACCAGTGCATCAAAGATCATCCCATGAAGGGACCAGTGCATCACAGCACTCAGATTAGAGGTATGCAAGATCATCCCATGAAGGGACCAGTCCATCAGAGATCATCCAATGGGGGGACCGGTGCATTAAAGATCATCCCGTGAAGGGACCAGTGCAAACATCATCCCGTGAAGGGACCAGTGCAAACATCATCCCGTGAAGGGACCAGTGCAAACATCATCCCGTGAAGGGACCAGTGCAAACATCATCCCGTGAAGGGACCAGTGCAAACATCATCCCGTGAAGGGACCAGTGCAAACATCATCCCGTGAAGGGACCAGTGCAAACATCATCCCGTGAAGGGACCAGTGCAAACATCATCCCGTGAAGGGACCAGTGCAAACATCATCCCGTGAAGGGACCAGTGCAAACATCATCCCGTGAAGGGACCAGTGCAAACATCATCCCGTGAAGGGACCAGTGCAAACATCATCCCGTGAAGGGACCAGTGCAAACATCATCCCGTGAAGGGACCAGTGCAAACATCATCCCGTGAAGGGACCAGTGCAAACATCATCCCGTGAAGGGACCAGTGCATCAAAGATCATCCCACGAAGGGACCAGTGCATCAAAGATCATCCCACGAAGGGACCAGTGCAAACATCATCCCATGAAGGGACCAGTGCAAACATCATCCCATGAAGGGACCAGTGCATCAAAGATCATCCCATTAAGGGACCAGGGCATCAAAGATCATCCCATTAAGGGACCAGGGCATCACAGATCATCCCATGAAGGGACCAGGGCATCACAGATCATCCCATGAAGGGACCAGGGCATCACAGATCATCCCATGATGGGACCAGGGCATCACAGATCATCCCATGATGGGACCAGGGCATCACAGATCATCCCAGGATGGGACCAGGGCATCACAGATCATCCCATGAAGGGACCAGTGCATCAGAGATCAGCCCATGAAGGGACCAGAGATCATCCCATGAAGGGACCAGTGCATCATAGATCATCCCATGAAGGGACCAGTGCATCAAAGATCATCCCAGGAAGGGACCAGTGCATCAAAGACCATCCCAGGAAGGGACCAGTGCATCAAAGTTCATCCCAGGAAGGGACCAGTGCATCAAAGATCATCCCATGAAGGGCCCAGTGCATCAATGATCATCCCATGAAGGGCCCAGTGCATCAAAGATCATCCCAGGAAGGGACCAGTGCATCAGAGATCATGCCATGAAGGACCAGTGCATCAGAGATCATGCCATGAGGGGACCAGTGCATCAAAGATCATCCCATTAAGGGAACAGGGCATCACAGCACTCCGATTAGAGGTATGCAAGATCATCCCATGAAGGGACCAGTGCATCAAATATCATCCCAGGAAGGGACCAGTGCATCAGAGATCATCCCATGAAGGGACCAGTGCATCAGAGATCATCCCATGAAGGGACCAGTGCGTCGGAGGTCATCCCATGAAGGGACCAGTGCATCAGAGATCATCCCATGAGGGGACCAGTGCATCAGAGATCATCCCATGAAGGGACCAGTGCATCAGAGATCATCCCATGAAGGGACCAGTGCATCACAGCACTAAGATTAGAGGTATGCAAGATCATCCCATGAAGGGACCAGTGCATCAACGATCATCCCATGAAGGGACCAGTGCATCAACGATCATCCCATGAAGGGACCAGTGCATCAAAGATCATCCCATTAAGGGACCAGTGCATCAACGATCATCCCATTAAGGGACCAGTGCATCAAAGATCATCCCATTAAGGGACCAGTGCATCAGAGATAATCCCATGAAGGGACCAGTGCATCAGAGATAATCCCATGAAGGGACCAGTGCATCAGAGATAATCCCATGAAGGGACCAGTGCATCACAGCACTCAGATTAGAGGTATGCAAGGTCATCCCATGAAAGGACCAGTGCATCAAAGATCATCCCATGAAGGGACCAGTGCACCAAAGATCATCCCATGAAGTGACCAGTGCACCAAAGATCATCCCATGAAGGGACCAGTGCACCAAAGATCATCCCATGAAGGGACCAGTGCATCAGAGATCATCCCATGAAGGGACCAGTGCATCAGAGATCATCCCATGAAGGGACCAGTGCATCAGAGATCATCCCATGAAGGGACCAGTGCATCAGAGATCATCCCATGAAGGGACCAGTGCATCAGAGATCATCCCATGAAGGGACCAGTGCAAAGATCATCCCATGAAGGGACCAGTGCAAAGATCATCCCATGAAGGGACCAGTGCAAAGATCATCCCATGAAGGGACCAGTGCAAAGATCATCCCATGAAGGGACCAGTGCAAAGATCATCCCATGAAGGGACCAGTGCAAAGATCATCCCATGAAGGGACCAGTGCAAAGATCATCCCATGAAGGGACCAGTGCAAAGATCATCCCATGAAGGGACCAGTGCAAAGATCATCCCATGAAGGGACCAGTGCAAAGATCATCCCATGAAGGGACCAGTGCAAAGATCATCCCATGAAGGGACCAGTGCAAAGATCATCCCATGAAGGGACCAGTGCAAAGATCATCCCATGAAGGGACCAGTGCAAACATCATCCCATGAAGGGACCAGTGCAAACATCATCCCATGAAGGGACCAGTGCAAACATCATCCCATGAAGGGACCAGTGCAAACATCATCCCATGAAGGGACCAGTGCAAACATCATCCCATGAAGGGACCAGTGCAAACATCATCCCATGAAGGGACCAGTGCAAACATCATCCCATGAAGGGACCAGTGCAAACATCATCCCATGAAGGGACCAGTGCAAACATCATCCCATGAAGGGACCAGTGCAAACATCATCCCATGAAGGGACCAGTGCAAACATCATTCCATGAAGGGACCAGTGCAAACATCATCCCATGAAGGGACCAGTGCATCAGAGATTATCCCATGAAGGGACCAGTGCAAAGATCATCCCATGAAGGGACCAGTGCATCAGAGATCATCCCATGAAGGGTCCAGTGCATCACAGCACTCAGATTAGAGGTATGCAAGATCATCCCATGAAGGGAGCAGTGCATCAAAGATCATCCCATGAAGGGACCAGTGCATCAGAGATCATCCCATGAAGGGACCAGTGCATCGGAGATCATCCCATGAAGGGACCAGTGCATCAGAGATCATCCCATGAAGGGACCAGAGCATCACAGCACTAAGATTAGAGGTATGCAAGATCATCCCATGAAGGGACAAGTGCATCACAACACTCAGATTAGAGGTATGCAAGATCATCCCATGAAGGGACCAGTGCTTCAGATGAGATCATCCCATGAAGGGACCAGTGCATCAGAGATCATCCCATGAAGGGACCAGTGCATCAGAGATCATCCCATGAAGGGACCAGTGCATCAGAGATCATCCCTTGAAGGGACCAGTGCATCAGAGATCATCCCTTGAAGGGACCAGTGCATCAGAGATCATCCCTTGAAGGGACCAGTGCATCAGAGATCATCCCTTGAAGGGACCAGTGCATCAGAGATCATCCCTTGAAGGGACCAGTGCATCAGAGATCATCCCTTGAAGGGACCAGAGCATCAGAGATCATCCCTTGAAGGGACCAGAGCATCAGAGATCATCCCATGAAGGGACCAGAGCATCAAAGATCATCCAATGAAGGGACCAGAGCATCAGAGATAGTCCCATGAAGGGACCAGTGCATCAGAGATAGTCCCATGAAGGGACCAATGCATCAGAGATAGTCCCATGAAGGGACCAATGCATCAGAGATAGTCCCATGAAGGGACCAGTGCATCAGAGATAGTCCCATAAAGGGACCGGTGCATCAGAGATCATCCCATGAAGGGACCGGTGCATCAGAGATCATCCCATGAAGGGAGAGCACTGCATCAAAGATCATCCCATGAAGGGACCAGTGCATCACAGCACTCAGATTAGAGGTATGCAAGATCAACCCATAGAGGGACCAGTGCATCAAGATCATCCCATGAAGAGACCATTGCATTACAGCACTAAGATTAGATGTATGCAAGATCATCCCATGAAGGGACCAGTGCAAAGATCATCCCATGAAGGGACCAGTGCAAAGCTCATCCTATGAAGGGACCACTGCAACAAAGAACGTCCCATGAAGGGACCAGTGCATCAGAGATTATCCCATGAACGGACCAGTGCATCACTGCACTGATTAGAGGTATGCAAGATCAAACCATGAAGGGACCAGTGCAGCAAAGAGCATCCCATGAAGGGACCAGTGCATCACAGCACTAAGATAAGAGGTATGCAAGATCATCTCATGAAGGGACCACTGCATCAGAGATAATCCCTTGAAAGGAACCAGTGCATCAGAGATCACCCCATGAAGGGACCAGTGCATCAGAGATCACCCCATGAAGGGACCAGTGCATAGGAGATCACCCCATGAAGGGACCAGTGCATCAAAGATTATCCCATGAAGGGAACAGTGCATCAAAGATTATCCCATGAAGGGAACAGTGCATCAGATTTCATCCCATGAAGGGACCAGTGCATCACAGCACGAAGATTAGAGGTATGCAAGATCATCCCCTGAAGGGACCAGTGCATCAAAGATCATCCCATGAAGGGAATATTGCATCACAGCACGAAGATTAGAGGTATGCAAGATCATCCCATGAAGGGACCAGTGGATCAAAGATCATCCCATGAAGGGACCAGTGGATCAAAGATCATCCCATGAAGGGACCAGTGGATCAAAGATCATCCCATGAAGGGACCAGTGGATCAAAGATCATCCCATGAAGGGACCAGTGGATCAAGATCATCCCATGAAGGGACCAGTGGATCAAGATCATCCCATGAAGGGACCAGTGGATCAAGATCATCCCATGAAGGGACCAGTGGATCAAGATCATCCCATGAAGGGACCAGTGGATCAAGATCATCCCATGAAGGGACCAGTGGATCAAGATCATCCCATGAAGGGACCCGTGGATCAAGATCATACCATGAAGGGACCCGTGCATCAGAGAGCATCCCATGAAGGGACCCGTGCATCAGAGAGCATCCCATGAAGGGACCCGTGCATCAGAGATCATCCCATGAAGGGACCAGTGCATCAGATCATCCCATGAAGGGACCAGTGCATTAAAGATCATCCCATGAAGGGACCAGTGCATTAAAGATCATCCCATGAAGGGACCAGTGCATCACAGCACTAAGATAAGAGGTATGCAAGATCATCCCATGAAGGGACCAGTGCATCACAGCTCAGATTAGAGGTATGCAAGATCATCCCATGAAGGGACCAAAGATCATCCCATGAAGGGACCAAAGATCATCCCATGAAGGGACCAAAGATCATCCCATGAAGGGACCAAAGATCATCCCATGAAGGGACCAAAGATCATCCCATGAAGGGAATAGTGCATCACAGCACTAAGATTAGAGGTATGCAAGATCATCCCGTGAAGGGACCAGTGCATCACAGATCATCCCATGAAGGGACCAGTGCATCAAAGACCATCCCATGAAGGGACCAGTGCATCAAAGACCATCCCATGAAGGGACCAGTGCATCAAAGACCATCCCATGAAGGGACCAGTGCATCAAAGACCATCCCATGAAGGGACCAGTGCATGAGAGATCATGCCATGAAGGGACCAGTGCAAAGATCATGCCATGAAGGGACCAGTGCAAAGATCATACCATGAAGGGACCAGTGCAAAGATCATGCCATGAAGGGACCAGTGCATCAAAGATCATGCCATGAAGGGACCAGTGCATCAAAGATCATGCCATGAAGGGACCAGTGCATCAAAGATCATGCCATGAAGGGACCAGTGCATCAAAGATCATCCCATGAAGGGACCAGTGCATCAAAGATCATCCCATGAAGGGACCAGTGCATCAAAGATCATCCCGTGAAGGGACCAGTGCATCAAAGATCATCCCGTGAAGGGAAAAGTTCATCAAAGTTCATCCCGTGAAGGGAAAAGTTCATCAAAGATCATGCCATGAAGGGACCAGTGCATCAGAGATCATCCCATGAAGGGGCCAGTGCATCAGAGATCATCCCATGAAGGGACGAGTGCATCAGAGATCATCCCATGAAGGGACGAGTGCATCAGAGATCATCCCATGAAGGGACGAGTGCATCAGAGATCATCCCATGAAGGGACCAGTGCAAAGATGATCCCATGAAGGGACCAGTGCAAAGATGATCCCATGAAGGGATCAGTGCAAAGATGATCCCATGAAGGGATCAGTGCAAAGATGATACCATGAAGGGATCAGTGCAAAGATGATACCATGAAGGGATCAGTGCAAAGATGATCCCATGAAGGGACCAGTGCAAAGATGATCCCATGAAGGGACCAGTGCAAAGATGATCCCATGAAGGGACCAGTGCATCAAAGATCATTCCATGAAGGGACCAGTGCATCAAAGACCATCCCATGAAGGGACCAGTGCATCAAAGACCATCCCATGAAGGGACCGGTGCATCAAAGACCATCCCATTGAGGGACCAGTGCATCAAAGATCATCCCAGGAAGGGACCAGTGCAACAAAGATCTTCCCATGAAGGGACCAGTGCATCAGAGATCATCCCATGAAGGGACCAGTGCATCAGAGATCATCCCATGAAGGGACCAGTGCATCAGAGATCATCCCATGAAGGGACCAGTGCATCAGAGATCATCCCATGAAGGGACCAGTGCATCAGAGATCATCCCATGAAGGGACCAGTGCATCAGAGATCATCCCATGAAGGGACCAGTGCATCAGAGATCATCCCATGAAGGGACCAGTGCATCAGAGATCATCCCATGAAGGGACCAGTGCATCAGAGATCATCCCATGAAGGGACCAGTGCATCAGAGATCATCCCATGAAGGGACCAGTGCATCAGAGATCATCCCATGAAGGGACCAGTGCATCAGAGATCATCCCATGAAGGGACCAGTGCATCAGAGATCATCCCATGAAGGGACCAGTGCATCAGAGATCATCCCATGAAGGGACCAGTGCATCACAGCACTCAGATTAGAGGTATGCAAGATCAACCCATAGAGGGACCAGTGCATCAAGATCATCCCATGAAGAGACCATTGCATTACAGCACTAAGATTAGATGTATGCAAGATCATCCCATGAAGGGGCCAGTGCAACAAAGATCATCCCATGAAGGGGCCAGTGCAACAAAGACCATCCCATGAAAGGACCAATAAATCAAAGATCATCCAATGAAGGGACAAGTGCATCACAGCACTCAGATTAGAGGTATGCAAGATCATCCCATGAAGGGACCAGTGCATCAAAGATCATCCCATGAAGGGACCAGTGCATCAAAGATTATCCCAGGAAGGGACCAGTGCATCAAAGATCATCCCAGGAAGGGACCAGTGCAACAAAGATCATCCCAGGAAGGGACCAGTGCAACAAAGATCTTCCCAGGAAGGGACCAGTGCACCAAAGATCTTCCCATGAAGGGTCCAGTGCATCAAAGATCATCCCATGAAGGGTCCAGTGCATCAAAGATCATCCCATGAAGGGTCCAGTGCATCAAAGATCATCCCATGAAGGGACCAGTGCATCAAAGATTATCCCATGAAGGGACCAGTGCATCAAAGATCATCCCACGAAGGGACCAGTGCATCAAAGCTCATCCCAAGAAGGGACCAGTGCTTTAAAGCTCATCCCATGAAGGGACCAGTGCATCAAAGATCATCCCATGAAGGGACCAGTGCATCAAAGATCATCCTATTAAGGGACCAGGGCATCACAGCACTCAGATTAGAGGTATGCAAGATCATCCCATGAAGGGAGTAGTGCATCAGAGATCATCCCATGAAGGGACCAGTGCATCAGAGATCATCCCATTAAGGGACCAGTGCATCAGAGATCATCCCATTAAGGGACCACTGCATCAGAGATCATCCCATTAAGGGACCAGTGCATCAGAGATCATCCCATTAAGGGGCCAGTGCATCAAAGATCATCCCATTAATGGGCCAGTGCATCAAAGATCATCCCATTAAGGGACCAGGGCATCACAGCACTCAGATTAGAGGTATGCAAGATCATCCCATGAAGGGACCAGTGCATCAAATATCATCCCATGAAGGGACCAGTGCATCAGAGATCATCCCATGAAGGGACCAGTGCATCAGAGATCATCCCATGAAGGGACCAGTGCATCAGAGATCATCCTATGAAGGGACCAGTGCAACAAAGATCATCCCATGAAGGGACCAATTAATCAAAGATCATCCAATGAAGGGACCAATAAATCAAAGATCATCCAATGAAGGGACAAGTGCATCACAGCACTCAGATTAGAGGTATGCAAGATCATCCCATGAAGGGACCAGTCCATCAGAGATCATCCAATGGGTGGACCGGTGCATTAAAGATCATCCCATGAAGGGACCAGTGCAAACATCATCCCGTGAAGGGACCAGTGCAAACATCATCCCGTGAAGGGACCAGTGCAAACATCATCCCGTGAAGGGACCAGTGCAAACATCATCCCGTGAAGGGAGCAGTGCAAACATCATCCCGTGAAGGGACCAGTGCAAACATCATCCCGTGAAGGGACCAGTGCAAACATCATCCCGTGAAGGGACCAGTGCAAACATCATCCCGTGAAGGGACCAGTGCAAACATCATCCCGTGAAGGGACCAGTGCAAACATCATCCCGTGAAGGGACCAGTGCAAACATCATCCCGTGAAGGGACCAGTGCAAACATCATCCCGTGAAGGGACCAGTGCAAACATCATCCCGTGAAGGGACCAGTGCAAACATCATCCCGTGAAGGGACCAGTGCAAACATCATCCCGTGAAGGGACCAGTGCAAACACAGTGCAAACATCATCCCGTGAAGGGACCAGTGCAAACATCATCCCACAAAGGGACCAGTGCAAACATCATCCCACAAAGGGACCAGTGCAAACATCATCCCACAAAGGGACCAGTGCAAACATCATCCCACGAAGGGACCAGTGCATCAAAGATCATCCCACGAAGGGACCAGTGCATCAAAGATCATCCCACGAAGGGACCAGTGCATCAAAGATCATCCCACGAAGGGACCAGTGCATCAAAGATCATCCCACGAAGGGACCAGTGCATCAAAGATCATCCCACGAAGGGACCAGTGCATCAAAGATCATCCCACGAAGGGACCAGTGCATCAAAGATCATCCCACGAAGGGACCAGTGCATCAAAGATCATCCCATGAAGGGACCAGGGCATCAAAGATCATCCCATTAAGGGACCAGGGCATCAAAGATCATCCCATTAAGGGACCACTGCATCAGAGATCATCCCATTAAGGGACCAGGGCATCAAAGATCATCCCATTAAGGGACCAGGGCATCAAAGATCATCCCATTAAGGGACCAGGGCATCAAAGATCATCCCATTAAGGGACCAGGGCATCACAGATCATCCCATGAAGGGACCAGGGCATCACAGATCATCCCATGAAGGGACCAGGGCATCACAGATCATCCCATGAAGGGACCAGGGCATCACAGATCATCCCATGAAGGGACCAGGGCATCACAGATCATCCCATGAAGGGACCAGGGCATCACAGATCATCCCATGATGGGACCAGGGCATCACAGATCGTCCCATGATGGGACCAGGGCATCACAGATCATCCCATGAAGGGACCAGTGCATCAGAGATCAGCCCATGAAGGGACCAGAGATCATCCCATGAAGGGACCAGTGCATCATAGATCATCCCATGAAGGGACCAGTGCATCAAAGATCATCCCAGGAAGGGACCAGTGCATCAAAGACCATCCCAGGAAGGGCCCAGTGCATCAAAGATCATCCCAGGAAGGGCCCAGTGCATCAAAGATCATCCCAGGAAGGGCCCAGTGCATCAAAGATCATCCCAGGAAGGGCCCAGTGCATCAAAGATCATCCCAGGAGGGGACCAGTGCATCAGAGATCATGCCATGAGGGGACCAGTGCATCAGAGATCATGCCATGAGGGGACCAGTGCATCAAAGATCATCCCATGAGGGGACCAGTGCATCAAAGATCATCCCATGAAGGGACCAGTGCATCAAAGATCATCCCATGAAGGGACCAGTGCATCAGAGATCATCCTATTAAGGGACCAGGGCATCACAGCACTCAGATTAGAGGTATGCAAGATCATCCCATGAAGGGAGTAGTGCATCAGAGATCATCCCATGAAAGGACCAGTGCATCAGAGATCATCCCATTAAGGGACCAGTGCATCAAAGATCATCCCATTAAGGGAACAGGGCATCACAGCACTCCGATTAGAGGTATGCAAGATCATCCCATGAAGGGACCAGTGCATCAAATATCATCCCATGAAGGGACCAGTGCATCAGAGATCATCCCATGAAGGGACCAGTGCATCAGAGATCATCCCATGAAGGGACCAGTGCATCAGAGATCATCCCATGAAGGGACCAGTGCATCAGAGATCATCCCATGAAGGGACCATCGCATCAAAGGTCATCCCAGGAAGGGACCAGTGCATCAAAGGTCATCCCAGGAAGGGACCAGTGCATCAAAGGTCATCCCAGGAAGGGACCAGTGCATCAAAGGTCATCCCAGGAAGGGACCAGTGCATCAGAGATCATGCCATGAAGGGACCAGTGCATCAGAGATCATGCCATGAAGGGACCAGTGCATCAGAGATCATGCCATGAAGGGACCAGTGCATCAGAGATCATCCCATGAAGGGACCAGTGCATCAACGATCATCCCATTAAGGGACCAGTGCATCAACGATCATCCCATTAAGGGACCAGTGCATCAACGATCATCCCATTAAGGGACCAGTGCATCAAAGATCATCCCATTAAGGGACCAGTGCATCAAAGATCATCCCATTAATGGACCAGTGCATCAAAGATCATCCCATTAAGGGACCAGTGCATCAAAGATCATCCCAAGAAGGGACCAGTGCATCAAAGATCATCCCAAGAAGGGACCAGTGCATCAGAGATAATCCCATGAAGGGACCAGTGCATCAGAGATAATCCCATGAAGGGACCAGTGCATCACAGCACTCAGATTAGAGGTATGCAAGGTCATCCCATGAAAGGACCAGTGCATCAAAGATCATCCCATGAAGGGACCAGTGCACCAAAGATCATCCCATGAAGTGGCCAGTGCACCAAAGATCATCCCATGAAGGGACCAGTGAATCAAAGATCATGCCATGAAGGGACCAGTGCATCAAAAATCATCCCATGAAGGGACCAGTGCAACAAAAATCATCCCATGAAGGGACCAGTGCATCAGAGGTCATCCCATGAAGGGACCAGTGCATCAGAGGTCATCCCATGAAGGGACCAGTGCAAAGATCATCCCATGAAGGGACCAGTGCATCAGAGATCATCCCATGAAGGGACCAGTGGATCAAAGATCATCCCATGAAGGGACCAGTGCATCAGAGATCATCCAATGGGGGGACCGTTGCATCAAAGATCACCCCATGAAGGGGCCAGTGCAAACATCACCCCATGAAGGGACCAGTGCAAACATCACCCCATGAAGGGACCAGTGCAAACATCACCCCATGAAGGGACCAGTGCAAACATCACCCCATGAAGGGACTAGTGCAAACATCACCCCATGAAGGGACTAGTGCAAACATCACCCCATGAAGGGACCAGTGCAAAGATCATCCCATGAAGGGACCAGTGCAAAGATCATCCCATGAAGGGACCAGTGCAAAGATCATCCCATGAAGGGACCAGTGCAAAGATCATCCCATGAAGGGACCAGTGCAAAGATCATCCCATGAAGGGACCAGTGCAAACATCATCCCATGAAGGGACCAGTGCAAACATCATCCCATGAAGGGACCAGTGCAAACATCATCCCATGAAGGGACCAGTGCAAACATCATCCCATGAAGGGACCAGTGCAAACATCATTCCATGAAGGGACCAGTGCAAACATCATTCCATGAAGGGACCAGTGCAAACATCATTCCATGAAGGGACCAGTGCAAACATCATCCCATGAAGGGACCAGTGCATCAGAGATTATCCCATGAAGGGACCAGTGCAAAGATCATCCCATGAAGGGACCAGTGCATCAGAGATCATCCCATGAAGGGTCCAGTGCATCACAGCACTCAGATTAGAGGTATGCAAGATCATCCCATGAAGGGAGCAGTGCATCAGAGATCATCCCATGAAGGGACCAGTGCATCAGAGATCATCCCATGAAGGGACCAGTGCATCGGAGATCATCCCATGAAGGGACCAGTGCATCAGAGATCATCCCATGAAGGGACCAGTGCATCAGAGATCATCCCATGAAGGGACCAGTGCATCAGAGATCATCCCATGAAGGGACCAGTGCATCAGAGATCATCCCATGAAGGGACCAGTGCATCAGAGATCATCCCATGAAGGGACCAGTGCATCAGAGATCATCCCATGAAGGGACCAGTGCTTTAGAGATCATCCCATGAAGAAACAGTGCATCACAGCACTAAGATTAGAGGTATGCAAGATCATCCCATAAAGGGACCAGTGCATCAAAGATCATCCCATGAAGGGACAAGTGCATCACAGCACTCAGATTAAAGGTATGCAAGATCATCCCATGAAGGGACCAGTGCTTCAGAGGAGATCATCCCATGAAGGGACCAGTGCATCACAACACTAAGATTAGAGGTATGCAAGATCATCCCATGAAGGGAGTAGTGCATCAGAGATCATCCCATGAAGGGACCAGTGCATCAGAGATCATCCCATGGAGGGACCAGTGCATCAGAGATCATCCCATATAGGGACCAGTGCATCAGAGATAATCCCATGAAGAACCAGTGCATCACAGCACTAAGATTAGAGGTATGCAAGATCATCCCATGAAGGGAGCAGTGCATCAAAGATCATCCCATGAAGGGACCAGTGCATCAAAGGTCATCCCATGAAGGGACCAGTGCATCAGAGGAGATCATCCCATGAAGGGACCAGTGCATCAGAGGAGATCATCCCATGAATGGACCAGTGCATCAAAGATCATCCCATGAAGGGACCAGTGTGTCAAAGATTATCCCATGAAGGGACCAGTGCATCAAAGATCATCCCATGAAGGGTCCAGTGCATCAAAGATCATCCCATGAAGGGACCAGTGCATCAAAGATCATCCCATGAAGGGACCAGTGCATCAAAGATCATCCCATGAAGGGACCAGTGCATCAATGATCATCCATGAAGGGACCAGAGCATCACAGCACTCAGATTAGAGGTATGCAAGATCATCCCAAGAAGAGACTACTGCATCCGAGATCATCCCGTGAAGGGACCGGTGCATCCGAGATCATCCCGTGAAGGGACCGGTGCATCAGAGATCATCCCGTGAAGGGACCGGTGCATCAGAGATCATCCCGTGAAGGGACCGGTGCATCAGAGATCATCCCGTGAAGGGACCGGTGCATCAGAGATCATCCCGTGAAGGGACCGGTGCATCAAAGATCATCCCGTGAAGGGACCAATGCATCAAAGATCATCCCGTGAAGGGACCAATGCATCAAAGATCATCCCGTGAAGGGACCAATGCATCAAAGATCATCCCGTGAAGGGACCAGTGCAAAGATCATGCCGTGAAGGGACCAGTGCATCAAAGATCATCCCATAAAGGGACCAGTGCATCAAAGATCATCCCATAAAGGGACCAGTGCATCAGAGATCATCCCATAAAGGGACCAGTGCATCAGAGATCATCCCATGAAAGGACCAGTGCATCAGAGATCATCCCATGAAGGGACCATTAGTGCATCAAAGATCATCCAATGGAGGGACCAGTGCATCAAAGACCATCCTATGGAGGGACCAGTGCATCAAAGATCATCCCATTAAGGGACCAGTGCAAAGATGATCCCATGAAGGGACCAGTGCATCAAAGATGATCCCATGAATGGACCAGAGCAACACAGCACTCAGATTAGAGGTATGCAAGATCATCCCGTGAAGGAACCAGTGCATCAAAGATCATCCCATGGAGGGACCCGTGCATCAAAGATCATCCCATGAAGGGACCCGTGCATCAAAGATCATCCCATGAAGGGACCATTAGTGCATCAAAGATCATCCCATGAAGGGACCAGTGCATCAGATCATCCCATGAAGGGACCAGTGCATCAGAGATCATCCCATGAAGGGACCAGTGCATCAGAGATCATCCCATGAAGGGACCAGTGCATCAGAGATCATCCCATGAAGGGACCAGTGCATCAGAGATCATCCCATGAAGGGACCAGTGCATCAGAGAACATCCCATGAAGGGACCAGTGCATCAAAGATCATCCCATGAAGGGACCAGTGCATCAAAGATCATCCCATGAAGGGAACAGTGCATCACAGCACTCAGATTAGAGGTATGCAAGATAATCCCATGAAGGGACCAGGGCATTAAAGATCATCCCATGAAGGGACCAGTGCATCAGAGATCATCCCATGAAGGGACCAGGGCATTAAACATCATCCCATGAAGGGACCAGGGCATTAAACATCATCCCATGAAGGGACCAGGGCATTAAACATCATCCCATGAAGGGACCAGTGCATCAGAGATCATCCCATGAAGGGACCAGCGCATCAGAGATCATCCCATGAAGGGACCAGCGCATCAGAGATCATCCCATGAAGGGAGCAGTGCATCAAAGATCATCCCATGAAGGGAACAGTGCATCACAGCACTCAGATTAGAGGTATGCAAGATCATCCCATGAAGGGACCAGGGCATTAAAGATCATTCCATGAAGGGACCAGTGCATCAAAGATCATCCCATGAAGGGACCAGTGCAAAGATCATCCCATGAAGGGACCAGTGCATCAGAGATCATCCCATGAAGGGACCAGGGCATCAGAGATCATCCCATGAAGGGGCCAGTGCATCAGAGATCATCCCATGAAGGGGCCAGGGCATCAGAGATCATCCCATGAAGGGGCCAGTGCATCAGAGATCATCCCATGAAGGGGCCAGTGCATCAGAGATCATCCCATGAAGGGGCCAGTGCACAGATGATCCCATGAAGGGACCAGTGCATCAGAGAACATCCCATGAAGGGACCAGTGCATCAAAGATCATCCCATGAAGGGACCAGTGCATCAAAGATCATCCCATGAAGGGACCAGTGCATCAAAGATCATCCCATGAAGGGACCAGTGCATCAAAGATCATCCCATGAAGGGACCAGTGCAAAGATCATCCCATGAAGGGACCAGTACATCAAAGCACTCAGGTTAGAGGTATGCAAGATCATCTTATGAAGGGGCCAGTGCAAAGATCATCCCATTAAGGGACCAGGGCATCACAGCACTCAGATTATAGGTATGCAAGATCATCCCATGAAGGGACCAGTGCATCAAAGATCGTCCCATGAAGGGACCAGTGCATCAAAGATCGTCCCATGAAGGGACCAGTGCATCAAAGATCGTCCCATGAAGGGACCAGTGCATCAAAGATCATCCCATGGAGGGACCAGTGCATCAAAGATCATCCCATGGAGGGACCAGTGCATCACAGCTCTCAGATTAGAGAGCTGTGCAAGATCATCCCGAGAAGGAACCAGTGCATCAGAGATCATCCTGTGAAGAGACCGGTGCATCAGAGATCATCCCGTGAAGAGACCGGTGCATCAGAGATCATCCCGTGAAGAGACCGGTGCAGAGGAGATCATCCCATGAAGAGACCGGTGCATCAGAGATCATCCCATGAAGGGACCAGTGCATCAGAGATCATCCCATGAAGGGACCAGTGCATCACAGCACTCAGATTAGAGATATGCAAGATCATCCCATGAAGGGAACAGGGTATTAAAGACCATCCCATGAAGGGACCAGTGCATCAGAGATCATCCCATGAAGGGACCAGTGCATCAGAGATCATCCCATGAAGGGACCAGTGCATCAGAGATCATCCCATGAAGGGACCAGTGCATCAAAGATCATCCCATGGAGGGACCAGTGCATCAAAGACCATCCCATGAAGGGACCAGTGCATCAAAGACCATCCCATGGAGGGACCAGTGCATCAGAGATCATCCCATGGAGGGACCAGTGCATCAGAGATCATCCCATGAAGGGACCAGTGCATCAGAGATCATCCCATGAAGGGACCAGTGCATCAGAGATCATCCCATGAAGGGACCAGTGCATCAGAGATCATCCCATGAAGGGACCAGTGCATCAGAGATCATCCCATGAAGGGACCAATGCATCAGAGATCCTCCCATGAAGGGACCAGTGCATCAGAGATCCTCCCATGAAGGGACCAGTGCATCAGAGATCCTCCCATGAAGGGACCAGTGCATCAGAGATCCTCCCATGAAGGGACCAGTGCATCAGAGATCCTCCCATGAAGGGACCAGTGCATCAGAGATCCTCCCATGAAGGGACCAGTGCATCAGAGATCCTCCCATGAAGGGACCAGTGCATCAGAGATCCTCCCATGAAGGGACCAGTGCATCAGAGATCATCCCATGAAGGGACCAGTGCATCAGAGATCATCCCATGAAGGGACCAGTGCATCAGAGATCATCCCATGAAGGGACCAGTGCATCACAGCACTCAGATTAGAGGTATGCAAGATCATCCCATGAAGGGACGAGTGCATCAGAGATCATCCCGTGAAGGGACGGGTGCATCAGAGATCATCCCGTGAAAGGACGGGTGCATCAGAGATCATCCCGTGAAGGGACGGGTGCATCAGAGATCATCCCGTGAAGGGACGGGTGCATCAGAGATCATCCCGTGAAGGGACGGGTGCATCAGAGATCATCCCGTGAAGGGACCGGTGCATCAGAGATCATCCCGTGAAGGGACCGGTGCATCAGAGATCATCCCGTGAAGGGACCGGTGCATCAGAGATCATCCCGTGAAGGGACCGGTGCATCAGAGATCATCCCGTGAAGGGACCGGTGCATCAGAGATCATCCCGTGAAGGGACCGGTGCATCAGAGATCATCCCGTGAAGGGACCGGTGCATCAGAGATCATCCCGTGAAGGGACCGGTGCATCAGAGATCATCCCGTGAAGGGACCGGTGCATCAGAGATCATCCCGTGAAGGGACCGGTGCATCAGAGATCATCCCGTGAAGGGACCGGTGCATCAGAGATCATCCCGTGAAGGGACCGGTGCATCAGAGATCATCCCGTGAAGGGACCGGTGCATCAGAGATCATCCCGTGAAGGGACCGGTGCATCAGAGATCATCCCGTGAAGGGACCGGTGCATCAGAGATCATCCCGTGAAGGGACCAGTGCATCAGAGATCATCCCGTGAAGGGACCAGTGCATCAGAGATCATCCCGTGAAGGGACCAGTGCATCAGAGATCATCCCGTGAAGGGACCAGTGCATCAGAGATCATCCCGTGAAGGGACCAGTGCATCAAGATCATCCCATGAAGGGACCAGTATATCACAGCACTCAGATTAGAGGTATGCAAGATCATCCCATGAAGGGACCAGTGCATCAAAGATCATCCCGTGAAGGGACCAGTGCATCAGAGATCATCCCGTGAAGGGACCAGTGCATCAGAGATCATCCCGTGAAGGGACCAGTGCAAAGATCATGCCGTGAAGGGACCAGTGCATCAAAGATCATCCCATGAAGGGACCAGTGCATCACAGCTCAGATTAGAGGTATGCAAGACCATCCCATGAAGGGACCAGTCCATCAGAGACCATCCCATGAAGGGACCAGTGCATAAGAGATCATCCCATGAAGGGACCAGTGCATCACAGCACTCAGATTAGAGGTATGCAAGATCATCCCGTGAAGGAACCAGTGCATCAAAGATCATCCCGTGAAGGGACCAGTGCATCAAAGATCAACCCATGAAGGGACCAGTGCAAAGTTCATCCCATGAAGGGACCAGTGCATCAAAGATCATCCCGTGAAGGGACCGGTGCATCCGAGATCATCCCGTGAAGGGACCGGTGCATCCGAGATCATCCCGTGAAGGGACCGGTGCATCCGAGATCATCCCGTGAAGGGACCGGTGCATCCGAGATCATCCCGTGAAGGGACCGGTGCATCCGAGATCATCCCGTGAAGGGACCGGTGCATCCGAGATCATCCCGTGAAGGGACCGGTGCATCCGAGATCATCCCGTGAAGGGACCGGTGCATCCGAGATCATCCCGTGAAGGGACCGGTGCATCAGAGATCATCCCGTGAAGGGACCGGTGCATCAGAGATCATCCCGTGAAGGGACCGGTGCATCAGAGATCATCCCGTGAAGGGACCATTAGTGCATCAAACATCATCCCGTGAAGGGACCAGTGCAAAGATCATGCCGTGAAGGGACCAGTGCATCAAAGATCATGCCGTGAAGGGACCAGTGCATCAAAGATCATCCCATGAAGGGACCAGTGCAAAGATGATCCCATGAAGAGACCAGTGCATCAGAGATCATCCCATGAAGGGACCAGTGCATCAGAGATCATCCCATGAAGGGACCACTGCATCAGAGATCATCCCATGAAGGGACCACTGCATCAGAGATCATTCCATGAAGGGACCACTGCATCAGAGATCATTCCATGAAGGGACCACTGCATCAGAGATCATCCCGTGAAGGGACCAGTGCATCAGAGATCATCCCGTGAAGGGACCAGTGCGTCAAAGATCATCCCGTGAAGGGACCAGTGCGTCAAAGATCATCCCGTGAAGGGACCAGTGCGTCAAAGATCATCCCGTGAAGGGACCAGTGCGTCAGAGATCATCCCGTGAAGGGACCAGTGCGTCAGAGATCATCCCGTGAAGGGACCAGTGCGTCAGAGATCATCCCGTGAAGGGACCAGTGCATCAGAGATCATCCCGTGAAGGGACCAGTGCATCAGAGATCATCCCGTGAAGGGACCAGTGCATCAGAGAACATCCCATGAAGGGACCATTAGTGCATCAAACATCATCCCGTGAAGGGACCAGTGCAAAGATCATGCCGTGAAGGGACCAGTGCATCAGAGATCATCCCATGAAGGGACGAGTGCATCAGAGACCTTCCCATGAAGGGACGAGTGCATCAGAGACCATCCCATGAAGGGACGAGTGCATCAGAGACCATCCCATGAAGGGACGAGTGCATCAGAGACCATCCCATGAAGGGACGAGTGCATCAGAGACCATCCCATGAAGGGACGAGTGCATCAGAGACCATCCCATGAAGGGACGAGTGCATCAGAGACCATCCCATGAAGGGACGAGTGCATCAGAGACCATCCCATGAAGGGACGAGTGCATCAGAGACCATCCCATGAAGGGACGAGTGCATCAGAGATCATCCCATGAAGGGACCAGTGCATCACAGCACTCAGATTAGAGGTATGCAAGATCATCCCATGAAGGGACCAGTGCATCAGAGATCATCCCATGAAGGGACCAGTGCATCAGAGATCATCCCATGAAGGGACCAGTGCATCAGAGATCATCCCATGAAGAGACCAGTGCAAAGATGATCCCATGAAGGGACCAGTGCAAAGATGATCCCATGAAGGGACCAGTGCAAAGATCATCCCATGAAGGGACCAGTGGATCAAAGATCATCCCATGAAGGGACCAGTGGATCAAAGATCATCCCATGAAGGGACCAGTGGATCAAAGATCATCCCATGAAGGGACCAGTGGATCAAGATCATCCCATGAAGGGACCAGTGCATCAGAGATCATCCCATGAAGGGACAAGTGCATCAGAGATCATCCCATGAAGGGACCAGTGCATCAGAGATCATCCCATGAAGGGACCAGTGCATCAGAGATCATCCCATGAAGGGACCAGTGCATCAGAGATCATCCCATGAAGGGACCAGTGCATCAGAGATCATCCCATGAAGGGACCAGTGCATCAGAGATCATCCCATGAAGGGACCAGTGCATCAGAGATCATCCCATGAAGGGACCAGTGCATCACAGCACTCAGATTAGAGGTATGCAAGATGATCCCATGAAGGGACCAGTGCATCACAGCACTCAGATTGGAAGTATGCAAGATCATCCCGTGAAGGGACCAGTGCATCAGAGATCATCCCGTGAAGGGACCAGTGCATCAGAGATCATCCCGTGAAGGGACCAGTGCATCAGAGATCATCCCGTGAAGGGACCAGTGCATCAGAGATCATCCCGTGAAGGGACCAGTGCATCAAAGATCATCCCGTGAAGGGACCATTAGTGCAAAGATCATCCAATGAAGGGACCAGTGCATCAAACATCGTCCCGTGAAGGGACCAGTGCATCAAACATCATTCCGTGAAGGGACGAGTGCATCAGAGATCATCCCATGAAGGGACCAGTGCAAAGATGATCCCATGAAGGGACCAGTGCAAAGATGATCCCATGAAGGGACCAGTGCAAATATGATCCCATGAAGGGACCAGTGCAAATATGATCCCATGAAGGGACCAGTGCAAAGATCATCCCATGAAGGGACCAGTGGATCAAAGATCATCCCATGAAGGGACCAGTGGATCAAAGATCATCCCATGAAGGGACCAACGGATCAAAGATCATCCCATGAAAGGACCAGGGCATTAAAGATCATCCCATGACGGGACCAGTGCATCAGAGATCATCCCATGAAGGCACAAGGGCCTCAGCGATCCCATGAAGGGACCAGTGCATCAAAGATCATCCCATGAAGGGACCAGTGCATCAATCCCATGAAGGGACTAGTGCAAAGATCCCATGAAGGGACCAGTGCATCAGAGATCATCCCATGAAGGGACCAGTGCATCAGAGATCATCCCATGAAGGGACCAGTGCATCAGAGATCATCCCATGAAGGGACCAGTGCATCAGAGATCATCCCATGAAGAGATCAGTGCAAAGATGATCCCATGAAGGGACCAGGGCATTAAAGATCATCCCATGAAGGGACCAGGGCATCAGAGATCATCCCATGAAGGGACCAGTACATCAGATCATCCCATGAAGGGACCAGTGCATCAGATCATCCCATGAAGGGACCAGTGCATCAGAGATCATCCCATGAAGGGACCAGGGCATCAAAGACCATCCCATGAAGGGACCAGTGCATCAATCCCATGAAGGGACCAGTGCATCAGATCATCCCATGAAGGGACCAGGGCATTAAAGATCATCCCATGAAGGGACCAGTGCATCAAAGACCATCCCATGAAGGGACCAGTGCATCAAAGATCAACCCATGAAGGGACCATTAGTGCATCAAAGATCATCCCATGAAGGGACCGGTGCATCAGAGATCATCCCGTGAAGGGACCGGTGCATCAGAGATCATCCCGTGAAGGGACCGGTGCATCAGAGATCATCCCGTGAAGGGACCAGTGCATCACAGCACTGAGATTAAAGGTATGCAAGACCATCCCATGAAGGGACCAGGGCCTCAGCGATCCCATGAAGGGACCAGTGCATCAGAGATCATCTCGTGAAGGGACCAGTGCATCAGAGATCATCTCGTGAAGGGACCAGTGCATCAGAGATCATCCCGTGAAGGGACCAGTGCATCAGAGATCATCCCGTGAAGGGACCAGTGCATCAGAGATCATCCCGTGAAGGGACCAGTGCATCAGAGATCATCCCGTGAAGGGACCAGTGCATCAGAGATCATCCCGTGAAGTGACCAGTGCATCAGAGATCATCCCATGAAGTGACCAGTGCATCAGAGATCATCCCATGAAGTGACCAGTGCATCAGAGATCATCCCATGAAGTGACCAGAGCATCACAGCACTCAGATTAGAGGTATGCAAGATCATCCCATGAAGGGACCAGGGCATTAAAGATCATCCCATGAAGGGACCAGTGCATCAAGATCATCCCATGAAGGGACCAGTGCATCAAGATCATCCCATGAAGGGACCAGTGCATCAAGATCATCCCATGAAGGGACCAGTGCATCACAGCACTCAGATTAGAGGTATGCAAGATCATCCCATGAAGGGACCAGGGCATTAAAGATCATCCCATGAAGGGACCAGGGCATTAAAGATCATCCCATGAAGGGACCAGTGCATCAAGATCATCCCATGAAGGGACCAGTGCATCAGAGATCATCCCATGAAGGGACCAGTGCATCACAGCAATCAGATTGGAGGTATGCAAGATCATCCCATGAAGGGAAAAGTGCAATAAAGATCATCCCGTGAAGGGACCAGTGCATCAAAGATCATCCCTTGAAGGGACCAGTACAAAGATCATGCCGTGAAGGGACCATTAGTGCAAAGATCATCCAATGAAGGGACCAGTGCATCAAAGATCATCCCGTGAAGGGACCAGTGCATCAAAGATCATCCCGTGAAGGGACCAGTGCAAAGATAATGCCGTGAATAGACCAGTGCATCAAAGATCATCCCATGAAGGGACCAGTGCATCAAAGATCATCCCATGAAGGGACCAGTGCAAAGATGATCCCATGAAGGGACCAGTGCAAAGATGATCCCATGAAGGGACTAGTGCATCAAAGATCATCCCAAGAAGGGACCAGTGCATCAAAGATCATCCCAAGAAGGGACCAGTGCATCAAAGATCATCCCATGAAGGGACCACCGGATCAAAGATCATCCCATGAAGGGACCAGTGGATCAAAGATCATCCCATGAAAGGACCAGGGCATTAAAGATCATCCCATGAAGGGACCACTGCATCAAGACCATCCCATGAAGGGACCAGTGCATCACAGCACTCAGTTTAGAGGTACGCAAGATCATCCCATGAAGGGACAATTAGTGCATCAAAGATCATCCAGTGAAGGGACCAGTGCATCAAAGATCATCCCGTGAAGGGACCAGTGCAAAGATCATCCCGTGAAGGGACCAGTGCAAAGATCATCCCGTGAAGGGACCAGTGCATCAGAGATCATCACATGAAGGGACCAGTGCATCAGAGATCATCCCATGAAGGGACCAGTGCATCAGAGATCATCCCATGAAAGGACCAGTGCATCAGAGATCATCCCATGAAAGGACCAGGGCATCAGAGATCATCCCATGAAGGGACCACTGCATCAAGACCATCCCATGAAGGGACCAGTGCATCACAGCACTCAGATTAGAGGTACGCAAGATCATCCCATGAAGGGACAATTAGTGCATCAAAGATCATCCAGTGAAGGGACCAGTGCATCAAAGATCATCCCGTGAAGGGACCAGTGCAAAGATCATCCCGTGAAGGGACCAGTGCAAAGATCATCCCGTGAAGGGACCAGTGCATCAGAGATCATCCCATGAAGGGACCAGTGCATCAGAGATCATCCCATGAAGGGACCAGTGCATCAGAGATCATCCCATGAAGGGACCAGTGCATCAGAGATCATCCCATGAAGGGACCAGTGCATCAGAGATCATCCCATGAAGGGACCAGTGCATCAGAGATCATCCCATGAAGGGGCCAGTGCATCAGAGATCATCCCATGAAGGGGCCAGTGCATCAGAGATCATCCCATGAAGGGACCAGTGCATCAGAGATCATCCCATGAAGGGACCAGTGCAAAGATGATCCCATGAAGGGACCAGTGCAAAGATGATCCCATGAAGGGACCAGTGCAAAGATGATCCCATGAAGGGACCACTGAAAAGATGATCCCATGAAGGGACCAGTGCAAAGATGATCCCATGAAGGGACCAGTGCATCAAAGATGATCCCATGAAGGGACCAGTGGATCAAAGATCATCCCATGAAGGGACCAGTGGATCAAAGATCATCCCATGAAGGGACCAGTGCATCAAAGATCATCCCATGAAGGGACCACTGCATCAAGACCATCCCATGAAGGGACCAGTGCATCACAGCACTCATTAGAGGTACGCAAGATCATCCCATGAAGGGACCAGTGCATCAGAGATCATCCCATGAAGGGACAAGTGCATCAGAGATCATCCCATGAAGGGACAAGTGCATCAGAGATCATCCCATGAAGAGACCAGTGCATCAGAGATCATCCTATGAAGAGACCAGTGCATCAGAGATCATCCCATGAAGAGACCAGTGCATCACAGCACTCAGATTAGAGATATGCAAGATCATCCCATGAAGGGACCAGTGCATCGAAGACCATACCATGAAGGGACCAGTGCATCAAAGCCCATCCCATGAAGGGACCAGTGCATCAAAGCCCATCCCATGAAGGGACCAGTGCATCAAAGCCCATCCCATGAAGGGACCAGTGCATCAAAGCCCATCCCATGAAGGGACCAGTGCATCAGAGATCATCCCATGAAGGGACCAGTGCATCAAGATCATCCCATGAAGGGAACAGTGCATCACAGCACTCAGATTAGAGGTATGCAAGATCATCCCGTGAAGGGACCAGTGCATCAAAGACCATCCCATGAAGGGACCAGTGCATCAGAGATCATCCCATGAAGGGACCAGTGCAAAGATGATCCCATGAAGGGACCAGTGCAAAGATGATCCCATGAAGGGACTAGTGCATCAAAGATCATCCCAAGAAGGGACCAGTGCATTAAAGATCATCCCAAGAAGGGACCAGTGCATCAAAGATCATCCCATGAAGGGACCACCGGATCAAAGATCATCCCATGAAGGGACCAGTGGATCAAAGATCATCCCATGAAAGGACCAGGGCATTAAAGATCATCCCATGAAGGGACCACTGCATCAAGACCATCCCATGAAGGGACCAGTGCATCACAGCACTCAGTTTAGAGGTACGCAAGATCATCCCATGAAGGGACAATTAGTGCATCAAAGATCATCCAGTGAAGGGACCAGTGCATCAAAGATCATCCCGTGAAGGGACCAGTGCAAAGATCATCCCGTGAAGGGACCAGTGCAAAGATCATCCCGTGAAGGGACCAGTGCAAAGATCATCCCGTGAAGGGACCAGTGCAAAGATCATCCCGTGAAGGGACCAGTGCATCAGAGATCATCCCATGAAGGGACCAGTGCATCAGAGATCATCCCATGAAAGGACCAGTGCATCAGAGATCATCCCATGAAAGGACCAGGGCATTAAAGATCATCCCATGAAGGGACCACTGCATCAAGACCATCCCATGAAGGGACCAGTGCATCACAGCACTCAGATTAGAGGTACGCAAGATCATCCCATGAAGGGACAATTAGTGCATCAAAGATCATCCAGTGAAGGGACCAGTGCATCAAAGATCATCCCGTGAAGGGACCAGTGCAAAGATCATCCCGTGAAGGGACCAGTGCAAAGATCATCCCGTGAAGGGACCAGTGCATCAGAGATCATCCCATGAAGGGACCAGTGCATCAGAGATCATCCCATGAAGGGACCAGTGCATCAGAGATCATCCCATGAAAGGACCAGTGCATCAGAGATCATCCCATGAAAGGACCAGTGCATCAGAGATCATCCCATGAAGGGACCAGTGCATCAGAGATCATCCCATGAAGGGACCAGTGCATCAGAGATCATCCCATGAAGGGACCAGTGCATCAGAGATCATCCCATGAAGGGACCAGTGCAAAGATGATCCCATGAAGGGACCAGTGCAAAGATGATCCCATGAAGGGACCAGTGCAAAGATGATCCCATGAAGGGACCACTGAAAAGATGATCCCATGAAGGGACCAGTGCAAAGATGATCCCATGAAGGGACCAGTGCATCAAAGATGATCCCATGAAGGGACCAGTGGATCAAAGATCATCCCATGAAGGGACCAGTGGATCAAAGATCATCCCATGAAGGGACCAGTGCATCAAAGATCATCCCATGAAGGGACCACTGCATCAAGACCATCCCATGAAGGGACCAGTGCATCACAGCACTCATTAGAGGTACGCAAGATCATCCCATGAAGGGACCAGTGCATCAGAGATCATCCCATGAAGGGACAAGTGCATCAGAGATCATCCCATGAAGGGACAAGTGCATCAGAGATCATCCCATGAAGAGACCAGTGCATCAGAGATCATCCCATGAAGAGACCAGTGCATCAGAGATCATCCCATGAAGAGACCAGTGCATCACAGCACTCAGATTAGAGATATGCAAGATCATCCCATGAAGGGACCAGTGCATCGAAGACCATACCATGAAGGGACCAGTGCATCAAAGCCCATCCCATGAAGGGACCAGTGCATCAAAGCCCATCCCATGAAGGGACCAGTGCATCAAAGCCCATCCCATGAAGGGACCAGTGCATCAAAGCCCATCCCATGAAGGGACCAGTGCATCAGAGATCATCCCATGAAGGGACCAGTGCATCAAGATCATCCCATGAAGGGAACAGTGCATCACAGCACTCAGATTAGAGGTATGCAAGATCATCCCGTGAAGGGACCAGTGCATCAAATATCAACCCATGAAAGGACCATTAGTGCATCAAAGATCATCCCATGAAAGCACCATTAGTGCATCAAAGATCATCCCATGAAGGGACCATTAGTGCATCAAAGATCATCCCATGAAGGGACCAGTGCATCAGAGATCATCCCATGAAGGGACCAGTGCATCAGAGATCATCCCGATGAAGGGACCAGTGCATCAGAGATCATCCCGATGAAGGGACCAGTGCATCAGAGATCATCCCCATGAAGGGATCAGAGATCATCCCCATGAAGGGATCAGAGATCATCCCCATGAAGGGACCAGTGCATCAGAGATCATCCCCATGAAGGGACCAGTGCATCAGAGATCATCCCCATGAAGGGACCAGTGCATCAGAGATCATCCCCATGAAGGGACCAGTGCATCAGAGATCATCCCCATGAAGGGACCAGTGCATCAGAGATCATCCCCATGAAGGGACCAGTGCATCAGAGATCATCCCATGAAGGGACAATTAGTGCATCAAAGATCATCCAATGAAGGGACCAGTGCATCAAAGATCATGCCGTGAAGGGACCAGTGCATCAAAGATCATCCCATGAAGGGACCAGTGCATCAAAGATCATCCCATGAAGGGACCAGTGCATCAGAGATGATCCCATGAAGGGACCAGTGCATCAGAGATGATCCCATGAAGGGACCAGCGCAAAGATGATCCCATGAAGGGACCAGCGCAAAGATGATCCCATGAAGGGACCAGTGCAAAGATGATCCCATGAAGGGACCAGTGCATCAGAGATCATCCCATGAAGGGACCAGTGCATCAGAGATCATCCCATGAAGGGACCAGTGCATCAGAGATCATCCCATGAAGGGACCAGTGCATCCCACCACTCAGATTAGAGATATGCAAGATCATCCCATGAAGGTTAACAGGGTATTAAAGACCATCCCATGAAGGGACCAGTGCATAGAAGACCATCCCATGAAGGGACCAGTGCATCAAAGCCCATCCCATGAAGGGACCAGTGCATCAAAGCCCATCCCATGAAGGGACCAGTGCATCAAAGCCCATCCCATGAATGGACCAGTGCATCACAGCTCTCAGATTAGAGGTATGCAAGATCATCCCATGAAGAGACCAGTGCATCAGATCATCCCATGAAGAGACCAGTGCATCAGAGATCATCCCATGAAGAGACCAGTGCACCAGAGATCATCCCATGAAGGGACCAGTGCATCGAAGACCATCCCATGAAGGGACCAGTGCATCACAGCTCTCAGATTAGAGGTATGCAAGACCATCCCATGAAGGGACCAGGGCCTCAGAGATCATCCCATGAAGGGACCAGTGCATCAGAGATCATCCCATGAAGGGACCAGTGCATCAGAGATCATCCCATGAAGGGACCAGTGCATCAGAGATCATCCCATGAAGGGACCAGTGCATCAGAGATCATCCCATGAAGGGACCAGTGCATCAGAGATCATCCCATGAAGGGACCAGTGCATCAGAGATCATCCCATGAAGGGACCAGTGCATCAGAGATCATCCCATGAAGGGACCAGTGCATCAGAGATCATCCCATGAAGGGACCAGTGCATCAGAGATCATCCCATGAAGGGACCAGTGCATCAGAGATCATCCCATGAAGGGACCAGTGCATCAGAGATCATCCCATGAAGGGACCAGTGCATCAGAGATCATCCCATGAAGGGACCAGTGCATCAGAGATCATCCCATGAAGGGACCAGTGCATCAGAGATCATCCCATGAAGGGACCAGTGCATCAAAGATCATCCCATGAAGGGACCAGTGGATCACAGCACTCAGATTAGAGGTACGCAAGATCATCCCATGAAGGGACCAGTGCATCAGAGATCATCCCATGAAGGGACAAGTGCATCAGAGATCATCCCATGCAGGGACAAGTGCATCAGAGATCCTCCCATGAAGAGACAAGTGCATCAGAGATCATCCCATGAAGGGACCAGTGCATCAGAGATCATCCCATGAAGGGACCAGTGCATCAGAGATCATCCCATGAAGGGACCAGTGCATCAGAGATCATCCCATGAAGGGACCAGTGCATCACAGCACTCAGATTAAGGTACGCAAGATCATCCCATGAAGGGACCAGTGCATCGAAGACCATTCCATGAAGGGACCAGTGCTTCAAAGACCATTCCATGAAGGGACCAGTGCATCAAAGACCATCCCATGAAGGGACCAGTGCATCAGAGACCATCCCATGAAGGGACCAGTGCATCAGAGACCATCCCATGAAGGGACCAGTGCAAAGATCATCCCATGAAGGGACCAGTGCATGAATGATCATCCCATGAAGGGACCAGTGCATCAGAGATCCTCCCATGAAGGGGCCAGTGCATCAGAGATCCTCCCATGAAGGGGCCAGTGCATCAGAGATCCTCCCATGAAGGGGCCAGTGCGTCAAAGATCATCCCATGAAGGGACCAGTGCGTCAAAGATCATCCCATGAAGGGACCAGGGCATCAAAGACCATCCCATGAAGGGACCGGTGCATCAGAGATCATCCCGTGAAGGGACCGGTGCATCAGAGATCATCCCGTGAAGGGACCGGTGCATCAGAGATCATCCCGTGAAGGGACCGGTGCATCAGAGATCATCCCGTGAAGGGACCGGTGCATCAGAGATCATCCCGTGAAGGGACCGGTGCATCAGAGATCATCCCATGAAGGGACCAGTGCATCAGAGATCATCCCATGAAGGGACCAGTGCATCAAAGATCATCCCATGGAGGGACCAGTGCAAACATCATCCCATGAAGGGACCAGTGCAAACATCATCCCATGAAGGGACCAGTGCAAACATCATCCCATGAAGGGACCAGTGCAAACATCATCCCATGAAGGGACCAGTGCAAACATCATCCCATGAAGGGACCAGTGCAAACATCATCCCATGAAGGGACCAGTGCAAACATCATCCCATGAAGGGACCAGTGCAAACATCATCCCATGAAGGGACCAGTGCAAACATCATCCCATGAAGGGACCAGTGCAAACATCATCCCATGAAGGGACCAGTGCAAACATCATCCCATGAAGGGACCAGTGCAAACATCATCCCATGAAGGGACCAGTGCAAACATCATCCCATGAAGGGACCAGTGCAAACATCATCCCATGAAGGGACCAGTGCAAACATCATCCCATGAAGGGACCAGTGCAAACATCATCCCATGAAGGGACCAGTGCAAACATCATCCCATGAAGGGACCAGTGCAAACATCATCCCATGAAGGGACCAGTGCAAACATCATCCCATGAAGGGACCAGTGCAAACATCATCCCATGAAGGGACCAGTGCATCAGAGATCATCCCATGAAGGGACCAGTGCATCAGAGATCATCCCATGAAGGGACCAGTGCATCAGAGATCATCCCATGAAGGGACCAGTCCATCAGAGATCATCCCATGAAGGGACCAGGGCATCACAGCACTAAGATTAGAGGTATGCAAGATCATCCCATGAAGGGACCAGTGCATCAAATATCATCCCATGAAGGGACCAGTGCTTCAGATGAGATCATCCCATGAAGGGACCAGTGCATCAGAGATCATCCCATGAAGGGACCAGTGCATCACAGCACTCAGATTAGAGGTATGCAAGATCATCCCATAAAGGGACCAGTGCATCAAAGATCATCCCATGAAGGGACAAGTGCATCACAGCACTCAGATTAGAGGTATGCAAGATCATCCCATGAAGGGACCAGTGCTTCAGAGATCATCCCATGAAGGGACCAGTGCATCAAAGGTCATCCCATGAAGGGACCAGTGCATCAAAGGTCATCCCATGAAGGGACCAGTGCATCAAAGGAGATCATCCCATGAAGGGACCAGTGCATCAGAGGAAATCATCCCATGAAGGGACCAGTGCATCAGAGGAAATCATCCCATGAAGGGACCAGTGCATCAAAGATCATCCCATGAAGGGATCAGTGCATCAAAGATCATCCCATGAAGGGTCCAGTGCATCAAAGATCATCCCATGAAGGGACCAATGCATCAAAGATCATCCCATGAAGGGACCAATGCATCAAAGATCATCCCATGAAGGGACCAGTGCATCAATGATCATCCATGAAGGGACCAGAGCATCACAGCACTCAGATTAGAGGTATGCAAGATCATCCCAAGAAGAGACTACTGCATCATAGATCATCCCATAAAGGGACCAGTGCATCAAAGGTCATCCCATGAAGGGACCAGTGCATCAGAGATCATCCCATGAAGGGACCAGTGCATCAGAGATCATCCCATGAAGGGACCAGTGCATCAGAGATCATCCCATGAAGGGACCAGTGCATCAGAGATCATCCCATGAAGGGACCAGTGCATCAGAGATCATCCCATGAAGGGGCCAGTGCATCAGAGATCATCCCATGAAGGGGCCAGTGCATCAGAGATCATCCCATGAAGGGACCAGTGCATCAGAGATCATCCCATGAAGGGACCAGTGCAAAGATGATCCCATGAAGGGACCAGTGCAAAGATGATCCCATGAAGGGACCAGTGCAAAGATGATCCCATGAAGGGACCACTGAAAAGATGATCCCATGAAGGGACCAGTGCAAAGATGATCCCATGAAGGGACCAGTGCATCAAAGATGATCCCATGAAGGGACCAGTGGATCAAAGATCATCCCATGAAGGGACCAGTGGATCAAAGATCATCCCATGAAGGGACCAGTGCATCAAAGATCATCCCATGAAGGGACCACTGCATCAAGACCATCCCATGAAGGGACCAGTGCATCACAGCACTCATTAGAGGTACGCAAGATCATCCCATGAAGGGACCAGTGCATCAGAGATCATCCCATGAAGGGACAAGTGCATCAGAGATCATCCCATGAAGGGACAAGTGCATCAGAGATCATCCCATGAAGAGACCAGTGCA
Organism: Triturus cristatus; assembly: GCF_964204655.1. Classification (NCBI taxonomy): domain Eukaryota; kingdom Metazoa; phylum Chordata; class Amphibia; order Caudata; family Salamandridae; genus Triturus; species Triturus cristatus. The sequence continues at coordinate 410,439,795 of NC_140588.1, read as the reverse complement.
TCAGAGATCATCCTATGAAGAGACCAGTGCATCAGAGATCATCCCATGAAGAGACCAGTGCATCACAGCACTCAGATTAGAGATATGCAAGATCATCCCATGAAGGGACCAGTGCATCGAAGACCATACCATGAAGGGACCAGTGCATCAAAGCCCATCCCATGAAGGGACCAGTGCATCAAAGCCCATCCCATGAAGGGACCAGTGCATCAAAGCCCATCCCATGAAGGGACCAGTGCATCAAAGCCCATCCCATGAAGGGACCAGTGCATCAGAGATCATCCCATGAAGGGACCAGTGCATCAAGATCATCCCATGAAGGGAACAGTGCATCACAGCACTCAGATTAGAGGTATGCAAGATCATCCCGTGAAGGGACCAGTGCATCAAAGACCATCCCATGAAGGGACCAGTGCATCAGAGATCATCCCATGAAGGGACCAGTGCAAAGATGATCCCATGAAGGGACCAGTGCAAAGATGATCCCATGAAGGGACTAGTGCATCAAAGATCATCCCAAGAAGGGACCAGTGCATTAAAGATCATCCCAAGAAGGGACCAGTGCATCAAAGATCATCCCATGAAGGGACCACCGGATCAAAGATCATCCCATGAAGGGACCAGTGGATCAAAGATCATCCCATGAAAGGACCAGGGCATTAAAGATCATCCCATGAAGGGACCACTGCATCAAGACCATCCCATGAAGGGACCAGTGCATCACAGCACTCAGTTTAGAGGTACGCAAGATCATCCCATGAAGGGACAATTAGTGCATCAAAGATCATCCAGTGAAGGGACCAGTGCATCAAAGATCATCCCGTGAAGGGACCAGTGCAAAGATCATCCCGTGAAGGGACCAGTGCAAAGATCATCCCGTGAAGGGACCAGTGCAAAGATCATCCCGTGAAGGGACCAGTGCAAAGATCATCCCGTGAAGGGACCAGTGCATCAGAGATCATCCCATGAAGGGACCAGTGCATCAGAGATCATCCCATGAAAGGACCAGTGCATCAGAGATCATCCCATGAAAGGACCAGGGCATTAAAGATCATCCCATGAAGGGACCACTGCATCAAGACCATCCCATGAAGGGACCAGTGCATCACAGCACTCAGATTAGAGGTACGCAAGATCATCCCATGAAGGGACAATTAGTGCATCAAAGATCATCCAGTGAAGGGACCAGTGCATCAAAGATCATCCCGTGAAGGGACCAGTGCAAAGATCATCCCGTGAAGGGACCAGTGCAAAGATCATCCCGTGAAGGGACCAGTGCATCAGAGATCATCCCATGAAGGGACCAGTGCATCAGAGATCATCCCATGAAGGGACCAGTGCATCAGAGATCATCCCATGAAAGGACCAGTGCATCAGAGATCATCCCATGAAAGGACCAGTGCATCAGAGATCATCCCATGAAGGGACCAGTGCATCAGAGATCATCCCATGAAGGGACCAGTGCATCAGAGATCATCCCATGAAGGGACCAGTGCATCAGAGATCATCCCATGAAGGGACCAGTGCAAAGATGATCCCATGAAGGGACCAGTGCAAAGATGATCCCATGAAGGGACCAGTGCAAAGATGATCCCATGAAGGGACCACTGAAAAGATGATCCCATGAAGGGACCAGTGCAAAGATGATCCCATGAAGGGACCAGTGCATCAAAGATGATCCCATGAAGGGACCAGTGGATCAAAGATCATCCCATGAAGGGACCAGTGGATCAAAGATCATCCCATGAAGGGACCAGTGCATCAAAGATCATCCCATGAAGGGACCACTGCATCAAGACCATCCCATGAAGGGACCAGTGCATCACAGCACTCATTAGAGGTACGCAAGATCATCCCATGAAGGGACCAGTGCATCAGAGATCATCCCATGAAGGGACAAGTGCATCAGAGATCATCCCATGAAGGGACAAGTGCATCAGAGATCATCCCATGAAGAGACCAGTGCATCAGAGATCATCCCATGAAGAGACCAGTGCATCAGAGATCATCCCATGAAGAGACCAGTGCATCACAGCACTCAGATTAGAGATATGCAAGATCATCCCATGAAGGGACCAGTGCATCGAAGACCATACCATGAAGGGACCAGTGCATCAAAGCCCATCCCATGAAGGGACCAGTGCATCAAAGCCCATCCCATGAAGGGACCAGTGCATCAAAGCCCATCCCATGAAGGGACCAGTGCATCAAAGCCCATCCCATGAAGGGACCAGTGCATCAGAGATCATCCCATGAAGGGACCAGTGCATCAAGATCATCCCATGAAGGGAACAGTGCATCACAGCACTCAGATTAGAGGTATGCAAGATCATCCCGTGAAGGGACCAGTGCATCAAATATCAACCCATGAAAGGACCATTAGTGCATCAAAGATCATCCCATGAAAGCACCATTAGTGCATCAAAGATCATCCCATGAAGGGACCATTAGTGCATCAAAGATCATCCCATGAAGGGACCAGTGCATCAGAGATCATCCCATGAAGGGACCAGTGCATCAGAGATCATCCCGATGAAGGGACCAGTGCATCAGAGATCATCCCGATGAAGGGACCAGTGCATCAGAGATCATCCCCATGAAGGGATCAGAGATCATCCCCATGAAGGGATCAGAGATCATCCCCATGAAGGGACCAGTGCATCAGAGATCATCCCCATGAAGGGACCAGTGCATCAGAGATCATCCCCATGAAGGGACCAGTGCATCAGAGATCATCCCCATGAAGGGACCAGTGCATCAGAGATCATCCCCATGAAGGGACCAGTGCATCAGAGATCATCCCCATGAAGGGACCAGTGCATCAGAGATCATCCCATGAAGGGACAATTAGTGCATCAAAGATCATCCAATGAAGGGACCAGTGCATCAAAGATCATGCCGTGAAGGGACCAGTGCATCAAAGATCATCCCATGAAGGGACCAGTGCATCAAAGATCATCCCATGAAGGGACCAGTGCATCAGAGATGATCCCATGAAGGGACCAGTGCATCAGAGATGATCCCATGAAGGGACCAGCGCAAAGATGATCCCATGAAGGGACCAGCGCAAAGATGATCCCATGAAGGGACCAGTGCAAAGATGATCCCATGAAGGGACCAGTGCATCAGAGATCATCCCATGAAGGGACCAGTGCATCAGAGATCATCCCATGAAGGGACCAGTGCATCAGAGATCATCCCATGAAGGGACCAGTGCATCCCACCACTCAGATTAGAGATATGCAAGATCATCCCATGAAGGTTAACAGGGTATTAAAGACCATCCCATGAAGGGACCAGTGCATAGAAGACCATCCCATGAAGGGACCAGTGCATCAAAGCCCATCCCATGAAGGGACCAGTGCATCAAAGCCCATCCCATGAAGGGACCAGTGCATCAAAGCCCATCCCATGAATGGACCAGTGCATCACAGCTCTCAGATTAGAGGTATGCAAGATCATCCCATGAAGAGACCAGTGCATCAGATCATCCCATGAAGAGACCAGTGCATCAGAGATCATCCCATGAAGAGACCAGTGCACCAGAGATCATCCCATGAAGGGACCAGTGCATCGAAGACCATCCCATGAAGGGACCAGTGCATCACAGCTCTCAGATTAGAGGTATGCAAGACCATCCCATGAAGGGACCAGGGCCTCAGAGATCATCCCATGAAGGGACCAGTGCATCAGAGATCATCCCATGAAGGGACCAGTGCATCAGAGATCATCCCATGAAGGGACCAGTGCATCAGAGATCATCCCATGAAGGGACCAGTGCATCAGAGATCATCCCATGAAGGGACCAGTGCATCAGAGATCATCCCATGAAGGGACCAGTGCATCAGAGATCATCCCATGAAGGGACCAGTGCATCAGAGATCATCCCATGAAGGGACCAGTGCATCAGAGATCATCCCATGAAGGGACCAGTGCATCAGAGATCATCCCATGAAGGGACCAGTGCATCAGAGATCATCCCATGAAGGGACCAGTGCATCAGAGATCATCCCATGAAGGGACCAGTGCATCAGAGATCATCCCATGAAGGGACCAGTGCATCAGAGATCATCCCATGAAGGGACCAGTGCATCAGAGATCATCCCATGAAGGGACCAGTGCATCAAAGATCATCCCATGAAGGGACCAGTGGATCACAGCACTCAGATTAGAGGTACGCAAGATCATCCCATGAAGGGACCAGTGCATCAGAGATCATCCCATGAAGGGACAAGTGCATCAGAGATCATCCCATGCAGGGACAAGTGCATCAGAGATCCTCCCATGAAGAGACAAGTGCATCAGAGATCATCCCATGAAGGGACCAGTGCATCAGAGATCATCCCATGAAGGGACCAGTGCATCAGAGATCATCCCATGAAGGGACCAGTGCATCAGAGATCATCCCATGAAGGGACCAGTGCATCACAGCACTCAGATTAAGGTACGCAAGATCATCCCATGAAGGGACCAGTGCATCGAAGACCATTCCATGAAGGGACCAGTGCTTCAAAGACCATTCCATGAAGGGACCAGTGCATCAAAGACCATCCCATGAAGGGACCAGTGCATCAGAGACCATCCCATGAAGGGACCAGTGCATCAGAGACCATCCCATGAAGGGACCAGTGCAAAGATCATCCCATGAAGGGACCAGTGCATGAATGATCATCCCATGAAGGGACCAGTGCAAACATCATCCCATGAAGGGACCAGTGCAAACATCATCCCATGGAGGGACCAGTGCAAACATCATCCCATGAAGGGACCAGTGCAAACATCATCCCATGAAGGGACCAGTGCAAACATCATCCCATGAAGGGACCAGTGCAAACATCATCCCATGAAGGGACCAGTGCAAACATCATCCCATGAAGGGACCAGTGCAAACATCATCCCATGAAGGGACCAGTGCAAACATCATCCCATGAAGGGACCAGTGCAAACATCATCCCATGAAGGGACCAGTGCAAACATCATCCCATGAAGGGACCAGTGCAAACATCATCCCATGAAGGGACCAGTGCAAACATCATCCCATGAAGGGACCAGTGCAAACATCATCCCATGAAGGGACCAGTGCAAACATCATCCCATGAAGGGACCAGTGCAAACATCATCCCATGAAGGGACCAGTGCAAACATCATCCCATGAAGGGACCAGTGCAAACATCATCCCATGAAGGGACCAGTGCAAACATCATCCCATGAAGGGACCAGTGCAAACATCATCCCATGAAGGGACCAGTGCAAACATCATCCCATGAAGGGACCAGTGCAAACATCATCCCATGAAGGGACCAGTGCAAACATCATCCCATGAAGGGACCAGTGCATCAGAGATCATCCCATGAAGGGACCAGTGCATCAGAGATCATCCCATGAAGGGACCAGTGCATCAGAGATCATCCCATGAAGGGACCAGTCCATCAGAGATCATCCCATGAAGGGACCAGGGCATCACAGCACTAAGATTAGAGGTATGCAAGATCATCCCATGAAGGGACCAGTGCATCAAATATCATCCCATGAAGGGACCAGTGCTTCAGATGAGATCATCCCATGAAGGGACCAGTGCATCAGAGATCATCCCATGAAGGGACCAGTGCATCACAGCACTCAGATTAGAGGTATGCAAGATCATCCCATAAAGGGACCAGTGCATCAAAGATCATCCCATGAAGGGACAAGTGCATCACAGCACTCAGATTAGAGGTATGCAAGATCATCCCATGAAGGGACCAGTGCTTCAGAGATCATCCCATGAAGGGACCAGTGCATCAAAGGTCATCCCATGAAGGGACCAGTGCATCAAAGGTCATCCCATGAAGGGACCAGTGCATCAAAGGAGATCATCCCATGAAGGGACCAGTGCATCAGAGGAAATCATCCCATGAAGGGACCAGTGCATCAGAGGAAATCATCCCATGAAGGGACCAGTGCATCAAAGATCATCCCATGAAGGGATCAGTGCATCAAAGATCATCCCATGAAGGGTCCAGTGCATCAAAGATCATCCCATGAAGGGACCAATGCATCAAAGATCATCCCATGAAGGGACCAATGCATCAAAGATCATCCCATGAAGGGACCAGTGCATCAATGATCATCCATGAAGGGACCAGAGCATCACAGCACTCAGATTAGAGGTATGCAAGATCATCCCAAGAAGAGACTACTGCATCATAGATCATCCCATGAAGGGACCAGTGCATCAAAAATCATCCCATAAAGGGACCAGTGCATCAAAGGTCATCCCATGAAGAGACCAGTGCATCACAGCACTCAGATTAGAGGTATGCAAGATAATCCCATGAAGGGACCAGGGCATTAAAGATCATCCCATGAAGGGACCAGTGCATCAAAGATCATCCCATGAAGGGACCAGTGCATCAAAGATCATCTCATGAAAGGACCAGTGCATCAGATCATCCCATGAAGGGACCAGGGCATCAGATCATCCCATGAAGGGACCAGGGCATCAGAGATCATCCCATGAAGGGACCAGTGCATCAGAGATCATCCCATGAAGGGACCAGTGCATCAGAGATCATCCCATGAAGGGACCAGTGCATCAGAGATCATCCCATGAAGGGACCAGTGCATCAGAGATCATCCCATGAAGGGACCAGTGCATCAGAGATCATCCCATGAAGGGACCAGTGCATCATAGATCATCCCATGAAGGGACCAGGGCATCACAGCACTATGATTTGAGGTATGCAAGATCATCCCATGAAGGGACCAGTGCATCAGAGATCATCCCATGAAGGGACCAGTGCATCAGAGACCATCCCATGAAGGGACCAGTGCATCAGAGACCATCCCATGAAGGGACCAGTGCATCAGAGACCATCCCATGAAGGGACCAGTGCATCAGAGATCATCCCATGAAGGGACCAGTGCATCAGAGATCATCCCATGAAGGGACCAGTGCATCACAGCACTCAGATTAGAGGTATGCAAGATCATCCCGTGAAGCGACCAGTGCATCAAAGACAATCCCATGAAGGGACCAGTGCATCAAAGATCATCCCATGAAGGGACCAGTGCATCAAAGATCATCCCATGAAGGGACCAGTGCATCAGAGATCATCCCATGAAGGGACCATTAGTGCATCCGAGATCATCCCGTGAAGGGACCATTAGTGCATCCGAGATCATCCCGTGAAGGGACCATTAGTGCATCCGAGATCATCCCGTGAAGGGACCAGTGCATCACAGATCATCCCATGAAGGGACCAGTGCATCAGAGATCATCCCATGAAGGGACCAGTGCATCAGAGATCATCCCATGAAGGGACCAGTGCATCAAAGATCATCCCAGGAAGGGACCAGTGCATCAATGATCATCCATGAAGGGACCAGAGCATCACAGCACTCAGATTAGAGGTATGCAAGATCATCCCAAGAAGAGACTACTGCATCATAGATCATCCCATGAAGGGACCAGTGCATCAAAAATCATCCCATAAAGGGACCAGTGCATCAAAGGTCATCCCATGAAGAGACCAGTGCATCACAGCACTCAGATTAGAGGTATGCAAGATAATCCCATGAAGGGACCAGTGCATCAGAGATCATCCCATGAAGGGACCAGTGCATCAAAGATCATCCCAGGAAGGGACCAGTGCATCAATGATCATCCCATGAAGGGACCAGTGCATCAGAGATCATCCCATGAAGGGACCAGTGCATCAGAGAACATCCCATGAAGGGACCATTAGTGCATCAAACATCATCCCGTGAAGGGACCAGTGCATGAAAGATCATCCCATGAAGGGACCAGTGTATGAAAGATCATCCCATGAAGGGACCAGTGCATCACAGCTCAGATTAGAGGTATGCAAGATAATCCCATAAAGGGACCAGTGCATCAAAGATCAACCCATGAAGGGACCATTAGTGCATCAAAGATCATCCCATGAAGGGACCAGTGCATCAGAGATCATCCCATGAAGGGACCAGTGCATCCAAGATCATCCCATAAAGGACCAGTGCATCCAAGATCATCCCATGAAGGGACCAGTGCGTCAAAGATCATCCCATGAAGGGACCAGTGCATCACAGCACTCAGATTAGAGGTATGCAAGATCATCCCATGAAGGGACCAGTGCATCAGAGATCCTCCCATGAAGGGGCCAGTGCATCAGAGATCCTCCCATGAAGGGGCCAGTGCATCAGAGATCCTCCCATGAAGGGGCCAGTGCATCAGAGATCCTCCCATGAAGGGGCCAGTGCATCAGAGATCCTCCCATGAAGGGGCCAGTGCATCAGAGATCCTCCCATGAAGGGGCCAGTGCATCAGAGATCCTCCCATGAAGGGGCCAGTGCATCAGAGATCCTCCCATGAAGGGACCAGGGCATCAGAGATCCTCCCATGAAGGGACCAGGGCATCAAAGATCTTCCCATGAAGGGACCAGGGCATCAAAGATCATCCCATGAAGGGACCAGTGCATCACAGCACTCAGATTAGAGGTATGCAAGATCATCCCATGAAGGGACCAGTGCAAAGACCATCCCATGAAGGGACCAGTGCATCAAGATCATCCCATGAAGGGACCGGTGCATCAAGATCATCCCATGAAGGGACCAGTGCAATAAAGATCATCCCATGAAGGGACCAGTGCATCAGAGATCATCCCATGATGGGACCAGTGCATCAGATCATCCCATGATGGGACTAGTGCATCAGATCATCCCATGATGGGACTAGTGCATCAGAGATCATCCCATGAAGGGACAAGTGCATCAGAGATCATCCCGTGAAGGGGCCAGTGCATCAGAGATCATCCCGTGAAGGGGCCAGTGCATCAGAGATCATCCCGTGAAGGGGCCAGTGCATCAGAGATCATCCCGTGAAGGGGCCAGTGCATCAGAGATCATCCCGTGAAGGGACCAGTGCATCAGAGATCATCCCGTGAAGGGACCAGTGCATCAGAGATCATCCCATCAAGGGACCAGTGCATCAGAGATCATCCCATGAAGGGACCAGTGCATCAAGATCATCCCATCAAGGGACCAGTGCATCAAGATCATCCCATCAAGGGACCAGTGCATCAAGATCATCCCATCAAGAGACCAGTGCATCAAGATCATCCCATCAAGGGACCAGTGCATCAAGATCATCCCATCAAGGGACCAGTGCATCAAGATCATCCCATCAAGGGACCAGTGCATCAAGATCATCCCATCAAGGGACCAGTGCATCAAGATCATCCCATCAAGGGACCAGTGCATCAAGATGATCCCATCAAGGGACCAGTGCATCAAGATCATCCCATGAAGGGACCAGTGCATCAGAGATCATCCCATGAAGGGACAAGTGCATCAGAGATCATCCCATGAAGGGACAAGTGCATCAGAGATCATCCCATGAAGGGACAAGTGCATCAGAGATCATCCCATGAAGGAACAAGTGCATCAGAGATCCTCCCATGAAGGGACAAGTGCAGAGATCATCCCATGAAGGGACTAGTGCATCAGAGATCATCCCATGAAGGGACAAGTGCATCAGAGATCATCCCATGAAGGGACCAGGGCATTAAAGATCATCCCATGAAGGGACCAGGGCATCAAAGATCATCCCATGGAGGGACCAGTGCATCACAGCTCTCAGATTAGAGAGCTGTGCAAGATCATCCTGGGAAGGGACCAGTGCATCACAGCACTCCGATTAGAGGTATGCAAGATCATCCCATGAAGGGACCAGGGCATCAAAGATCACCCATGAAGGGACCAGTGCATCAGAGATCATCCCATGAAGGGACCAGTGCATCATAGCACTCAGATTAGAGGTATGCAAGATCATCCCATGAAGGGACCCGTGCATCAGAGATCATCCCATGAAGGGACCAGTGCATCAAAGACCATCCCATGAAGGGACCAGTACATCACAGCACTTCGATTAGAGGTATGCAAGATCAACCCATGAAGGGACCAGTGCATCAGAGATCATCCCATGAAGGGACCAGTGCATCAGAGATCATCCCTTGAAGGGACCAGGGCATCAAGGTCATCCCTTGAAGGGACCAGTGCATCAGAGATCATCCCGTGAAGGGACCAGTGCATCAGAGATCATCCCGTGAAGGGACCAGTGCATCAGAGATCATCCCGTGAAGGGACCGGTGCATCAGAGAGCATCCCATGAAGGGACCAGTGCATCAAGATCATCCCATGAAGGGACCAGTGCATCACAGCACTCAGATTAGAGGTACGCAAGATCATCCCATGAAGGGACCAGTGCATCACAGCACTCAGATTAGAGGTACGCAAGATCATCCCATGAAGGGACCAGTGCAGCAGAGATCCTCCCATGAAGGGGCCAGTGCAGCAGAGATCATCCCATGAAGGGACCAGTGCATCAGAGATCATCCCATGAAGGGACCAGTGCATCAGAGATCATCCCGTGAAGGGACCAGTGCATCAGAGAGCATCCCGTGAAGGGACCAGTGCATCAGAGATCATCCCGTGAAGGGACCAGTGCATCAGAGATCATCCCGTGAAGGGACCAGTGCATCAGAGATCAGCCCATGAAGGGACCAGTGCATCAGAGATCATCCCTTGAAGGGACCAGTGCATCAAGGTCATCCCTTGAAGGGACCAGTGCATCACAGCACTCAGATTAGAGGTATGCAAGATCATCCCATGAAGGGACCAGGGCATTAAAGATCATCCCATGAAGGGACCAGTGCATCAGAGATCATCCCATGAAGGGACCAGTGCATCAGAGATCATCCCATGAAGGGACCAGTGCATCAGAGATCATCCCATGAAGGGACCAGTGTATGAAAGATCATCCCATGAAGGGACCAGTGTATGAAAGATCATCCCATGAAGGGACCAGTGCATCAGAGATCATCCCGTGAAGGGACCAGTGCATCAGGGATCATCCCACGAAGGGACCAGTGCATCAGGGATCATCCCACGAAGGGACCAGTGCAAAGTTCATCCCGTGAAGGGACCAGTGCAAAGTTCATCCCGTGAAGGGACCAGTGCAAAGTTCATCCCGTGAAGGGACCAGTGCAAAGTTCATCCCGTGAAGGGACCAGTGCAAAGTTCATCCCGTGAAGGGACCAGTGCATCACAGCACTCAGATTACAGGTATGCAAGTTCATCCCATGAAGGGACCAGTGCATCAAAGACCATCCCATGAAGGGACCAGTGCATCAAAGACCATCCCATGAAGGGACCAGGGCCTCAGCGATCCTCCCATGAAGGGACTAGTGCAAAGATCCAATGAAAGGACCAGTGCATCAGAGATCATCCCATGAAGGGACCAGTGCATCAGAGATCATCCCATGAAGGGACCAGTGCATCAGAGATCATCCCATGAAGGGACCAGTGCATCAGAGATCATCCCATGAAGGGACCAGTGCATCAGAGATCATCCCATGAAGGGACCAGTGCATCAGAGATCATCCCATGAAGGGACCAGTGCATCAGAGATCATCCCATGAAGGGACCAGTGCATCAGAGATCATCCCATGAAGGGACCAGTGGATCAGAGATCATCCCATGAAGGGACCAGTGCATCAGAGATCATCCCATGAAGGGACCAGTGCAAAGACCATCCCATGAAGGGACCAGTGCATCAAAGCCCATCCCATGAAGGGACCAGTGCATCAGAGATCCTCCCATGAAGGGGCCAGTGCATCAGAGATCCTCCCATGAAGGGGCCAGTGCATCAGAGATCCTCCCATGAAGGGGCCAGTGCATCAGAGATCCTCCCATGAAGGGGCCAGTGCATCAGAGATCCTCCCATGAAGGGGCCAGTGCATCAGAGATCCTCCCATGAAGGGGCCAGTGCATCAGAGATCCTCCCATGAAGGGGCCAGTGCATCAGAGATCCTCCCATGAAGGGGCCAGTGCATCAGAGATCCTCCCATGAAGGGGCCAGTGCATCAGAGATCCTCCCATGAAGGGGCCAGTGCATCAGAGATCCTCCCATGAAGGGGCCAGTGCATCAGAGATCCTCCCATGAAGGGGCCAGTGCATCAGAGATCCTCCCATGAAGGGGCCAGTGGATCAGGGATCCTCCCATGAAGGGGCCAGTGGATCAGGGATCATCCCATGAAGGGGCCAGTGGATCAGGGATCATCCCATGAAGGGACCAGTGCAGAGATCATCCCATGAAGGGACCAGTGCATCAAGATCATCCCATGAAGGGACCGGTGCATCAAACAGCATCCCATGAAGGGACCGGTGCATCAAACATCATCCCATGAAGGGACCGGTGCATCAAACATCATCCCATGAAGGGACCGGTGCATCACAGCACTCAGATTAAGGGTATGCAAGATCATCCTGGGAAGGGACCAGTGCATCAAAGATCAACCCATGAAGGGACCAGGGCATTAAAGATCATCCCATGAAGGGACCAGGGCATCAAAGACCATCCCATGAAGGGACCAGGGCATCAAAGACCATCCCATGAAGGGACCAGGGCATCAAAGACCATCCCATGAAGGGACCAGGGCATCAAAGACCATCCCATGAAGGGACCAGGGCATCAAAGACCATCCCATGAAGGGACCAGGGCATCAAAGACCATCCCATGAAGGGACCAGGGCATCAAAGACCATCCCATGAAGGGACCAGGGCATCAAAGACCATCCCATGAAGGGACCAGGGCATCAAAGACCATCCCATGAAGGGACCAGGGCATCAAAGACCATCCCATGAAGGGACCAGGGCATCAAAGACCATCCCATGAAGGGACCAGGGCATCAAAGACCATCCCATGAAGGGACCAGGGCATCAAAGACCATCCCATGAAGGGACCAGGGCATCAAAGACCATCCCATGAAGGGACCAGGGCATCAAAGACCATCCCATGAAGGGACCAGGGCATCAAAGACCATCCCATGAAGGGACCAGGGCATCAAAGACCATCCCATGAAGGGAACAGTGCACCATAGCACTGAATCATAAATTATGCAGGTCAGGTCAACTGTATGCAAGATTGCCCCACGAAAGGGAGCAGCGCATAAAAACACTGAGATGAGAATTGCGCAGGGCTGGTCAGCAGTATTGCCCCATGAAGGGAATGGCGCACCAATGCCCTGAGACACCATTTGCACATGGCAAAGTCAGAGGTATGAAAGATAGTCTGATGAAGACCAGTGTACCAATGCACTGAAGTTACTTACAAATAAATCAAGAAGCCAGACGGTGGTCCCACTTCTCCCTCGAGGCCAGGCACAGAGACCCTTCTAATTGTCTGCCCTAACCCTTGCTACATTGCCATAACCCACTATGTAGCCAATGTGCTTGCCTGTTCATCGGTAACCAACTACCCTCTAGAGATACTACTTCCTAGTTCACCATTCTCAGCACACTTCTGCTCTATTCTGTAGCATGTCAGGGGTCGTTCAGGTAACGGAATGTTGGACTACGATATCACTGGACACCCTTTCTAAGAACCTCAGAACCCTCGACAAGTGTTATGTTTTTATATCGTATTTTGATAACCTTCAATACAAATGTTCATAGAGCAGAACCACAAAATACAGATGTATCGCAACAATTAACTCCCATCAAACTCCCTTAACACAACTTAATGAAGAACACTGTACACAAGTTACAACCCCTCAATGAAGCACAGCCACGTACTCCGTTATTGCTCCTCAATGAAGCACACCAGCATAGTCTGTTACCACCCATCAAGAAAGCACAGCAGCGTAGTCTGTTACAACCCCTCAGTTAAGCTCAGCAGCATAATCACTGCTCCAAAAAGCACAGCAGTGAAGTCCATTACCCATCAAAATCCCATTCACCACCCCTCAAAGTACAGCAGCATAGTCAGTTAGCATCACTCAATGAAGCACAGCAAAGTACAGGCCCAGCAATACCAAAGTATAGCAGCGTATTCCCAGTTACCATCCTTTCATGGACAGCAGCTTACTGCCAGTCACCACCAGTGAGAAGTTGGCCTGGCATATGCTGGTCACTAGTTCTAGTGGCCACCTTGCACCAGCCCAATTCGACTCTTATGATATTAGGTTTAAAAGACAACCTTTAAAGAAAGCTATCCTAGTGGTAGCTGTGGAGAGCAGCCTTCAGGCTAAGTCTTGAAGGAGTGTTAAGCTTATTGTTTTACTATAGATAACCTCTTGAATGACCAAATGAAAGAGTATTCCACAAAGGTATATATATAAAATATAGGTATTATTTCTAAACAGAATCCCACAGTCTCTTTATGAGGCCAATGCAAAGTTATACATAAAACAAGCATTGATCGATACAAATAAATAGCACTGTTAACATTGGACCCCAGGGGGGGGACCAAACCATATACTAAAATAGTGGTATAAGAACCACAACAATTCTACAGACAATGCCTAGGGCATTTAGGATCGCTTGCCCCTTAAGAATCCACCCCAAGTGATGAGGAAGGGGACCCACGGGAGGCGCGTGCAATGCAAGTAGCTGCTATCGGAATCTCTATTAAAGCCTAAGGAGAATGTTGCGGTTGGAAATAAACCATTTAAAAATACTTCTAGCAGTAGTACAAAGTTAAAACTTTAGAGTTAAGCTTTTGAAGAGCCCACAACCTCGGGAGTACCGTAGTACCACTGTTACCTGCCCCAGGGAAGCTGGGTGCATAGGTCAATTTCGATGTCTGGTTGCGGGCGGATTTTCAATGGGAAAATAGTCAAAAGTTCTGCTAGCCAAAAGCGTCGATGCCGTGAAGATCAAAGATGTGAAGATTGAAGTGAAGAACCTGAAAGCAGAGGGGACAGTCTGGGTCACGGAAAAGTGACCAGGAGGCTCAAAGCTAAGAGCCCTTCGATGTCGGGTGCTTCAGGTGAAGATGATGTAGCTTGGTTCTGCAGCCACGGGCTCCGGAAGGCTTTGAGGAAGACCAGCTTCTGGAGGGCGACTGTCCCACGTCGGATGAGGGTCGCTGCGGTGTTATTGTCCGGATTGGATCCACTAAGCCTTGGCAACCCCAACCCACACAAGATGCACAAAAACTGCTACGGTGCAGACCCACGAGGTCTGAGCGTGGTCTCCTTCGAGGAGACTGGAGAGCAGGCCTGGAGCAAGCAGGGGAACTCTTGTTTGTGAAGATTGACCTCCGCTGGGGCCCACAAGTCGAGAGACAAAGGACCGCGGGAAGCGGCAATTTGGAGTGCGTAAAAGGGCACCCACGGGCCACCGGAGTGGGCTAGGGCGCTGATACTTGGCACAATTGCTGTTAGATGGTTGGGGCACAATTGCTGTTAGATGGTTGGCTCGCAAACGGGCCAAAGCACAACTTCCCCACTGGTCAGGGTTGTGTGCTACGCAAGAGGTGGCCAGTGTCCTGGGGTATTGGGGATCTCGGCACCCACGCGGTCCACGGTGCCCAAACTCGTTGAGCACACTCACTGGCCTCTGGGATGCGCTGGAAACCCACCTCAAGGGGGCTGAAGGTCGTTGAAGTCCGTAGGAGCAGCAAAGTTCCAACCGGGTCACTTGCAGTGTTTCAGGTGCCTGCCAAGCAGGGGATAACTCCTTTATCCCAAGGGAGATTTCTTCCGTCAGCTGGGCAGCAGCAAGTCGAAGTTCAAGAATCCAAAGTTAAAGATTAATCTGAGGCTCTGGGGCCACGTTATTCACCTTTATCCCCAAGATTAGGGGAGTGTCCATAGTAGTGTCCACCAATGAGTGGTGAGGCGGGAAAGAGTGGCTACACCCTCTCCCCTTTGTGTGTTTCCCGCCTGGGCGAGGGGCAGGATGCCCCTGAACCGGTTCCAAGCGGTGTATGCAGAATGCAGGCGCTGTAGCTGGCCTACGTGCAATTCTGAAAGGACATTTGGTGCACCCACCCTGTTCCAATCCACATATCCTGTCTGGGAAGGTGCTGGCACCTCCCTGCCACAGGAGCCCTATTGTCCAGCTGTCGAGGCTGGGGTTTTCCCCAGCAACAGGCAGCCAGAGTTGTGGAGGTGGCCGGTAGCATCCATTTTGTGTTACCTGTGCACTTTTTAAATTGGTGTCTAAAATCTGCCGCTTTTCCCATATCGCCCCTCTAGCAGGGGGGAATCGTGCCCTCATGCCCATGGCTGGACTGGTTCTGTGTAGCCATTCTCAAGTTATCGCGATAACGCGATTGACTTATAATGCGGTTAAGAGTATATGGTATGGCTACACTACAAACCACCCAGCAATGGTTTTACGAAGGTTGCAGAGGGGTCCTACTCAGGTAGGGGTCCCCCCTCACACATACCTCAGCACCCTGCCTTGTAGGATTACCAAGGCCTGCTATAGGGGTGGCCTATGAGAGTACATGTGTTGTAATGGGGTGGGATATAGGCTACCTATATCCCTGTGAGGGGTGCTAGCACCACCTTACCCAGACTACAGTAGTGGTCTGGTGGTGTCATTTTGTATGGCTGTCCCAGGGTGGCACAATAAGTGCTGCAGCCCTGGTAGGCCCACTGAGGCACCCATGCCCTGGGTACCATCTACAAGGGACTGGCAGGGTATCCTCCGCATCCAATGGTTGGTACCTAGGGTACTCACATTTGTTTTTAGGGAGAAAGCAGATAGGCTGGGGTCCTGGATAGCAGGATCCCAGCTAGACTAGTCAAAAACCACTCAAATACCAGGCAAAAAGTTGGGGGCAACCATATAGTCAGATTCCACCTTCCGAAAACACCCCTCAGTGAAGCACAGTGGGTGTAATCCCAGTTACCACACCTTACTGAACAGCAGCGTACGTCCAGTTACTACACCTCAGTAAACAGGGTACTCCCAGTTAAGACCCTCCAATGAAGCACAGCAGTGTACTAAGTAACAACCTCAATAAAGCATTGGCCTACTATATTACAACCTCTCAATGAAGTACAGCAGCATACTCCTTAGCCACCCCTCCAAAAAGTACAGCAAGATACTCCCAGTTCCCACCACTCAATTAAGCACAGCAGCACACTTTCAGTTATTGCCCATCAATCAAGTACAGCAGTATAGTCTGTTACGAGCCCTCATACTCAGTTAGCACTCGTTGATAAAGCATAGCAGTGTACTCCAGGTTACCACCTGTTAGAATTGGGGGATCTCTGGTTGGCACAGGTAGGTACTTGTGTCAAGCTGGGATCCTCTCATCTAGTCAGGGTAAGGGGTTACACTCCCAACACAACCCCTGCTCACCCTCTAGGTAGCTTGGCACGAGCAGACAAGGCTTCTCAGGGCGCAATGGTTAAGCATTTGTGACCACATACAGTAGTTCAATGATACCCCCACAAATGGACTCCACACTGGGTTTATCAAAAATACTTCTTTTATATAATCAGACTTATCACAAAACCCAATAACGATATACAGGCCCACAATGCTTACTGGCATAAAGCAGTTCTTGGTTCAAGCGTATTTCAATAGTTCTGTGCACTTCGCACCGATTGTACGGGGCTGGAAAGATGCTTACGAGCGGGGCTCACAAGCGTGGAGGACGCTCCGGGCGATGAGTACACCTCACGGTGCTAAGCGGACACAGTACCGTATCTTTGAAACTTCGTCACGGACGATGCGTTTAATCCCAGCGCGTTGTACGGTGCGATGTCCTCCTCGTTGCGGTGCGAGCTACGGCTCATAGGGGGCCTCAGTCACGATGCTCGAGGGGATGGTGCGGAGGTACGGTGCGCTGGCTCTTCGTTGCGGCGTACGAGCCGTACCTTGAGATCGGCGCCTTTTTCAGCACGGTGCAAAGCAGGCAGTACGCTCAGATGGTGAGCGACGTACCAACCACTCCACGTGCTGCAGCCTGCCCACAACAGGGGTAGGGGGGCACGCTGAGCAGTACGATGCGAAGAGGGGGCAATAAAAGTGCAGCACGAAGTCCTTTCTTCACGTTGCGAGCTACGGTTCGTAGGGGGGCCTTAGTCGCGGTTTGGGCCAGACAGCTGGGCACAGGCTTGCCAGTGTACGTGCCGATCTAGGAGGCGCACACTTATCTCGGCTTCAGCTTCACAGGTAGAACAGCGGTTCTCAAGGGGGGTGAAGTCCACTGGTCCTGGGACTTCGTTCAGGGGGCAAGCTCAGTCACAAGCCCTTGGAGATCTTAAACAGCACAAGTTGAAGTAAAGTTTCAGCAATCTTTCTCCTCTCCTTCAGCAGCAAGGCAACCACCGCAGGCCAATCCCCAGGTCAGAACAGTACTCCTACAGCTTTCCCGGTTCCTTCCCCTCAGGCAGAGGTTCATCTTGTAGCAGGATCTAACTTCTTAGGAGCAGGTCTCCTACATTTATACATTTCTTTTGTTCTTGCAGGCCAGGAGGGCCCTTGCCTAGTTCGGTCCGGTTTCTGAGCACTTTGCCCTGCACACTGAAAGCAGAAGCCTGCATCATGTCAACAGAGACATCAGACGCTCCAAAGGGGGTGGAGCCAGCATTGTGGTGTTAGAGCACGGCCCTATTCAAAGTCCAGGTGCACTCCTTCCACCCATCCTGGTGTAATCTTCCTATTCATCACCTGGCTGCCCAGCCTGTCTCCTGGAATTCCCCAGCCCTGTAACTCACACAAACCAGACGGCAGATACACATCAGCGCAGAGGCGGGCTGAAATGGTTAGGCAAGCAAATGCCAACTTTCTAAAAGTGGCATTTGCAAACACAGAACATTAAAATAAACCTTGCTAAGAGATGTATTTTATTATTCTGAGTTTAGGCATACTAAACTCGATTTTCTACCATGTTCCCTGGGTCTGTTAGGATCATAGGATGTAATAATTCTAACAGCCCATTCTGGCCTATGGGAACAGGTAGCCTTACAATAGAGAAAAACAAAAATGGCTGTAATTCACTACTAGGACATGCCACACACACACATCAGGGCATGTCCTACCTTATGCTTACAACGCACCCTGCCCTTGGACCTACCATAGGGGTGACTAATATGAAGTTAAGGGAATGTTTAGGGACTGGCAAATAGTGGCACTTACCCAGTCAGCATGACCGTACCAGTCGGCACACAGGTTCTGCAATGGCAGACCTTAGACACATTTTACCAGGCCGCTTCTGTGGGTGGCACAACCAGTGCTGCACTCCCACCAGCAGCATTTGTATTTACAAGCCCTGGGCACTCCTGGTGCACTTTACTGGGGTATGACAGTAAACCAAATAAGCCAATCATGGAATCCAACGAACATATACATTTTATATAGGGAGCACTGGCACTGTGGCACTGGTTGGCAGTGGCACAGTGCTCTGAGCAGCTAACACCAGCAAAACACATGAGGCACAGCAACAAAAAGTGGAAGGGAGACTCACGCCATGGTGCCAGGCCTAACACCACCCCTCAATGTAGCACAGCAGGCTACTCCCATTTACCTCCCATCAAGAAAGCACAGCTGCGTACTCCGTTACCACACCTCAGAGAAGCTCAGCAGCGCACATCACAGCTTTAGAAAGCACAGCATCAAAGTATTATCCCTCTCAATCCCATTCACCACCTCTCAAAGCACCGCAGCGGTCAGCTATCATCCCTCTGTTAAGCAGAGCAGCGGACTCAGGCTTACCACCTCAATGAAGCATAGCAGCATACTCCCAGTTACCTTACCTCAAAAAGGCACAGCAATTTACTGCCCAGCAATACCCCTCAAAAAAGCCCAGTTACCACCCATCTTATTCCCTTACCACAACTTAAGTAAAACAGCGTACAAAAGTTACAACCCCTCAATGAAGCACAGCAATGTACTTGCAGTTATTGCCAATCAATGAAGCACAGCAGCATAGTCTGTTACCAGCTGTCACTCAGTTAGCAACCTTCAATAAAGTACACCAGCCCACTCAGTTACCACCCATCAAGAAAGTACAGTTGCGTACTTAAGTCATCACCCTCAATCCCATTCACCACCCCTCAAAGCACAGCAGCTTAGTTAGCATCCCTCAGTTAGGTACTGAAGCACACTCCCAGTTACTACCTCTCAATGAAGCACATCAGCGTACTCTCCGGTACCGCCCCTCAATGAAGCACAGCAACCTACTGCCCGGCAACACCCAAGGAAGCATAGAAGCGTGCTCTCAGTTACCACCGCAATTACACAGCAGCATACTCCCAGTTACCATCCATCATACTCAATTACACCCATCAATGAAGAGCAGCATACTCAGTTACCACCCCTCAGTTAACCCTATTAATGCCCCTTGAAAATACATCAGTGCCAAGCCATTTAAGGACTTGAGTGCTTTGCATTAACATGCTGTAGTTTGTGTAATTACGATTATAATGTTGGGAAACTATATTTTTGGTTTCAGTATTATTGTAATATCAATTTATATTAAAAAAAAATTATAAAAACACCCTGAAGTCACATGTCAATTCAAGATGACAGACAGGACTATGAAAATAGGTGTAAATGACCGCATTGGTAGAGTAATGAAAAAATATGTTTTTAAAAGCAGAGGCAAAAATATTTATTTTGTTTACTGACAAGGTAAAAAGGCAGATTTGTATTTGTTTTGTGTTTATGGCCATTTGTCATATTTTATGACCGATATAAGGCACATACATTTCATGCGTTTGTTATGCAGAATCTAAAGTTATAAGCTTAGCAGAATTGGTTCAGAGTAGTAAAATGGATGTTTCAGAGACACCCGTCAGTAAAGACACAAAAATACATATTTTTGCTGCTTTTGACAGCACTTAACGTACTACAAAATGGCTAACACTGTTTTGTCTGTTTCTCATAGAATGCTCTCAATCTAGTTATTAGAGAGGTGTCCAACATCTAAAAATGTATTTTCTGACTTTCATCCACAGTAATGATGCATATTTGGTGAATAGGTGTCATACGATTTCATGCATAGTCTCTTGAAAGGCACAGTCCTGGACCTTTGACCCTAAATTGTACCTCCTGGAAGTGTGCAAAGGATGTATGTAACAGTGAAATTGTTTTAGCAAAGTGAGGTATCACTGGAGAAAATCACTGTCTGATCTCACAGGGCAACTAGTAAAATTTTATAAGAGGTCAAAAAAATGGACCTTTGACCCCTAAACAAACATTTTTAAATATTACAGTTTTTATTCTGTTACCCTCGGATTAATTTCAGCAAGTTTGGTATCCCTGAACTTGACATGAATTGTAGGTCATTTTTGACCTCCATTGGATTTTTGGTTTTTTTTAATAAGTTTTTGCTGTGTTTGACCTTACTTGTTTCTTGGCTAAATTGGTGGGGGGGGGGGATAGGGGGGCGCCATGTGGTTTGAACTTTGACCTCTATTTTCACTGTTCTACGTTTTTATGCTCATTAATAAATTACTGTTAGATCATTTGTTACAAGTGAGGCATTATTGGAATTGTCATGAGTACTTTCATCCTATTTAGTTACTGTGTCAGAGGAGGTTATGCTTTTTGACCTTTGACCTCTAATTATACTTAAGGTATTTCAAGGTCTTTATTGCACGACCTTAGGATCATTTGTTACTAGTGTTGCATTACTGTAATTGTCTTGATACTTGGGTTTTCATTGGTTAATTTGGTGCCGGGGATCATGTCAGTAGACCTTGGACCTCCAATTACACTTTCGTCTTTCAATGTCATTAATCCATTACGGTTATACCCTTCTTGTCCCTACGACCCCCCCTAAACTTCTACTTACATCTGTTGACATTGGTCTCCCTCCTACAACCACCTACAGCCTGTTTGTCAAAAGAAGAAACTCCATTGAAAAACATTGGGCACCCGACGCTGAAGTAGCACCCTGCACTCAGCCATCCAAGTGCCGGTGGTGGTGTATGTTAGATGTTTTGTAGCCCCCCCCCCCCGTGCTTTGTACCAACCCCCAAAGCTTGGCCCCTGCAACCGATCTACTTATCTGCAAGCACTGTGGCTCCAGTCACCCCCAGTCTCCATTGAAAAGCATTGGTCCGAACTCAACCTTTGACCTCTGCACCCACCCGCCCCTGTGCCGCTAGTGGTACAGTCATTTTGCTCAAATTAAAGTTCGCAGAGATGGGCCCCTTTTTCCCAAAGGGACAGGGCACCGTACTAGACTAATAAGTAAAAAACATACTTCCATTTGAGACAGTTGGTCAAATCCCACAGACACACACCTCACTCTTACCTATTACAATATTGACAGTTTTACTTTTGTGACTCTTAAATGAAATGACAAATGTTTATCAGTGATCTGTCCCACCTGAAAGGATGAGAACGAATCTGGTTTGGAGAGGTTAAAACCAACTTTTGAAAATGAGGTTTATAGGGAGGGCGTAAACCACATTTTAAAATGTATACATTACAAGAGACGACCAAAAGCAGTGGCCTTTGGCCGATATATATATTGATTTATTTACTGGCTAGTGTTCCAATTTTGCATAAATGATACATCCTCCTTAACTCAATAGATGTTCCC
Source organism: Triturus cristatus (assembly GCF_964204655.1). NCBI lineage: Eukaryota > Metazoa > Chordata > Amphibia > Caudata > Salamandridae > Triturus > Triturus cristatus. The sequence continues at coordinate 410,417,455 of NC_140588.1, read as the reverse complement.
AGATGGGTAGAGCTGAAGTCGTCCCTGCAGTGCACTTCTGGTAGTATTAGAATGCATTATACAGGGAACAGTAAAAGAGTAGCATCTCATTCAATGAAAACCATAAAGAGATGTGTATGGCGTAGAACACCCACCATATTTGGAGAACAAATAGAGGCTCATATGGAGAAAAATGCAATACAACTTTGAGAAACAATGGGAGGAATTTTCAACCAGAGGTATTAAAAACATACGACTTCCTTACGGAGGACAGTCTGAAAAAATATGCAAAGGTGCAAGAGAAGATTGGGCTCCTACATCCACATTTTGGGGACTGCCAATGTCTCAACCCAAGTTTCAGTAGAATTTTGGGCCCATTCCCCTACATAGAAGCCTATTCTTAAACATTTAAGTGGGGACCATACGTGGGGTAGTATCTAGACTTTTCGAAAACCTGATCGATCTATATCCCAACAGCTGAAAATGTAGTGGTCGGATAGGTTTCAATTGAACTACTTGAACAATAAATGGTCAGCCCTCATGGCTTTGCAAGATAAACACTTCCAGAAGCACATTTGAAACTGAATACAAAGTTCAGAAAGGATGGGACTGGTTACCACTGAAGTTGAGTGCTGCCTAAATTGTTCCTTAGGCAGCATTCCAAAGATGTTACACCTCAGAAGGGGACGTTGTACACCTGCTCTGGGATGCTACCATGTTGAATAACCTTTGGACAGGTGTGGAGATGGATACAGTCGAAATAGGAGCCACCTGACAGGGCAGACCGTTCTTCTATGTCACTTTGACGTTTACCCTGAGAATGCATATAAATGGACACAGCAGACTGCAAAAGCATTAGCCATACCAGTGGTCTGCATTCTTAGACTTTGGAGAATGGAAGTTAGTCTTATCCATTGAATCTTGGTTACAGGAAATGTACAATGACGTCTTATGAACATAGATTTATACACTCTATGACCCCCCCCCCCCCAAAAAAAAAAAAAAAAAAAAAAAATACATAAGAGTGCCTACAACTGGTCCTTATGCTAAACTTTTTTTATACAGCCAGGACAAACACAAAAGACCGGTTGCCTTGAACCAACTGTATAAAACGGTGCTGTGGCTCTGCTGGTAGCAAAAAGCACCTCAGTTAAGGCATTAGCTTAAGGCAAGCTGCAAACCATGAACCAACAACCTTTCCCTAGGCTAAACATGTGTAGTTGATGGTTGTCGAAGTTCCTGGTCCACCTAGAAAGGGAAAAGAGTGAGTGCCTACAACCTGTCCCTACACTAAACATTCTTGGTGCAGACACCAGAAGCAAAATGAAAGGTTGTCTTGAACCCACTGTAAAATGTGGTGCTGTGGGTATACAAAGTTGCTTTTTGTGGCTTTCCCAGGAGGTCCACAGATTTGGCATACCTTCTAGCCACAGACTTACCTTACTGACACCTCTTTGACCATGGTCAACAGTCTTAATCTGCAGGGCTAGGTTTGTTCATGTTCTTATTCAGTCCACCTCCAACACACCCCTTATCAAAAAACTTTTTACATTAAGCAAAAGATAGTCAAAAGGTCTTCACCTCAATAGTTGTGAAAATAAAGCTGTATCTAAATGTGCTGTGGATGTGGCAAACTCTTGCATCTTTTTGACTTCTCAATCAGGGAAAGACTAAAGGTTGTCCCTGGCAAGAACTACATCCTGTTAAACAAAAAACCTGCATTACTACCACCATACCCCTCCCTTTCACCAAATGTAAATGCTCAGAAAGAATAAGCAGATATTTGCGAGTAAGGCCCTCATTGTAATTCGAATGGTAGCCCAGTCTCTAGCCTCCATTAATACTATGTATGGGTTGCCACACTCCAGCCACAGAAATTCAGGCAATTTACTAATGCTGTCTGGAGAGGCTGTGCCCATCATTACCATTGATGTTGCTGTGACTGTTTAAGTGGGAGGCACACTCCGTGCTGCAGGCCCACTAGTAGCATTTAATTTACAGGCCCTGGGCACATGTAGTGCACTGAACTGGGTACATACAAGTTAATTATGTCAATTGAGTACAAGCCAATTCTGCCATGTCTTAGGAAGAACACACTTTAGCACTAGTTAAATGTGCAGAATCCGAAGGTCAGCAAAAACAGAAGGTCTGAATGCAAAAATTAAGGGGAAATCATGCCAAAGGTGCCAGCTCTAACAGACATCTTCAAATGCCTCCATAAACCAAACATCCATAGCACATGCAGGAGCTAACCAATACAGATATCCCAAACAATAGGAAGCAATCACTAACTTTCAGGAATCAGCATGCAGTATCAAAAAGAGATGAAAGTACTCCCTCTGAACAAATGGTTGCACTTAGTCACATCATGGGGGTCTCATCAACAGTATCTAGAATACTTTGTGTCAGACATTTACCATAAAACTTTCATGTTTACTGCCTGACAAGGGGACACTATGAGACCCCGTCAAGAAATGACTTAAAACCAAAATACAGCACAGAAATTCAAGCAGGCCACTGCACATTAGAACTTACTAACCAGCATGAATGCTTACAAGAACCCCATCAAGACGATATAGGTCATCATACTAACACCCACATCAAAAGAAATACCATTAAATAATCATACATTGAAATGCTTTCTAAAAAAATTAACTTCACACTCCTTCATAAACCTTTTCAGACACTCGGGTCTTTGTGTCTGATGTTCTTTCTAAGAGATATGTCTTCAGACACCAAAGAACAGCTTTGAATACCCATGTAACCATCAGATATAGGATATCCATAGTTGAACCTTTATAAACCATAGCACACATCTACCAACCAGGGTCACTGACCAACATCCACACCAAAATACTTCAGGTACATACGACACCCATGCATTCAAACACTCGGACATCCACACCTACCACCAGACACCACCATTCATATATTCCCACTGAGATACGTACTTCCAGAAACCCGCAATGACACCGAAATGCACACTTGCTGGTCAGAACCTTCAAATACATGCCATCAGATACTTGCACCAACCATAATCATATCAGTCCATTACAACCCAATTACGCTCAAGCTCCGAGACGCAACACAAGGCACCCAGGGAACTGGCAACTCATAGGGATGCTGTCACATATGCATGTAATGGTAACATGTCCGTGGATATGAGGACACACCCCGCAAGGTAAGCTGTTGCCTCGTGAAAATAATTTTTTTTTTTTAAATCTCCCACAGCTCTTCACCCTCCCCTCTTGCACATTTACTCATTCATGTTTTCAGCTCATTACCTCTACCAGCTCTTGCTTAACCCTTACATTCTCCCTGCAGCCTGTCACTTATGTTTTTGCTGCATTCCCTCACACCTTTAGACTTCCATGTTGATTCTCAATCAATTCCTTAGTCCTCTTGTCCCTTCTGTACCAGTCTATACACTTGAAATAATTCTGCAGCCCTCCCTGTCACTTGTGCCCCTACACCTTTCCTTTTCACCTGCCCTCCTGTACATCTTGCTCACCCTCTAATCTCTCCTCCAGCTCACACCTGCTCAGTGCCAAGAAACCCTTTGGGGTGATGGTGCACCACAAATCTACATAACACCAGTCATAGATCCTCCTTTCATTTCTTCTTCTGCAATTCCCTTCATGTTTCGCTGCATCTCTCCCTGCCAAGTATCCAGCTCTCCCTCCACCCTCACATCTCTTGTAACTATGTAACTTCTCTTCATCTCGTTATCTGCCATCTTTATCTCACTGACTTTCTCTAGTTCAACGCTCTCAGCGTTTTGTAAAAGTAAATCTTTCAGTCAGGTGAAACAGATTGGTGAGCCAATTAGTTTACACATCACACAGAATAAAAATAATTAACTGATAAGTAACGTGTACCTTGAGCGCACAAGATGCTCTGGCATGCAACAAGAAGCAAGTGAGGGGGTGATTAAAAAAAATAAAATATATGGCTATGTGTTAGTATTACATGTCGTTAAACTCCAGTTACCGGACATATAGCCTGCATCAGCCCTGCCAAGTACCACGCATTAAATGTATGTGTAATAAGGGTACAAGCCACGCCGCCTGGACAGCAGAGTATCCAATTAAAGCCATCTTGGCAAGAGAGAAGTGAGGTTACTATGCAAAGTATCTCGGGAGGGTAGAGACCCAAACACAGCATCATGTATTAGGAAGGGATGAGGGTGCAAAACAGAGGACACCTGGAGTGTGGGGCACCAAGAGGGCAACGGTGGATGGCAGGGCATTAAACACAGCATATTGGGAAGGGGGTATGAAAGAGCATCAGTAGGGCACAGAGTACCACCAGAACCCCTCGAGGAATGGAAGCATGGGTACCAGCCCCAGCCTCTGAGTGGGGGAAAGGATACCGAATCCGCTGGTTAAAAAGCAGAGCATCTCTTAAGGTGGAAAGGGGGGTGGGGGGGAGAATATTCTCTGCAAATGTTTTCCACATAATTAGGGCTCTGACATATTTGCCACATAAGAAATCTTCAGCTGCATAATATGACCATTCTAACTAAAAAATTGGTTGTAGCTCCAATGGATTAAATGTTACTAAAAAAATGTGGCTTGTGTTGCAGCAAAGAGGAGTCAAAGGTTGACTGGTCACCTTTCTCATTAATGCATTTGGGTGTTACACTGGTACTGAGGCAACATCTTTGCAAAGACTTAGTATGTGTACAAATGTCAAAATAATAAAGTTATCAGAAAATGTACTGCATTATGCTGCAGCCTTTTTTGCTGTATAATTTAGTCAGCACTGCAACAATGTCCTCTATTGCTTCATAATTCCAGTGGCCCCAAAGCAGGCAGTACATACTAAAAGTGTTTGTGCATGAAGCAGAGACAGTCAAGTTTGCGAACTTTGGTTTGGTGTGCGTGCAAATCCTGCATTGTCGATTCCTGGTGAGTTGCTCTACTACTGATGAAAAAAGGCCAAAGGGTACCAATGGGTGAAGCGGACAGGCCTCAAGGGTCCTGTGACCTCAGTGACAGTCACTGTTGCTCTAGGATTTGCTGCTTCATAGGCCTACCTAGAAAACTTTAGGTGGACTTAAGTATGGACTGTGGTGGACAGGCCTTCAAAGTTACTTGCCACCGCTAGGGTCCATCTGCCAGTGCTATGACACCAAGGCTTCTAGGGTATAGCATGAGAATGTGCTCCCTCAGGAGTGTGGTCATGTGGACGGGTCATGAAAGCTGAACCTGGTTCCCCAGTTCCAAATTCAGCAGCTCAAGCTATAGTGCCACATCCTCTCCCCCCACTAATCACCATACTGCCCCACTGAGGGGAACTCACTGCCTTCAGCTACAACCCAATTGTGCCCCGCTAAAAACATCTGGATGTGACGCGATTCAAATTATGCACTTGACAAGAGTAATACGATGCAAAAACAGTTGGACAGAATGCAGAACAATGTCATACGTTCACGCCAGTTCAGAGATCTGGGCCTAAATCCATCGTTTTTTTGCTCACCATGCCATTCCAGTTTGAACCCAGCCATATGCAAATCAGTCTTGACCCTGTGCCTCATGGGAACAGTCCAGCCCGAACTACCAAGCCAGATCCTCCCTGGACTGGAACCAATCATCCTAGGACCGGTTTGCTCAAATGCTCCGCCCATCATTCCCTTTGGTATTGCAAGAGTAATATAATGCCTGAAAAAAAAGTAATGTCCTGGAAAAAGCAAACTCATAAGGAATTCAAGATTAAGTAATGCATGTGAAAGGCAAATGGGAACATGGTTACCTTAACGCTTTTACACTCTTTCAGAATTAATGCGCGTTTTTGCCTGAAAAGTTAACATGACTACAGGACCTGGAAGGGACCCATTGCAATGTCCATTGCTTACATCCTTAAAAAACGTAAGCAGTAAGGTTTAAAATGATCACATCCCTGATTGCAGAGCCATAGTACACATTTTATAAACTAAAATGAGGAAACAGCTGATAAGGATCACATTAAACAGTTTTCCGCTCCATGCATCTACCAGGTATTGCAGCACCCCTAGGAATGGTGCACTTACCCGCCTGGAAAGAGCAATGTTGTGGAAAGACTAGAAAACAAAAGTAGCGCTTCGCCGGCAAACTCTAAAGTGGCACTAATGTGTGTAGGTTTGAAGAAAACCAAGCTGGTCACTTTGAGACCACTCTGTCTTGCTTTATTTAGCTATTTTTTGCATTTTGAACCTTTACTTCGGTCCCGAGACTGCACTTTTTAATAAAAAAAGTCAGAAAAAAAAAGGGCATTTACAGGAAACGTTTTTTGGCTTCATTTCATGGGGGAAAGGATGAAGGCAAGGAGAAGAAAGAGGATAGGAACAGTTTCTTGAAGTCACGGTTTTCAGCAGGTGAGGAGGAGCGAGACGGAGACAGAAAGAGGGAAGAAGTTTAAGTTTAAATCATTTCTAGAGCACACGTACACCTGACGGTTTCATGGCGCTGTGGTTCACTAAACTTCAGTGGGCAGTAACCAGGAGGCAGGAAAAGACTCATTGGGGGGAAATGCTTGTGAGAAAAGAAAGGTTTTTAATGCTTTCCGGAACAAAGAATATTGGGTCAGGGACCTGAGTTGAAACGGAAGTGAGTTCCAGAAGGTGGGGGCAATGGTGGAGAATTTTGAGCCTCCCCATTTTTTACGACGAAACCAGGGAACAGCCAACAGATGTTGGGAAGATGAACGTAATTCTCTGGCCGGGGTATAGGGCTTTATCTCGGAAGAGATAAAGGCAGGGGCAAAGCCTAACTGAGCCTGAAAAGTAATACAGCCCATCTTGAACAATGACAGTTCACGAATAGGGAATCAATGCAGTGATTTCAAGAGCGGGGTAACATGATGTGACCTGGCCAACTTATAGACTAGTCGAGCGGCCTGGTTCTGCACCAGTTGAAGCCGTCTAGTGTTGTAAGCGGGCATACCGCAGTATAAGGCGTTGCCATAGTCTAATTTAGAGACTACCATAGCCAGTACAATGAGTTTTAGGGCAGGGAGAGTGAAGAAGCGGGATACCTTGCGGATGGTGCGAAGAGAAAGGAAAGAAGAGGACACCACCGAACTCACCTGGGAGTGCAGAGTGAGTTGGTCATTGATTTTGAATCCAAGGGCTTTGACGGATGGAGAGGGAGAAGGAGGGGAACCCAAGAAAGGGGGCCAGAAAAAAGAGGACCAGGGACTGGCACAGCCACCTGTCAAAACTAGTTCGGTTTTATACGGGTTAAGTTTCAGGTGGTTGTGACTCATCCAGTCCCGGATAAAAATCATAATAGTTTGAAAGTTAGAAATGGAGTCAGAGGATGAAGAAAGATTAAATATAAGCTGGAGGTCATCCGCATAATTAAATACGGAGACCTCCATTTGTTGGAGGGCGAAAATAAGAGGGGCAATGTAGGTTAAAAAGTAATGGAGAGAGGGAAGAACCCTGTGGAACCCAACATGGAACCTTGCAGGACTCGGCCGAGAACTCGCCCAACCGCACTGCTTGAGTGCGGTCCCTAAGGAAGGAGGATAACCAGACCAGGGTTACTCCACCGATTCCAGCCGCCCCGACACGTGAAAGTAGGATGGAATGGTCCACCGTGTCGAAGGCGGCGGATAGGTCGAGGAGGAGAAGGGCCTGGGGGAGGTTGGTATCCATGCCTTCTCTAAGGTTGTCAAGCACGGATAGCGCCACAGACTCGGTGGAGTGAGCAGGCCGGAATCCGGCCTGACGGGGGGGCTAAAACCTGGTTATCTTCCACAAACGAAGTGAGGGCTCTAGTTACATGCCGTTCCAGTACTTTCCCTAAGAAGGGAAGTAAGGAAATAGGTCGAAAGTTGGCGGGGGCAGAGGGATCAGCGCCAGGTTTTTTTAAGATGGGAAGAATGATAGCTGATTTAAGAATAGGGGGAACCACGCCCTGAGATAAAGAAGAGTTGAGGAAAGAGTGGGGGTAAGACACAAGTGGTGAAAATGAGCCTGAGGATGTGAGCAGGGCAAGGGTCTAAAGGGGAACCGGATTTAACCAAAGGTACAAGGGAAAGAAAGGATTCTTCTGTTAGGGGGGGAAGTGAGTCAAAGCGAGCCTTTACGGCAGGGCTGGGGGGGATTAAGGAAAGACGACGACGGGGAGGAATATTAGCTTTGATTTTTTCAATTTTGTCCAAAAAGTAAATATTCAGGGAATCGCATAGGGACTGTGACGGCGGGGGTTTAAGAGTGGTTCTGTCAGCGTAGGCAAGATTGTGAATGATGGAGAATATTTCTTTAGCCTGATTATCAGCGGCTAGGATTTTAGAAGAGAAACATTCTGTTTTGGTGGATAAAATAGTTTTTTTATATTTGGACAACAGGGAAGTGTACTGGGTTTTAAGGTTTGGAAGGTATTGACGTCTCCAGGCACGTTCGGCCTGTCGAACTGAGAGTTTTAGCGCCTTAAGGTCCCCAGTAAACCAGCGGTTGGAGTCGTTAAGCCGTTTGGAGGAGACTCGGCGGAGGGGAGCGATCGAGTCGCAACCTGACACGAGCCATGAGTTAATGGAGTCAGCTTGGGTTGTAAGCGGTAATCCGAGTAAGTCAGGGCAAAGGGGGAGGAGTGTGGAAACCACAAAGGATGTGTCAAGCCGGCCCCAAGAACGTGCCCAGATATTTGGCCCAGAGGGGGCTTAGGGGTTAAATTAAGGGGTGAAGAAAAAGAAATCAAAGAATGATCAGACCAGGGACAGGGAGAAATAGAGAGTGAATTTATAGGACAGTTGAGGGACCAAATCTGGTCAAGAGTGTGTCCGAGAGTGTGAGTAGGGAGGTGAACATAGGAATTAAAATTAAGAGAACGAAGGGTGTCAGAAAATTCTTTGGACATGGCACATTCAGCTGGGTCGGCGGGCCAAAATTTTAAATCCCCTAGCACCATGATGGAATTGTTAACCGCTAGGGTGGCCACCAGTTCTAGAAACCCAGGGAGAAAGGCTGGGGAGGGTTGGGGAGGACGATACATGAGTAGACAAGTGAGGGGGGCTTTGAGGGAGAGAGAGCGGACTACTAAGAAGTCCGACGTGCCAATAGAGGGGAAGGAGAGAGACTGGAAGAGAAGTTCCTTCCGAGCGATCAAAGCGACGCCCCCGCCCACTTTATCCGTGGAACGATCGGCTCGGAGGGCGTAGTAGGTGGTAGGGAGAGCCGCTAATAGGGAAGGGAGGGAACAGTTACGAAACCAGGTCTCAGTGAGAAATAAGAGGTCGGGTTTATGTAGATCTAAAAGAACGGAAAGCTCATGAGTGCTTAACGGCAGAACGTGTGTTGAGATAGTAGATAGCAAGAGAGGGACGTGTGGGTGCAGTAGGGAGCTCAGAACAGGAGGCGGGGGAGGGCAAAGGGGAAAAGGATGGGGGAGGGGAGGGTGGTAGGGACATAGGGGCAGCGAGTTCGAAGAAGAGGAAGTAGATGAAAGATGGCGGGGCAGGTGACCGTGGCAGAGCAGGAGAAGTAGACACTGCACTTGCCTTCTCTTGGCAAGAAGGAAAAGACAGTCCTTTCCCTTCTCAGCAACCGTCACCCGGCCCTGGACCGCCACAGACAGCTGATGCTTATCTGTAGGCCTGGGATGCATTTTTAAAATGTAAAGTAAGGCAACGGACAAAAGGGATAGAGAAACTCAGGCAACCACGGGTAGAAAAGGTTAGAAAGCCAATACCAATAACTGCGGAAACAGTGCAATCAATGGAAAAACATCAAGAAAAGACTTATGAAAGGCTGCAGCACTGAACTTACCAGTGAAGATTAATGCGAATGTCAAAGCTCACGGCAGTCTAGGGAACGTCTGCACTCCGGTGTCTCCTCTCGTGTTTAGTCCACGTTTTAAACTTAAACTCGTTAGAAATACATGCTTCTGAACAAGGATTGACATGGGCTGTTCTTTTGAAGTGTGTGAACCTAAGCAGACTGAGTTCATGTGTGTTTTCAATTGCACATGCTGCCTCTTATGTGGTGGTGAGTTATTACAACTCCTACAAGCAGACGTGCAGCGTTATTTTACCAGTGCATGCAGGGTCCAGCAATAAGGGCATCGTTTTCATAGAATACAGAGTAAAAAGATTTATAAACCGTGAAAAATGAAATTTACTTTTTTGGTCTGTCACACATGCCGGACAGTGGATTTATAACAAAATAAACAGTGTGCATTATCAAAATGAAATGCAATGAACTGGTTTGCAAAAGGAGTTAGAAAAGTGGGGCCGGCATCGGACGCGCCGATAATATGGCGGTCCTGCCGGCCCCCGACGATTCAACGGAGGTGGGCCTGTCGCGCCCAGTAGTGACGCGACAAGCTCACCATCCACCCAAAGGGCGAACCAGGTCGTGGCCCGAAGTGGAAATAATCACTTCCGGGTCACGCAAGTCGCCAGCTCCCGCCCCCTCTGAGGGGAGAGTACTCGCCCTGAATAAAAGGCTGGGGAGCAGAGGAATCATCCTCTTTGCGCTCCCCATCCTTGTTGTGCGATCTCATTAGGTCGTAGTGTTAATATTTGTTGATTTTGCAGGTTCTCTTGCACGCCCGGAGAAGGATCGTGTCGCAGGATTGTGAGCCTGGGAAGATAAGAGCGCGCGTCCTGAATCCTGTGGTGGAAGCGGGAGCAGCGTGCATTTCAAGGTGCCTGGGGTCGGGACTGTACCGCGTAGTGGGCTACGATTGCGGTGAACAGGTGCTGGACGTCGGTGTGGAGCAGGGCGAGAAGCAGGCAACTCCGGTACTCGTGCAGTATGGCGATAAGTGCTCACCCGCACGTTTGGTTCGGAGCTCTATTACCGGAGATTGGCTTTGAGTGGCAGCGCTTTCGGAGGCCTTGAAAACCAGGTGGGAGGGGGCAGGGATAAAGTCGGTTTGTGCCCCCAGCGCGCGTTAGCGTGTATAGAGAGACGCTGGGCCCTGCGTGTATCCAGCATGTAGAGAGCGACACTGGGCAGTTTGACCGGAGTCTACCGAGCATATTAGAAGTTTCCAGTATACTAGGAAATGTTGAAAGTGATTGCATGACAAGAGCATTAAGGCTCGTTTTAAAGGCACGTGTAGTAAAATAGACCAATTGCAATTTTAAGGTTGTGGTTTGTGTTTCAACACTGATGGGCCATTTGTATTAGTGTATTCTCTGGAGGACTGATTTTAGTAGTGATTAATTACACCTGTTCATTTCAAACACGGGGATGAAGCAGGGCCTTAATTACAAGGGTTGTTTTTTCAATTTAAAACTTGTTGGGAGGCAATTGAGAACAAACAGGTGTGCAAGCAACAGCTGAATTCGGGATTGCGTTGTACACTTGCGCTGCGCAAAATCAATATACAGTTTAAATAGCATCAAGCTGGTAATTTTTCTAGGACTAGCGGAGTGTGTGGACTGATTTCAAACATCTATTGCATATATACTGCAGTAATATGGTGCTGAGGAATTAAGTGTACCAGGGGAGCGTTCTTACGTTGGTATCAGGAAGGTGGCTGTCTCTAAGCTAGCATTGTACACGCGGTGTTAGTCTAAGGCCATAGCATTTGGTACATAAGGGACCATGGCAGGTAAGATGAAGCAGGGCGACAAGCGCTCTCGCATGGAGTTCATGATGGAGACAATGATGCGAAAAATGGTTAGCATGGACAAGAAATGGAAGAAAGTGGATAGATTGGGGAGAAATTTGGAGGATCCAAAGCAGAGGGTTAAGGGTCAAGAAGGGACCGTAGAAAGACCCAGGCGCACCATAGTACCCTCTGGGCCTGGGGCGCACCATAGTACCCCCCCAAGCCCAGAGGGGAATTGGATCCACTCCAAAAGCAGGTTTGGCCAAAGAAAGGGTGGTTTAAACCTAAAGCAACGGCACCGGTATTTCAACCTCCTAGTGGATGAAAAAGCAGGCATGTTGGCAGACCAGGCCAGGCAAGCTTGCAGGCCTAGGCTTCAAAATGGCCACCAGCCACATGGCCAGGCCCGACAACATCAGAAAGGCCACCCCAAAAAAAACACACTTCCCCAACTCAATTCAATGCCATCCATGCCCTAAATGATGCTTGAAAATGAAATACATTAAAAAAACACCAAAGGAACAGTTGCTTTATCATGCACACACCCATGAGGCCATGCCCATGACTAGCTTGGGCCTACTACTACACACTTTTTTTTTTAAAGGAATGATAGTTTCCAAAAATAAATTGTATTTACAACAACTGCAATGCCCACAATCAGACACAACAACCACTTACTTGTAAAATATGCTATTCAAAAAATCCTCAAATCCAATTGCAATGATGCAGCAGACAAAAAGAGTGATCTTTCCAGCTCAAAATCCAAAGGCAGAATGAGCAGGAGATGAACAAAGCACTGGGAGGAGCCTGCTGGACAGGAACAGGAAGTTGTAGATTCTGTGTAACTTCCTCCCTCTACCCACCTTTTTTAAAAAAGGACTCCTTGCACAAAAAAAGGACAGCCAAATGTCTGAGTTGTTTTCATCCAAAAATTCATCTTTTGCAGGTTTCATGCTGCTAGAGCAGATATTCTTCTCCAAATTGAAAATTGTACATGCTCGAGTTTCACATTACTTCCGCCAGATGTCGATGGCGTGTCGAAAATGACATGATCGCGTTCTCGCGCTCCCTGTCGCGTTGGATAGGACGTGTTCGAGGTCTTTCTCCATTGACGCGTTCGAGATCAATCTTCTCATACTCGCGCGACGAATGAGATGATCGCGCGACAATGCGAGCGCGAACTGTTGCGAGACAGCGCAAAATGGCTACCAACAATCCAATATCTCGTGGAGAACGCGACCGGGTCGGGAAAACTTAGCGAACGTGGGGATTCAGGTAAGGCGATCGCCCGCATGCGAGAACGTATTTTTTTACCGCGCGAGCAAGAAACAAATTATCGCTAAGCTGCGGAATGTAACAATTGACATTTTCGCGCTTTCCACGGAACGCGAAAATGCCAAATTATCGCAATTTCCGTGAACGGAACAGAATTTTGGCCCAGGCCTATTCAATACCACCATCTTGCTGCACTTGTTAACATTTTGGACTAATCATCTCATTGAGAGGCACATTACTTAACTTGTGCTTAATGGGTACACATCCTCTAACTTTGATACGGTGTTTAAAATTCTTAATTAGAACTACTTAATCCGTAAATACTTTAGGATATTTTGAAATCCAATGAAAATTTCCTTTGAAATTACACCCCCCAATGTCCCAAGATTCCTCAAGAATGACAGGTGGTTTCTCTGCCAGGTCTTATAATACCAAAGTCAGATTGGGGCCACCATGCCATCCTCATCACCAGTGTGGCAAAGATAGTACAGAGTAGCCCATCTTCGTCGTAGGTTCTTCTTTATTGACAATATCCAGAACATGGAAAGAAGGCATCCACAAGTTACATACAGAAAGAGCCCAAGGGCTGACCACTGATCACCGTCTCACCTGCCTGCTCCACCCTCGCCACTCTGCCAACGCTCTAGAACACAACTCCTCCACAGTCAACTGCACACACCAACTATACCACAAGCTCCTTTTTAATGGTCGATAAACCCTGGCAGATTGGCTCCAATTGAGCATCCAAGGCAACAACAAGAATAGACTGAAAGATGATCAAGAGCTTCCACGTCATTCTCCATTTCGGTAATATACCCTACAAGAAGTGCAATACAAAGCACACCTGCTTCATTTCTGTGCATAGCTTTCTTTTTGCCATGTTCCGGGACATCTAGTAGAGGTGTCTTTATATCTACCTATATTTATGGAATGCTCCAATGTCAGAGCTAGCTGAGACTTGCTAAACACAATGTAATAGAGACGCTAAAAGCTCGAGACAGGCTCAAGCTTGAAGCCCGGCCAGGCTCGGCTCAAGGTTCCAACAGGACCTTGAGCTAAGCATTGGCTTCTGCCTGCCATCCTCCCACTGCACAGGATGAGGTGTTACGATCAGAGCAGCTTAACTGGAGAACCAGATTTGAGTGTCCGCATCGGCTTACCATCCTGTGAATGTGGGACATTCACTTAATCTAATCACACCAGTAAACAATGCAGGTCATCTTGTGTAATGTAACCGGTACTCATTTAAAGCGCTACAATACCTTCCGGTTGAGTTTGCGCTTTAGTTCAGACTGTAGAAAAACACACTGAAGGTAAAAATAAAGACCTAACATAAGGAAAGGCAAATCGATACCCATTTACTGGATGATTTGTGCAAAGCGAAGCCAGAAAACATGAATAAACCATGGCGTCCCCGCTTAAATGGTGGGATCTTAAGCAAATTTTTAATGTCCCCAAAACTTTACTTCATTATCGGCAATCAAAGCCCAAATATAAGGGTTCAGACTGCCAGTGGTAGAAAACAATCACTTTAAACAAGTACTCTTCACACATGAACTGCGAGGTCCATGGTGTGAGCTACATCTACCCTATGGGAATAAGCTATGGTGTTTTTCAAAGAGGAAGGGGTCAGTGAGGAGGAGAGTGCAAAGAAAAATAAAACTATCTCCAGGGTTCCAAGTAGACTTTATTCAGCAGGCCTCCGGGATAGAGTTTAAAGAGAGGACTAGGGATTAAGCAAATATACCCTTACTAATGGTCAACATGTTTCTGCCCATATATGGTCCCCCTGTGGAGAGCACAGTCTTTCCAATGATCAGAGAAATGGAGTCCTCTCTCGAACCACTTGGTACGTCTTGTGGTGCCCAACTTTTTGGTCGGTGCAGATTCCAAATAGATGTTCCAGCAAGATCCATGCAAATGTACAACCCATGGAACATACTCTTGCCACAAAGTAGCACTTAGCTTTACTTTGCATTATTTATTTAAAGTTTTATATAGCGCGAACTTGACCCAAGAGCGTTATCAGAGCGCTTTACATTTAGGATCGTTGCATTAAAAGTTACATCAGATACAGGAGCGTAGTAAGGTACAGTATACAAACAATGTTTCAAGAATTCATAGGAGGGAGGGGAAGAAGGAGTAATAGCGGGGAGACTAGGAGGAACTGTGCCCATTGTCCGGCTGGGTAGGCGACGGTCAAGGTGGAAACCAGGGCCAATCTCCTCATTTGCTGTCTAGCAGCTCCACCAGGCATCAGCCAAGTTGCTCAGGTCTCAACGTTGGGGGAAAACAGGTTTGAATAGATACATAGGCTATGAGGATAGAGGTAAAAGAAGGTGAGGGAGTAAAAAACAAGCCAGAGAAGGAGCTGGGGCTACCATATAGGCCGATGAGGGATGTGATCAAGGTCTGTTCGGAGTCCGGTGGTAGGGAAAACTGTGGCAGCCATCTTGGGGCCAGGGGGGGGAGCTATGGTCCGAAATAATTCCAGACGCCCTCTTGAGGTCAGGCACAGTCCTGGGCAGGTTAAGTAAAAGTTCAGCAAGGGAGAAAAAGTCATTGTCAGCCATGTTGGGTCAGGCATCCTTGGACCCTTTTTCCATACCGAGAGTGCAGAGTGTGACAGTGTGTTAGGTTAGGTAACTATCCAACGCAATTCAGGATGTGTGTTAGAAAGTAAATTCTAGTACAACACATTGTCCAGGGTTTGCATCACTGTTTCTTCAAGATGCAAACCTGGTAAAAAAAAATTCTCTTGGAGTCTTTTTGCCGGTTTATCTTGTACTGTGTGCAGCATGCAATTTTTAACTGTCCTACATATTCAGTGCTTTCAATCCCAGGATGGGACCTCATAGGTCTAACCACACAAGTCAAAAGTCCTCCGTGCACCAACCGGTTACACATACAGATATTCTAAGTAATATTACACTAGAGGCGAGTGAGCCATGGAAAGCTCAATCAAGCTCAAAGCCTGGCCCTGGTTTGGATCGATGTTTAACCGCAACACCCATAACAAGCCAAGCCTTCAAGTGGCTTATGGCTGCCACCCATACTCTACCCTCATGCACAAAAAAGGAAAAACATTAACATGGAGGTAAAAAGGAGATCAAAATAAATACCAATTTAGTGGCTGATTTGTACAAAGTGAAAACAGAAAAACTGGATTAATCAGCTTCCCTGCTTAACCAAATTGTGTGACCTTAAGCAAATATTTTATCCATCTTCCTTTTTCTTCACTATTGCATATTAAAACACCTTCCAATACAGGAGTTCAGCGTGCCAGTTGTACAAAACCTTTTATTTAATTTAATGGACTATAATGTTGCTCTATTTATTAGAATGTGAGCTGCATAAAGGATTCACATGACAACTGTCAAGGCAGGAACGGTTCTAAGTTTGTTTAAAAGTCTTCGTGCAGAGCTATAGTGTGAGATAATGTAAAAACTTCAATTTGTTTAAGAAATGCACGTTTTATGGATTTTGAACATGCATCGTATTTTAAGTGATGTTTAATGTATGATTTTCACGGTAAACCATTTTCAGGACTAGCTTGTGCACCGACTAAGCCAAGCCAGTCCTTTGGCTCAGCTTGGACTGCTCGCCCTGCTACTTTGTAAATTATGCAGCAGTAAAAAGCAAACCATGCTGCATAAAGTGGCCCTTTTTGCGATGGTATCACTTCATTACGTTACCATTTTTTACAAATTGTAACACTGTATGGGAAAGGTTTCATCTCATTAGTACCAGTTGAACACCCAAAGGTTGCATATTTGTTTTATGTGGTGATCAGAGTTGTGCTCCTACCAAGTGTTTTTGCTGCTGTTATGCAGGACTATGGTAAAAAGGATTGAGAGATGTGTTGCTCTCGACTGATTCTAACGTATGGATGAAGGGTGTGGGTGACTTGTAGCCAATGTTTGGACTGTTCTGGTATGAGAAGAGTACCAACCTTCAGAAGTGCAATTCTAGGGTTTCACGCAATTAAAAAGCCCATACGTGCACCATATCCCCCTAAAAGCAGATTCCATAGAAGGAAAACGCGACATGCACTGTACAATGGAACAGGGTCTACAGCACCCACAAGAGAGTTTTCTAAAGGCAACAATTACTGGGAATGAGAAGCAGGTAGTCATGGAAGGCTGGACCATTAAATAAAATCTTTTATAGAACCGGATGACAGAATTTAACTTTTTTCACAAAAGATTCTCATTTTATACTGTATTGTAATTGAATTAATGGTGCTTACTTTTCCTGGCGATGCATTGAAGCACTTTACAACGGGCAGCTCGTGAATAAACCTGGCTCCATTTGAGGCTGAAATGAATGGGCTCTTCAGAGAAGAGTTGTTCCAAAAACATTTTGAATATTGTAAGACAGTGGTTCTTAAACTCTTTATTTTTGAGTAAATTAGCGTCAAGAAAATCCAAATTATGCAATATAGTGCAGCAAACTCCGCACAACTCAGTCATTCTTAAAGTGAAAATGCACATGACATTCTGCAAATACAACAAGCGTCCGCATTGCAGAGGCCAGCATTCTGCGGGTGCTGTGTGGGGCGGCAGCCATTGTTAAAGTGAAAACGCACATGGCGCGCTGCAAATACAAACAAGAGGAGGCGCCATTCCTATGCGCTCTGCCGTGCCTGCTTCATCAAGACATGAAGTAAATAGGGCTCACTAACTGCTAATGAAAGCTAGTGTATGGATACATTTAAGAGGGGCTATCCTTATGGGAGGTAACAGAAGGGAGGTACTAAGGAGGGACTACTAAGCCCATTCATGAAGCAAAAGCCATCACTTACAAAGGACAGGAAGTGGAGTCCATTGTAAAGATGAGCAGAAAACGAGAGGAGCTTAAAGTCCATACCTGAATACAGCAAGTCCCGAAGAGACTGCACAAGCGCTGCCTAGGCGAGACCCAACATTAATATTTATGACTCCCAAGGAATAGGAAAGCGCTATAGGAATGCCAATATATTAAAACAATGCAGCTATCTTGCTCATTTATATTTTAAAGGAATCTTGCATAACCTCTACAGTGTAGTAAAGAGTGACATGGTACTACTGCAGTGCATTTCTCATTGGGGAGAGATGCCAATGGAGCCATTCATCTCCATTTCCTTGTCCCTACAAGTCTTTAATTGACACCTTGCAAGTGGGATGTAGGGAGCGCATACTGAAGGGGGATAAAGTAGCAAAAAAGCCTCCTCTACTTTTAAAAGGCCTTTGAAGGAACTGAAATACTACAGCCCAGAACACATCTCACAAGAATACTCTGTATCAGGCATTGCAGGCTTGGACACGGGAATAGAGTCAGCAGCCCGTTTCAAATATTTTCCTTTTTCAGGCCCCATAAAGCCAATAAAGTTCAAACAGGGTCTACATTATACCCCCCCCCCCCCCCCTATCCCCCCCTTCAAAATATGGAAGGATAAATCCCTCATGTCCCCCACAGTTCCTAATCCTACGGGCCCACTTTGTCACTTCTGACACCTTCATAATAAGACAGTATTTCAGGAGCGTACTAAAGAAAAATTCAAGCAGTGACGATACCCATGCCAATAACTAGCAGTGATGCGCTGGTCCCTTCTCACCAATTGCACCGTCTGAATGGTTGCAGAGTCCACATGAAGGAGCCATTCTAAAGCATCTGTGATGCGGCCATTACCTCTATGCGTGTCTAAACTCAGTCTCTCTGGTGCTCTGTCAAGCCCCTCAGCCTGCTGATTCAGCAAAGATGACTGCCTAATGCCAGGCTGTGCAATCATAAGCAAGGCAAAACACCAACAGCCTACTGTCGAAACTGGGGATGCTCACCCCAGAGAGGTGGTCTAATGCCTGCAGTGCCCAGGATGGTGCATCAGCCCCTGCACAGCCCCCAGAAAGGGGTATGGTTGTGTACAGCTTTAAGTCAATGTCACTACACGAGCTATGGAATTTCTAAGGAACGTGAAGGACCGTTGCAGAAGGCTAAAGGACAGATGGAGTGCCCGGTTGGTGTTAAATTCGACAATCAATTCTGGCTTGAGTATCTACTTGGCAAGGGGTATGCTCCTGCAATGCTTTGTTGAGTGGGGCAGAAGCCAGTTTTATCAGTACCAGTACTTGTGCCAAGTTATACTTTCCAGACATTGTGTACCATTAACACCTCACATGTACGATCTGTAATTCGCACACGGATCCTTGCTGAATAGAGCAATGGCTGCCGATGTGGTAAAGCTAACAGGCATTCACTATGCCAATAGGTCTTGCAGTATAAGGGACTTTAGAGGAGTGAAGAGTAGTGTTATGAAGTAGCTTAACC
The DNA here is from genome assembly GCF_964204655.1 of Triturus cristatus. NCBI lineage: Eukaryota > Metazoa > Chordata > Amphibia > Caudata > Salamandridae > Triturus > Triturus cristatus. The sequence goes on along the minus strand of NC_140588.1, from coordinate 410,398,349 downwards.
CCTTCAGTGCCACGCCCTTTCCCCGCCCTGTGCCGGCCGTTACATTAGCGGGCGGGGTTCATGACGAGCTGGACTCGTCATGGGCACAGCGCAACCGCGGCCCATGACGAGTCCAGCTCGTCATGGGCACTGAAGAGGTTAAGGTGTTGAGAATTGTGTTGTAAAGGGAGTATAGGGCTACATGCATCATTTGGATTTGCAATTCCTAAATATCGATTAAGGAATCACTATTTGGGTATCACAAATCCTAAGGCATGTACGAATCGCAAAGCAAATTGCGATTCCCAAACATTACTCATTAACGATTTGCAACCTGCAAATAGCTATTAGGTAATGTTACTCCATTAATTCCTATGGGCCTACAAGTCCATAGGAATGAATGGCAACACATTCGCAAATTGTGATTACCAAATTGGTAATCGCAAATTGCAAATGCAATTTCAAGGGCATAAGGGGGCCCAAGACCCCCCTGATGCACCACCTCAAAAAGGTAAGTGTGTACATGTGGCGCACACCCCACGTCACTTAGAAAAATGCACTTTTGTGCATTTGTCAAAGAACGAGCAAATTTCCATCAACTTGAAGTGGATTGTAATTAGCATTACCTAAACGCAGTGTGTATTTAGGAAGGCCTGATGCATCACCTTAAGGAAATCGCAAATTGAGATTCCCTAAATGCATTTGCAATTTAGGTACTCGCAAAAAATTGTGATTACCTTATTGCGAATGGAAATGGCTCCATGTATCAGATAAGGTCTTTGGCCATTCGCAAACAGGCCGAATAGCGAAAAAAAGTTTGATGCATGTGGCCCATAGTGTTGTAAAGTAGACTATAGTATTACAATTGAATATAGTGCTGTGTAGAGTATATTGTAGTAGTGGAGCGGGAGTGGTGTAGATTTTTGTAAAGTACAGCGAGTGGAGTATATTGTTATATACTGTAGGAGTACAGTTTTATAATATAGTGAAGTAAAGTGATATGTAGTGTATAGGTGGAGTTGTGTACATTGTTGTATAGTGGATTATAGTGGAGTAGTGTTGAATGGCAGAAAGTAGAGTATAGTGCTGTACAGTGGAGGGATATATATTGGATTAGAGTGTTTTGGGAGTATAGTTTAAAATAGTATAGAATTAGACAGTTTATTATTGTAGAGTGTAGCGTTGTATAGCGTAGGAGTGTAGTAGTGTGGATTAGAGTCAAGTGGCTCAAAGTACAGTGGTGCAGATTAAACTGGAATAGAGTGTAGAGAGCATTTGTTTTAAGTAAAGCGGTGTAAAGTATAGGTGTTTTTGTGAGGTAGAATGGTATAGCCCCTTCCATGCAAAAAATGGAACATCGAGACAGAGGGGTGACAGTTCTAGATGGTGTATAAATATGGGACTGAGTATGAGGGGTTGATATTGCATCCAGGTTTTATGTTGGTTGTTATGAGAGGGAGAACGCTGTTTGAGGCATGTAAAATGCATATACAATGAGTATTCACTAGCTTAAAAATGCATTATGTTTTTAAACTCTAAATATATTGTCTAAATTCGATGTTTATATTTGTAGTGAACCCCTGACGAAGGGCGATGAAGCAGCCCGAAATGCATTGGGAATAATACACTACTGAGGATGAAATATCTATATGTCCTGCTTTAGCAAAAAGGCCTGGATAGGCATACCTACTGCATCCGATTTTTATACATAAAATGGATTACATGTAACAAAACGAAATGAAAAAGCAAATGAAGTTTGGAATACCTTGAATAAAACGATTTAAATGGAATTAATTGTGGCATAATCTTTGCGATGCAACAGCAGTGCTTCCGGTATGGGAGCGAAAACACGTTCCCAAATGCTCAGTGTCATAGCCCCTTCCATGCTCATGACGGAATGGTTACCTCATGAGCACAAGTTCAAGTGTACTCATGACGGAACCATTCCGTCATGAGCACACTTAAAAAAAAATCCCTCTGAAAGAGCTTCCTCAGCCTCCTAAAGTATGGTTAGGGTTTTCATTGCAATGACGATCGAGCACATGGCGAGCTGTCCTTCCAATGAAAACGAAACGGTTTCACAGTTTCAGGGCTTGTGGGGCTACGTCAGCCCCCCCACCCCCCCAGCACCGAAAAGATGAGTATCAATGGAAATATTGGATCCCTGCATGAGGATCCAACCACTAGCCACCAGGGAGGGTGTAGTGAACTCTTGGGCAAGGGTTTTTGCTCCCCCATATAATTTTGCCAGACAGCCTTTCTGCCCTCCCGGGGGCAATAGACCCCAATCTGCTCCCCCCCCGGGACAGAAAGAACCCTAGAAGTCTGAGATTTTTTTTTTATAGGCCAGGGGAGGGGGCTGCGCAGAATGGGTATGCCAATGCCCCCACCCTATCCCCCCAAAGAAGGCATAAGACGTTCTGCCCCCTACCCACGAGGCAGATGGGACAATAGCCATTGATCAAAGGCCACTAGGCCCCAGGGACTTTTTTTTATCAAATTTGGGTGGGAGCTGCCCAGAATGGGCATGCCAATGCCCCTACCCCCAAAAAACAATTTGTTTACAGTCTTTGTGCCCCCCCCCCCCTAGGAGGCAGATTGGGCAATAGCCCCTTATCTGCCCCCTGGGGAGCAGAAAGCCCACTAGGCACCAGGGTTTTTTTTTTATACAAGTTGGGGTGGGTACTGCCCAGAATAGGCAAGCCAATGCCCCCACCACCCCAAAAAAATGCCAGTCTTTATGCCCCTCCCCACGAGGCAAATGAGGCAGTACCCCCTAATCTGCCCCACATGGGGGGGGGGGGCCAGGGGCAGAAAGCCCACAAGGCAGCAGAGATTTGTTTTGTTTTTTTATACATTGGTGGGGGCTGTCCAGAATGGGCATGCCAATGTCCACACCCTCAAAATTACCAGTCTTTCTGCCACCCCTCACCCCAGGCAGATGGGGCAGTAGCCCCTGATCTCCTAGACGCCAGTGATTGTGCTGGCTTTTTTTATACATAGGGGAGGGGCTGCCCAGAATGGGTATACCAATGTTACCACTCACCCAAAAAAGTAACTATGTCTTTTTCCCCCCTTGGGGACATATTGGGGCAATAGCATAGATTTCCCCCATTCCCAGGGCGGCAGAAAGCCCACTAGGCACAGACTTCTTTGGAGAATGTGCCTACCTGCGCATTTTGGGTCCTAGCGCAACTGGCACCCAAGAAAACCTAGGAAACCTATACATTTTTTAAAAACAGACACCCAGGGGAATACAGGATGGGGCAACTTGTCTGGCTCTCATCATGTTCTATTACCCAGAATCCTTTGCAAACCTCAAACTGTCAAAAAAACATCTCATTTCTGTGGTGGAATGTTCTGGAATCTCTGCGGATGCACAAAATTCCACCCACCCCACATTCCCCAAAGTCTTCCGAGAAAAATGGTACCTCACTAGTGTGGGTAGGCCTAGTGCCCGCGACAGGAAAGAGCCCAAAACACAACGTGGACACCACATTTTTCCAGGGAAAACAGACTTTTTGCAACGTGCATAGCTGTAGATTTTGAACCCTAGCTCTGCCGGCACCTAGGAAAACCTAGCATACCTATACATTTCTCAAAACTAGACACCCGAGGGAGTCTCGCAAGGTATGGCTTACCAGGACCCCTCAACGTTTTCCTACCCAGAATCCGCTGCAAAACTCTAACTTAGATGAAAAAAATTAAAATTCTCAACCTTCTGTGTGGTTAAGTTCAGGAATCTGCATGGATCCATACATTTCCTACCACCCAGAGTTTCCCCAGGTGTCCCGATAAAAATGGTACCTCACTGACGTGGGGCAAGGGCCCAAAACATATTGAGGACACATCAAAAATACCCATCACAAAAACCTGGTTTTGCAACTGGGTCACCTGGGTTTTTGGCCCCGGGCTCGGCGGCCATCTTGGGAGACTACCAAACCAACACATTTTTGAAAGCTAGACATCCGGGCGAGTACAGTGAGGTATGACTTAGACGTCCCAACATTTTCCTAACCAGAACAAAATCAGCTCGAAAAGAAAAAAAAAAAACTTTCACATTTGTGTGAATCACCGTGTCGACACAAATGTCCTAAAGCCTGAAGTTTTACCCTCAATCTCCCGAGTAAAATGATACCTCACTTGTGTGGGTGTCCAATGCAGAATTGGCTAAGATGTATTCTAAAAAATGTGGCGCTTACAATTCTCGGTGTTATACCCTTAATCCCTATGTTTTTGGCTCTTCACAGTCACAGGCCCTTGCCCCACCCACACAAGTGAGGTATAATTTTACTTGGAGACTGAAAGGAACACTGGGGTAGGACATTTGTGCCAGCACAGTGATTCCACACAAAAATGTGGAAAATTTGCTTTTTCAAATAAATTTGAAGTTTGCAGGTGATTCTGGGTAGGAAAACATTGGGGGATCCACGCAAGCCATACTTCGCTGGACTCCCCCGGGTATCTAGTTTTCAGAAATGTGTGGGTTTGATAGTTTCCCAAGGTGGCCGCTGAGCCTGGGGCCATAAACCCATGTGACCCCCCCACCCCCACCCCCCTTGCAAAACCAGGTTGTTTTGCGATAGGTAATTTTGATTTCTCCTCAATACGTTTTGGGCCCTTGCCTGCCGCGGGTACCTGACCCACCCGAGTGAGGTACCATTTTTCGCGGAAGACTTTAGGGAATGCAGTGTGGGTGGAATTTTGTGGATCCATGCAGATTCCAGGATTTTCCACCACTGAAATGAGGAATATTTGTTTTTTTGACAAAGTTGAGGTTTGCAAGGTATTCTGGGTAACAACCTGGTGAGAGCCAGACAAGTCACCCCATCCTGGATTCCCCTGGGTGTCTAGTTTTCAAAAATGTATTTTTGCTAGGTTTTCATAGGCGCTGGCAGTGCTAGGGTTCAAAATCTATAGCTGGGCACTTTGCAAACAAGCATTTACAATGCAATGGTCTAGGCATTGGTAAAGTTAGAGCTATTGATATTGCTTATGACATTGCGTTTATGCATTTAAAAGATTGTAAGAAACTGTCTTGCTATTTCTAAGTTAATAGTTAAATGTGTTTTAAATGTGAGACTTAGTGTTTTTGCTTAGAAACAGAGTCTAACATATGTCGGCTATAGCAACCTATGTATAGAAGGCTTTTAGCATAGAGTACCAGTTAAAAACAGAGCCACTTATTCTGAATTACCTGCATACTAAGATTTACTCAGTATTTTAAGAGGCAGTAATGTATAGAGGCATTTCCACTCAGGCACCTTTTTAGAAGCATACAAATAAAAAAACATACAGAGAGGAATTCTAGAGGAAGCATTATAATCGCATTAAAAGTAATTGCAAAAAGAACATAAAACGTATAAAAGAATTCCACTTACCTGTTTGTAGCTGCGTTCCGCCTACCGTGCGATCTGGAAACCAATGTCACACTCCGACAACAGCAGATTCAATAAAAAAACGCGCCCCACCCTCACAATCACATAATGAATTCCACACAAAATACACGTGGCAGTACTTTTGTTACGAAACACCTGTATTACTATCAAACAAACAGCCTGAGACCCAACAATCACTAATTAAATAGATCGACAAAAACAGTATTGATAAACATTTATATACAATGCAAATACATAGAAGCATTAAAATCACATTAAAATTCATTGCAAAAAGAACGTATATAAGAATTCCACTTACCTATTTTTAGCTGCGTTCCGCCTACCGTGACATCCGGCAACCAATAAAACAGTAGGACAACAGCAGTTTGCAATAAAAAACGTGCCCAACCCTCCCTTAATCAAATACTGAACCCCACACAAAATACATGTAATAGCACTTTTGTCAAGAACACCTGTCTTACAATCAAACAAACACGAGGCAACACCTAATAAGAAAAAACATCTAAACAATAACAGTATCAATAAAAAACAAACACTTTGCCACAAGCGAGAAACCTAGACATAATATGTACACATTAAAATTAATAATAAAAAGAAATGAAAACGTCTACATAAATCTCACTTACCTGTTTGGTACTTCGTTGCGCCTACCGTGACATCCGAAAGCCAACGACACACGACAACAGCAGATTCAATAAAGAAACGTGCCCCACCCGCCCGTAATCAAATAATGATTCCCACACAAAATGCATATAACAGCACTTTCGTCCAGAAACACTTGTATTACAATTAAACAAAGGGCATGAGACAACCCATAATAATAAAAAACAGTTACTATACGAACAGCATCGCTAAATAAGAAGCATTTATCAACAAGCGAACTTTAACATATTAAGTACACATTACAATTAATTCCCAAAACATAAAAACTATACAAAAGATTGCACTTACCTGCTTGTAATTGCGTACCGCCTGCCGTGAGATCCGGAAACCAATGTCACACTCCGACTACAGCAGATTCAATAAAAATACGTGCCCCACCCTCACGTATTCAAATAATGCATCTCACACAAAATACACGTGACAGTACTTTCGTAAAGAAACACCTGTATTACTCTAAATCAATTCTTCAAATACACAATTAAAGTTTAATAATCAAAGATTACAAAAAAGAATTTTATAAATCAAAATATTAGAATAGTTTCCTCTTACCTTAAAGAAGAAGGTACGACGCTGCAGGGAAATGCCACGGACCGGGGAAGCCCTGTAAAAAAAAAAAAAAAAAAAAAACGAACAAAAAGAGTTAGTTACAAAACATAGAGAAGGTCTTACCCAAGTCCCGCAAACAGCACCATACATACCAGGAAAAGCGCTCCATGTCCGACGCTGCACCGGAACGGAACACACCGGGGAAGCCCTGTAAACAAACAGAAAAAAAAAAAAAGAGTTAGTTACCAAACATAGGCAAGATAACTTACCTAAAACCCGGATGGATACAGCATACATCCAGGGCAAAGTATTCCATATACAACGCTACCTAACAACGCTAAGGGCCAGGGTAGACCTGTAACTAACCTTGAGACAACGCTACTCACAATTTCAAAAAAGATAAACACTACGAAAACCGACAAATAACAGACAATTAGCAAAACTACATGGACATTATATTTACATCCAAATTAATCGTCAAAAGAACATTAAACGTATACAAAAATTTCACTTACCTGTTTGTAGCTCTGTTCCGCCTACTGTGACATCCGGAAAACAATAAACAGTCCGACAAAAGCAGATTCACTAAAAAACATGCCCCACTCTCCCATAATCAAATAATGAATTGTACATCCCAAAAAAGTAAACAGCACTTGACAAGAAACACCTGTATTACTATACCACCAAAAACAAAGAAAATTAAATAAAAGGTTCAACGTAAAACACTACCCAAATCAATATTTAAATGAAATAATTAAAAATAGCGTACTCTTACTTAAAAGCAGAAGGTATGACAGCACAGGAACGGCAGAGACCGCTGAAGCCCTGCAAACAAACCGAAAAACAGTTACAAAACTTAAAATATGCCTTATCTAAGACCCGCAAACAGCACCATACATACCGGGAAAAGCGCTCCATGTACGACGCTGCACCGGAACGGAACACACCGGGGAAGCCCTGTAAACAAACAGAAAAAAACAGTTACAAAACAGAGGATGCCTTACCTAAGTCCCGCAAACAGCACCATACATACCGGGGAAAGCGCTCCATGTACGACGCTGCACCAGAACGAAACAAACCGGGGGAAGCACCGGGAAAGCCCTGTAACAAAGAAACAAAGACAAAGTTAGATAAAAAGCAAGCAAACAACAAAATAATAACAAACATAAAACATCGCTTACCATACTGCTTCGGGAAGCCTTCGCCTCACAAAAGCGCTCAATGTATGATGCTGCACCGGAACGGAACAAACCGGGGAAGCCCTGTAAACAAACAGAAAAAAAAAAAAAAAAAAAAGAGTTAGTTAACAAACATAGGCAAGATAACTTAACTAAAACCCGGATGGAAACAGCATACATCCTGGGCAAAGTATTCCATATACAACGCTACCGAACAACGCTAAGGGCCAGGGTAGACCTGTAACTTACCTTGAGACGACGCTACTCACAATTTCAAAAAAGATAAAAAACACTACGAAAACCGACAAATAACAGACAATTAGCAAAAATACATGGACATTATATTTACATCCAAATTAATCGTCAAAAGAACATTAAACGTATACAAAAATTTCACTTACCTGTTTGTAGCTCTGTTCCGCCTACCGTGACATCCGGAAAACAATAAACAGTCCGACAAAAGCAGATTCACTAAAAAACATGCCCCACCCTCCCATAATCAAATAATGAATTGTACATCCCAAAAAAGTAAACAGCACTTGACAAGAAACACCTGTATTACTATACCACCAAAAACATGAAAATGAAATTTAAATAAAAGGTTCAACGTAAAACACTACCCAAATTAATATTTAAATGAAATAATTAAAAATAGCGTACTCTTACTTAAAAGCAGAAGGTATGACAGCACAGGAACGGCAGAGACCGCTGAAGCCCTGCAAACAAACCGAAAAACAGTTACAAAACTTAAAATATGCCTTATCTAAGACCCGCAAACAGCACCATACATACCGGGAAAAGCGCTCCATGTACGACGCTGCACCGGAACGGAACACACCGGGGAAGCCCTGTAAACAAACAGAAAAAAACAGTTACAAAACAGAGGATGCCTTACCTAAGTCCCGCAAACAGCACCATACATACCGGGGAAAGCGCTCCATGTACGACGCTGCACCAGAACGAAACAAACCGGGGGAAGCACCGGGAAAGCCCTGTAACAAAGAAACAAAGACAAAGTTAGATAAAAAGCAAGCAAACAACAAAATAATAACAAACATAAAACATCGCTTACCATACTGCTTCGGGAAGCCTTCGCCTCACAAAAGCGCTCAATGTATGATGCTGCACCGGAACGGAACAAACCGGGGAAGCCCTGTAAACAAACAGAAAAAAAAAAAAAAAAAAAAGAGTTAGTTAACAAACATAGGCAAGATAACTTAACTAAAACCCGGATGGAAACAGCATACATCCTGGGCAAAGTATTCCATATACAACGCTACCGAACAACGCTAAGGGCCAGGGTAGACCTGTAACTTACCTTGAGACGACGCTACTCACAATTTCAAAAAAGATAAAAAACACTACGAAAACCGACAAATAACAGACAATTAGCAAAAATACATGGACATTATATTTACATCCAAATTAATCGTCAAAAGAACATTAAACGTATACAAAAATTTCACTTACCTGTTTGTAGCTCTGTTCCGCCTACCGTGACATCCGGAAAACAATAAACAGTCCGACAAAAGCAGATTCACTAAAAAACATGCCCCACCCTCCCATAATCAAATAATGAATTGTACATCCCAAAAAAGTAAACAGCACTTGACAAGAAACACCTGTATTACTATACCACCAAAAACATGAAAATGAAATTTAAATAAAAGGTTCAACGTAAAACACTACCCAAATTAATATTTAAATGAAATAATTAAAAATAGCGTACTCTTACTTAAAAGCAGAAGGTACGACACAGCACAGGAACGGCAGAGACCGCTGAAGCCCTGCAAACAAACCGAAAAACACAGTTAGTTACAAAACTTAAAATAAGCCTTATCTAAGACCAGCAAACAGCACCATACATACCGGGGAAAGCACTCCATGCACGACGCTGCACCGGAACGACACAGACCGGAGAAGCCCTGTAAACAAACAGAAAAAAACAGTTACTTAACAGAGGATGACTTACCCAAGTCCCGCAAACAGCACCATACATACCGGGGAAAGCGCTCCATGTACGACGCTGCACCGGAACGACACAGACCGGAGAAGCCCTGTAACAAAGAAAACAAGGACAAAGTTAGATAAAAAGCAAGCTGAAAACAACAAAACAATAACAAACATAAAACATCGCTTACCATACTGCTTCGGGAAGCTTTCGCCTCACAAAAGCGCTCTATGTACGATGCTGCACCGGAAGAAGCAAGATAGATATAAATTCATGAGTTTACCAATAGTTTCCACAAGAGCCATTTCATTAACTATTATAAAATGGTACACTTACATGTGATTATAAACTCTCCCCCGACTATGGCACACTAAAGAAAATAGCAAGTCCCACGCCACATTTGATAAGTAATACTACTACTGTGTAGGAGGGGTAGCATTGTCGGCACACCCATTAGGCTCCAGTGTCCATGCCGAAGGGGACACATCCCACTATCTCATTTGTATACATGTGCTCAGAATGGCCTCACTTCTACTGAAGCATTAAGAGTATTGATACTAACTTGTCCATTTGAACAGATCATGAATGCTACATAAATTGGCATATGCAAGAGGCCTGCAGTGCCTTTGAGCAGGAACAATTAGTGCATCCGCTTTAGATCCTTCAGCATATGCCTGCTTTAGAAGAATTAACGAATCTTAAAATCCCCATCCAACACTATATATGTAAAACACTTCTGTCGGTGCATTACAGAAATTACCGTCAGCGTGAAAACAAAAAAGAATCAATTCTGCCGCACTAACACCCTTCACTGCCACTGACGTATCTTCAAAAATACTCGCCATGTTGCTTTCACAGTCTGACCATATCACAACTTGCAGCATTTTTACGTTTATGTACAACGAAGCCATAGTTTGCCAATTTATCTCATGCAACTAACAAGCATTGACAAATCCAATAGTCCTGGCTCGTTGTAGCTCTAACGTTACTTGTAGTATATATCTGCAGGCAATGAAATACGCAGCAAAATACTAGTCGAGTGGCAAACTATGCTAAGCGCAAACTTGAACTTGCGTCTTTTTAAGCATCGCCCTTAATTAAATCGCCCACGCCTCTGAGAAACCTATTTTTTTCCATCCCCCTAAAATCCCCTGACTGCACCCACTCCAGAGGAAGCACAAGTATTCTGCACAGGGTGCCATCAGACAAGAATCCCCGCGCAATGCCCGTCTGATATTACATCCCTGGTAGCCAAACGACTTCTGTTTATACGTGCCTTTTACAGCTACCGCATGGACAACATTCGTCACCACGTATACTTACCACCTGACATTGGGAGTACCAACTAGAACTAGAATGAACGTAGCTCTATAGTTACGTCTCGGCCAATTGTCTTATGGTGAGGCCGTTTCAAAGATAACGCCTGAAGTTTAACTCGTATTACCGAAGAAATCGCGGTCTTTAAACCTCAGCCCCCGGTCCCCCTCGCATGTAACTTGTGCCCCACCCTACAAAAAAAGGGGTGGTTAAGTCCCTTAGTCCCTACACCCATGGGCCCACGTATGCAACCTTCATGCTCACCACACCCCGACCAAACACACGGGAGCGGGCTATCACAGCCAGGAATCGAAGCAAAACCTTCCAGCCACGAACACGGGGCCATTTCCCACTCTGTCCCTCACTCCCCCTGTGCATAGACCTCGCGACCCTCACCATGCTTGCAGCTCCTCTGCTTTCACCTGTGCACGAACCAAGCAGCAGCAAACCGTTACCCCCCCACGTGAGCCACTTAAGACCACCTGGTGTCCACACAGAGCCCGTCCCCGACAACGACCAATCACAGACAGGGCGCGCGATCCCAAGGAGTTAAACGGGAGTGTGGGCGGAGCGCCGCGAGCCTTGCGGAGGAAGGTGCTAACCAGAAATAGAAAGAAATTGCAGTTTTATATAGCGTGTACGAGGCACCTCATCTCACACAATATGTAAATGGAATTAAAAGGCAGGTTAACAGTATAAGTTATATGTAGGGTATAAGTCAAATTATGATCTTATTATGGGAAACTTAGGTACGCGTTTTCCAAAGTGAAATTAAGTGCTAAAGTTCGAGTTTAAATTGTTGTTTCCGTTGACGAGTATAAAGGAAAATGTAAAGATTCTTTCCCTGCTTTACTGGCCTTGCAAAAGCACCAGCAATTGCATAAATACCATAGACACGTGACATGAGTTGGAAGGCTACAAACGTTTTAAAATACACTAGCCGGCCCATTCTCCCGAATAGTTCATTCACGTCCCCACGAGTCCATCACCTCAGTCCATATTTTCCATCAAGTAACCATTTTATTAATTGTGTGAGTGGTGTTAGAAATACTACAATGTTAAAAGCCTTCTCATTTAATACATTTAGGCAATGAGGCCCCCGCAAGTCTCTGCTGCCATTGGTTCGACCGCTTTATGAGGAAACCCTTTATAAAACGTAATACCCCTCAATGTCACTTACTCTCACCGTGCAGATACATACTGCCAAAAGAGGACTTACATATGCTGTTTTTGAAGTATCCAAACACTCTGAGTTTTTTCCTTATAATTTCTCTTAAGTCACTTTTTCAAAAACAGATGTTATGTGAACTATAGCTTTCGATTGCAAGCTATAGATTGCATGTGAAACTCGATAATTTGCCTTTTGCCAGATTCATCATTTTTTTTTTAGGTCTCGCCTTGCTATCGCGTAAGCGATCGCAAAGCGAGACTATAGGGGCTTTGAAAAGTGCTCCCAAAAAGCGGATTGGATGGCTAGCACGCGCACAATCACGCGCATCGTGCCGCCATGCAATCCGCCTTTTGGGAGCACTTCAAAGGGTCCGCTCCCCCGCCCCCAAGCGCGCGCGCGCGCCACGCTCCGCCCGGCTTGTCTTGTTTTTTTTAACTTTAAGCGCGAGGCGCACGTGCGGCCAATGCTTGTCTTTCAAAATGTTGGCAAATATCTTAATAGGAAGTCTAGTTCAGATCAATTATGTAAACCAGAACATATTTACTAACACGTTTTTGTATCGAATTTCATTGGGGGAGAAGGGTAGTGTTTTTTACAAGGAAAATCCAAGGACTTGGCATCTCATGATGCCAGCCCCTTTCTGCCGCCAACTTACCCTTGGAATGTGCGGGCAGCCAAAGTAAAAGGATTTCCATTTCCAGTACCTCCAAATAGATCTCGTTCCAGAGATATGAGCCGTGTCGAGGTGAGTTAACAGTGGCATTGACTTTGACGTGCGAACGCCAGCGTCCTTAAAGTTGGTGCTTCTGGTGGCCATATTGGAGTGGTAATTTGTTTTTACAATGGTTTCAAAAGTAAATTGCAGAACAAGCACTGTTTGCACTTTTTATTTATAAAAATGCGGCTTTCTCAGGTAACTTTCCTATGGAGGTATATAACAGAGAAAATATAAATGTGTAGTGACATAGGCTCGTTGTTATATGAAATTACCCCATGATACTTCGGAAATGTTTAGGAAGATGTAGTCTTTCTTGACGGTTACTTGAAATCCCGGTTAATTGCACCCAACGCGGCATATCTGAGATCGCAGTCCACGCCAAGAAAGCCTACAAGTTAGCTGTGTGTTCCCTTACACCCCACCCCCTTTCCACCTGCAGTCCTCTCTCTACCTCTTCAAAAGACGCATGCAGTTCTATTATTACCCGCGGCTCGCTCTGTAAATGTAGACAGTGTATGATGTGTGTATTTTCTGTCACTGAGCTTCTTAGTCCCTGAACTCGTTACTCCGGCTTAAGTCGATGAAGGTAGGGTCTGTTACCTGTGGACGAGCCACGGCAGTATGCGCTCCTTGTCTGGCTTTTTGGTGATCTTCGGCACCGCAACTTTCTACTTGTACTTGCTGTCTACGAGCCTTCGGCCGGGGAGGAGAGGCGTTCCCGCGGACACCGAGAGCAGGTGCGTGCTGGAGGCGTCAAAGGGCAGGGGGACGAGGGTTCAGTGCCACGTACTTTGAGAGTAAGGATCGGGATGGCAGGTCTGGTGAGCACTCTGGCGTAAATCCTGGAACCCTTGTTACGCCGCAGAGGCTGAAGCTGCCTCTGCGCAATATCACACACAGACACTGGCAGATATTCACAACAGGAAGGGTATTTATCACACTCTCGCAATATCAAAGAGCAACTTTGCTCCTGTCCACATTTAGAGTGAGAAGAAAAGCCAGTCATTATTTTAGCACGCGGAAACAGGGCAGAGATCTCCAGTTTAGGGCAGTACCTGTACTTTCTCATGTGTAAATCGATCGTTCTTTGTAATCCACCCTAGGCAGTCACAGGATTTTGTGCTGCGACTTATTTCTTTACTTTGGGATCTACTTTTTGACTCTGAACTCCAGTTTTCTTAGTGCTTAGTTGGCACTGATTCACAGCACAAACTCAGAAAGCCAAGAGCCATTTAAAATGGGGATAGCTGATTTACGTAGGTTGTGTGACTTTGGCTGGTTTAGACAAAGCTGCTAGTTACCCTTGCACACGCGCCTCCTCCAAGTGGTGCTGGATCTCACAGCGGAGTATTTTTTGAAGGTGAATGGTCTCTGTTGAGAACTGATCACAGAACAGAAACCATTACCCTTGCAGTATGCTTACATTTTAGTATATTATCCCCATTCTATCCCCTTTAAAGACCGCTAAATACTTACAAGCACATTTACTTTGCTGTGCCTACTATAAAAACATTCGCAACATTCTAGTGGCGTGTTCCAGCTGTTTTCCACATGCTTAATTCGTAAAGCATTGCATTAAGTTCCAGAGCCCTCGTCAGGAGCCACTGCAGCTTGCATCACCCATTCATCGCCCATGCCAGCATGGCCAGTGACAACTACTAACCATCACACTCCTACAAGTGTGACAATTAAGACTATTCCAGTCACCCGAAGCCATACGAATGGCTCGGGCGGCAGGTATTACTATTTTTAAAAATCTGTATTAAATTAACAAACATATTTTTGTGCTCATCTGTCACTTAGACAAGCAGCGCCATAATGTGGCAGACTTCCATAAGTACTGGTGCTGACAATTAGGCGCTAGTGTGCAGTACCGAAAATCACCTGCTCAAATTAAGCACGAATTGTTGCCCTTGCTGACACTATTTATCTGTTGTGCTACAATTCTGACACAAACATTTTATTAGCAGTCTGTAAGTTAACGCAATACATTTAATGCAAGGTAAAAGCAAAAGCATGCCTTTTATGCAACGTTGGCACCACCCCCTACCTCTGCTCATCTTTAACAGGGCAGTCCGATTCCTGTCTAATATTACAAACTCTTCAGGATAGATCACAACGGCTACTAGACTTGTAGTAGTAATATATGACTAGTTGCAAGCAGGGCACCCACAGTGGTACTCGAAGACTGTGATACCATTGCAGAAGATCTGTTGACCTAGTTCTACTAGTTCTCAGTAATACCCCTGCATGTCTACTTGAACAGTACTGCATCTTTTCTACAGCACTGCTGCTCCTCTAGTGGGGCAAAGTAGTAACTCCTCAGCAGGGCTGTTGAACTTTTTTCAGATCGTACCCCTGCTTTTCAGCAAGGCTGCTTTTACCTCTTGGGAAAGTGCCGCTGCTGCCCAGACGATCTGCTGCTTGTCTGCTGAAATAGCATGAAGACGTATCCGCTTCTATTTGTATCGTGCTGGCTTTTTCTATAGGACTGTCGCATCTTTAGGGGGATTGGAGGTGGTGCTTGGCTGCTCAGGTTAACTTCTTATGGGGTAGTCCTCAAAAGAACTTTCATACTCGTGGCTGTGCTGGGCGGCGGGGAAGCTTCCTCCGGTGAGTGTGCTTTGTTCTTTCTTGGCCCTACGGTTCGGGTATGTGGGGAGTGGCTTACGCTGTGCTGGATCCCAGTGTTCGTGCCTAAGAGTCTCTGTGGCCTGATGGTGGGGGTCTGGGACTCTTACTCTCAGGGTTCCAAGTTGAATTCCCGTTGATTGAACGCGTCCGCGTCCTTTGATTTTGGGCGCATCCCTGGTTCTCCCTGTGCCGGTCTGTGTACTGTGATGTGTGTCCGGTGTTAATGTACGGCGCTCCGTCGGCCTTCGGGTCGTGTTGGCTATCTGTTTGTGCTGTTATGTTCCCCCGCGCCTACTTATGGAGGACATGCGGAGTTGCGTTCTCTATCTCCTGCGACCAGGAGTTCCTGTGCTGTCATTGATTAGTTTTGGTTCTCAGGGTTTCCTTGCATGCATGTTGGGAGACGTGGGGGTGTGGCTCGGTGGTGGCGCATTAGAGAGAGAGACCTCTTATCTGACCTATCTTTTTTTTGTATATCGTATTAATCACTGATTCTTTTACAAAAACCCCAGGAAACAAAGTTATTTCAAAAGCATTTTCATTCTTTTTATTATTTTCTTTTTTTATAGATAATAAAACATTCATATATGTTCTTTTAGTGTGTAATTTATATACAATTCAAATATTACTACACAGATGTTTCTTTACTGATTAGTTTATATGAACAAATTTGAAAGACAAAACAGTTTAAAAAGCTCATACAAGGAACCCCCAAACTGATCGTTTCCAAAAGAACATTACATTCACATTCTCACCTATCATTCACTCTTACGTACCATCAGACATTCTACACAAGAATAAGGGGAAAAAGGAACAAAAGAAATTTAAGTTTTTTTGGTAAAAACATGAACCAACTCTGGTGTGAGATCCTACTATATTGCAATCCAAGGAGTTGGATTTTGAATAGTTCTTACAAAGTCCTATGATTGCATAGTCAGGACGTTGACGTTGGATTCTTTCTATGGATCTCCCAGATGTGTGGTTGGTACTCTTGGTCGACGTACGTTTCGGAGACTATGTACAATTTACGCGTCTCCTTCTTCAGGACCAAAGTATATTTTGGAGGTGTCTTTGTCGTCTAAACGATGAAAAGAGTGGGGGTTCTCTCTAGATATAATAGATACAAAAAGATTTTTAAACTTGTGCAAAGGAGTTATTTTGATATTTGTAGCCTGGGGAGAGTTAGTATTCAAAATGACTTATATGTGGGTGCTCACACTTCATTTGAGCCCTCGCAGCTAAAAACAAACATTACAACATCATTTTTACGTTCCCATTGGCTTAACAGGAGAAATAGAGAAGACAGTGCCCAGAGTACGAATAACCCTAAAGTGCTTCAAATCAGAAGGAAAGTGCCATATGACAGACCAGAAAGGAGAAGGGATTTACTCAGAGAGAGTTTAAAGTTAATAACCAAAGGTTGGAAAGAAAGATATTAGCGTAATATTCGCCTACGTGTGTTTATTGACGTTGCCTCCGGTTCTAAAGAGCTTGATCCATATTTCAGATAGGGTATTAGGCGCAAAAAACTCGTAGAGGGTGGTATGTGAGACATAGTAATTCTTTAATCTTCGTATTTATTTTTAAAAAAAAGAAAGATGATTAAATGTGTGTCTCACCCTCTTAGAAATGGGCAGGCATGGAGAGTTTTGTGTCCTAGGACTGTTGATCAGCCTACTGATTTGGGTAGGGCAAAAATGAAGAGGTGAGGCCACACTGTAAATGGTCATTATATAGATTCCATCTAAAGGTAGACAAAAAGGAAAGTATGTGTGTCAATGATAGTATGATACAGTGATCATTCCATATGGTTGGCATCGGACTACCTCTAAAGTCTTACCTAGACTGATTAGGTGCCTGAAGCCTCAACAGGGCATCCTTCGTATTTTCTCTTACTGATTGGGGCGGTTGGAAACCAAACTTTGCCTAGATGCACAATCTGAAAAAAGCAGGAGAAAAACCAAAAGTTTTTCATTTGGTTTTGCTAGATTTTGGGTAGCGGCTTAATACTTTTATCCAGTAACTCTCGCAAATATATGTTGCATGGTGTAATTGTCAATAAAGACACAACATCATAGTGATGCATGCGGAGTGTTATCGATACGCCTAATCATGCCTTAGTACAAAAGTTCTGTTTGAGCAAAACGCCTAAATCAGAGCATACAAATGAGTATTTCAGCTGTGCATCCTATGGGATAGGAATTACGAGCGATATAGGTAAGGCATGTGTTCGTTTTGAAGAATTCAAACTCATAGTCAGCAAACAGTACTCAAGAGGGAAAACATTCTGAGTAGTGCAAAACTAGTCTAGAGACTCTTTGCGGACATAGGTAATCGTTCTTAACGGACAAACCATTAGACGTACAGTGCTGGTATCCAAAAGTTTTTAAGAATTAGGTGTTTGTCTATGTTATCAAAGAGGGTCACTAATCTAGCCGTTTTCCTTACCTCATGTGTTGTAAAGTGTATCGCTCCATTCTCTATGCTGCCAAACCCGCAAAACAAGGAAGGTGGCGTCCTCGTATTTATTTGAACTGAGCGGGGTCACCTGTCTCTACGTAAGATGAAGTACTGGGTATTTTAGACCCAGCGGTGCAGGGCACACACCCAATGACTTCTGGGTTCACCCTGTTCCAGACCAACAGAAACACAGAGTCTTCTGGGTGAAGTCAAAGATTCGTTTATTGGCTGCAGACCAATTACAGGTATCCTAGAAGTACAACAGCGTGTATGTTCTCAGGAGACTGCTGAAAATCATAGGAACGGACTTCATCTTAAATACCCTTTTTCTTGCCTCAAGCATACATTCCTAGGTTTATGATATGGCCATTACAAGTATACATTACAAACGAAAAAGCAGAGTCATGATGACCATCCCACATTCCAGTTCGGCCAGCCCACAATGATTTACACAGTAAGGTTCAGATCCCACATCGGATGTCAATAGACCCCCCAATAAACATGAGCATCTCCTGTTTTGGGAAACAAGTCATAAAGCAGGAACAAGCAGGTGTGAAAGAGATTAGCCGGAGGATTGTGTAGAATGAAAGGGTTTTATGACGGTTCAAGCCCTGATGCTAATCACAGGTGGACGGAGGAAGGGGAGCTCGTGAGACCAGTTTGACCTGGGGCAGCAGAGCCAGCTGCCCAGGTCACAGAGAAGTCAGAGGAGAAGCCCATGTTCTGTGAGGCCCGTATTTACTCCATTATAGCCTATGTGAGGGCAATGACAAGATGGCCACTGCTTCCAAAATGGAACCCGCGTAGTGAAGCAGAATAACGTGTACACAGTGCATTCATAGCTAGAACGATATATAAAGCACTCGTACATGCCGCATTTACCATTTGCGGTTTGCTAATACCAAGATAGACAGGGGTAGGGCCCTGTTCCCTACGCGGTCACAGAGATTAAAGTACGACAGACCCTCCTTTTGCCCTTACATAGGCAATCACTATACTCATCTTAATCCGAGTCTAGGTCGATGTTCACGAAGTCATGGAGATGTTGCTGTAGCATCATCCTATTACTTAGCTCGTCCCTCGATACAGGTTTCCTTACACATAAGGTAGCACAGAGGCTACATATCGTAGGAGCACACTGTATACACAGACAGAACAGGAAAAGAATGGCTAAGATCATTCCAATGACCATCAGAACTTTCCAACCCCAGGCAGATATCAATTCCCAGAACCACCCCACCAGTGACCAGTCTCCCTTATCCACGTGTATGGATTCAGATATTTTATGGAGTTTGGAGATGGCCTGATATACTGTTGGAGCGTTATCTGGTATGAAAATGCAACAACTGGATTGGATGACCTTGCATACCCCACCGCGGTCTGCAAGAATAACGTCTAGAACCATGCGGTTCTGCAAAGTCATAAGGCGATCCGCTTGGAGCTCAGCTGTCAGATTACCAAGGGCACCAGCCGTTACATTTATAGTGGATTCAACCACACGTGTCAGCTGTCTCAGGTTCCTACTATTTACCATAGGTCCCCAAAACGGCAGGAAACCCAAGAAGAAGTCTCCCGCTTCCTGACCGGCAGTATCCTCCTTACTAATCACACCTCTCACAACTCTGGTCTTGTGATAATCAGAGGCGGCAGTAAATGTAGGCGGTAGCAAGTTCGCAATATAACATGTGCCCGAGAAATCAGGGGGCAGCCATGTATATGCTCGATCATTACAGATGAAATATGTGCCCTTGGCAGCCAAAAACGCAGGGGAGAACTGTGACAGGAAAGTGTACGTTTCAGTACAGTCACTTCTTCCCAGTTGAGCTCTAGGATTCTGACCATTACCCTGTAATCAGAACCGACCCATGTGGGGTACGACCCAGATTGGAGATGAGATTTTTCGCTGTCTTTCACCCAGACTAATACTATACCCCGTCGCGTTCCATCCTACATAAGGTCTCAGCTCTTCTTTGGGAATGGATGAGTATGCATCAATATCCCTACTCATATCGGCAACTCCTTTCATCAAAGCCTTATTATTGGTGATAGGTCTAATTGGAACGCGGTTGGCGAGGGGAGTACGTATCTAGAGCATAGAGAAACATGGTCTGGAATGCCCATGACGATCCATTGTAACTATACGGCAGCACCAAATAAGGAATACCCTTGTTAATGGTGTGTGGCATTAACCCGCACACCCAGCAATTGGTCGTATTCATTACCAGTTGGTGCTGGTGCAAGAGCTGGATAAACGAGTTATTTACAAACTCTGATCGTCTGGTCTGTTCGTGCTCAGGCAAAGGGTGAAAAGAGTGAGAGGAGGCAGTAGAAAGAGGTGTAGGCTGTTCAGTGGGTGCAATGGGCTTTTGAGCGGAGAAGAACACAAATCTTACAATAAACATCATTATACTACACAGTGTAAAAAAGCACAAAAATACAAAACATTTAGTTTTTACAATTCTACACATCCTTGCTTTGAAGTTCATTTCCTCAACGGGTCTCTCCATCTTAAAAAACTCCATCCTCTAATCGGGCCGCTCGCGGCGGATGAGTTTCTTCTGCTAAGGAGTACGCCTGTCAGTCCAGGGAAACGCCCTAGACCAACCAGAACCGTTGACCTAGCGTCTTCGGCCTGTACCCCAAAGTCTTGGCACCGCGACCCTGCGGCAGAACCCGGATGGTGGTTCGAAAAACAAAAATCAAGAAAGTCCTTCAGATGGGAGAGCAAAAAATGTCAAAAAGGAAATAGTAAGGAAATCTTTATTTGTCCATGGGTCTTGGTCTCAAATTATAGCGGAGACGGCCAGGTGCTGTTTGGTCTTGAAACAAAAGTTCAGGCTGAGTGGTGTCCAGTCGATTTGATGGTGGCACAGCTTCTTGCAGAATATTGTCACTCTCTTGGTCTGAAACTGTGTCTCTTATGCGTGCGTCACTGAATGGTACAAAACGAGGCACAGTGTCTGTCTCAGAGTCGGCGATACCCTCCTGGACCCACTGGTCATATGGCAGAGGCAAGGGGACTACTTTGCAGTGGGTACCATGGATCCAGTGCTTCTTCCCCTTTACTCGCACCGCTGACCTTGTCGACAGAAGTACAAGGTGAGGGCCGATCCAGCGAGGCTCGTCGTTGCTCTTACGCTGGAAATTTCGGACCAGGACCCACGAGCCAGGGTTGATAGGGTGTCCGGGAGTTTCAGAGGCTTGAGGAAGAGTATCATGTACCTGTTGGTGCAAAACACGCAGTTTAACAGTCAAATCATACAAGTAATCGAGTAGTACTGGATGCTCAATCTCACTAAACTTCGTAGGCCTCGGTACACCCCATACGTTGGCCGGACGGCCAAAGACGACCTCGTAAGGGCTAAGTCCCACGCGTGAGTGTATGGTCATTCTGGTGGACAGGAGTGCTAAAGGCAGAGCGTCAGGCCATTTAAGACCGGTGCTCGCCTGGATTTTGGCCAGCTTGAGCTTTAAGGCTCCATTGTAGCGTTCTACTAGTCCAGCTGATTGGGGGTGATTTGCAGCATGGAACTTCTGCTTTATCCCTAGCCCTTCACATACATTCTTCATCACTTTACCCACAAACTCACTTCCATTATCACACCACACCATTCTTGGCATCCCAAACCTAGGGAAAAATTCCTTCACAAGGGCTTTGGCTGTGGATAGGGCAGTGTTATCTTTCAGAGGATAAGCCTCTATCCATTTTGAGAAAGCACAAACAACCACCAGTACATATCTCAGGTTGTTGCATCTTTCCATGTGAATAAAGTCCAGCTGCAAAACTTCGAATGGACATGATGGGGGTGCAAAGTGACCAGCTGGAGTTGGGGTTCCCCTACCAGGGTTATACTTCAGACATACCATGCAGTTCTTGACCACATTCTCTGCACACTTGGGAATCCCAGCATTCTGCCATACTGGGGCCAACAACTTACAAATTCCTTTCGTACTGATGTGTGCCATTCCATGTGCCATAGTAACTACTGGGAGCACATATGCGTCAGGCAACAACCATCGCCTATGTTCTGTCAGATCAATCCAACAACCATTCTCATCCAACTTACCCATACTTTCTCTCCACTTGCTTAACTCTTTCTCTGTGGCTTCAGCTTGAAGCGACTTCACACTCTCTATTGTGTTTTCACACATCCCAACATCGTCAACCCATCTTGCGGGGCCTGCAACATACATTCTAGTCTTCACATTCTGTGCTGTTTCTTTCGCGGTCTCATCAGCAAACGCATTCCCACGTCCAACATCATCTGTGACTTTCCTGTGCGCACTGCATTTCATGATCGCAACTTGCAACGGTAGGGTCAGTGACTCAAGGAGATCATTCACCAACTTGCCATTCTGAATTTTAGCTCCATGCGAAGTCAGGAACCCACGCTCTTTCCACAAACGCCCAAAATTATGAGCCACGCCAAAGGCGTACTGGCTATCTGTGTATATATTTACTCTCATTCCTTCAGACAACACACATGCTCTCGTGAGGGCGATTAATTCTGCTGCTTGGGCCGAATTATGTGGCACTCGTGCAGTTTCCACAACCGTGTGTAAAGTTGTGATAGCATATGCAGCAGTCGTGTCACCATTAGGGAGTTTGAAACATGAACCATCCACCCATAGAGTACCATCACACTCAGTCAGAGGAGTATCTTTTAGATCTACTCTCCCTTTCGTCTCTTCTTCTGTTCTGAACAGACAGTCATGTTGCTCAATCTCATCTGAGTCTGCTGGAACTGGCAATAACGTAGCTGGATTCAGCGTATTACATCTCTTTATGTGTATGTGATTTGCTAACAGTGTAAGCTCATAGCCTGATAATCGCGCACTAGTCAAGTGTTGTGTCTTGGTCCTATTTAATAATGTGTCTACAGCATGTGGAACCATAACGATCAATTTATTGTCCATTACCAAACCAGCAGATTGTCGGATAGACATTGCTGCAGCAGCTGTCGCTCTCAGACAGCTTGGCAATGCCCTCGCTACAGGGTCCAAGGTTGATGAAAAATATGCGCATGGGCGCGGTCTGTCGCCAAAAGGCTGTGTTAACACTGACAACGCACATCCATCTTTCTCGTGAACATACAATGTAAAAGGCTGACTGTAGTCAGGGGTACCCAACACAGGAGCCGAACACAATGCATTACGCAATTCCACAAAACTTCTCTGGCACTCTTCAGACCATGGGATAGGATTCGGTGTGTCTTTGCATGTTAAGGCTACCAAAGGTTTTGCCAACAAAGAAAAACTAGGGATCCGATGCCTACAGTATGAAGTGATGCCCAAGAAAGCACGCACTTCTCTCTGTGTTTTCGGCACACTCAACTGTGCAATGGCTTGAATTCTTTCTGGGGTCAGTTTCCTTCCCTCCTTCGATAAGAGATGACCTAAGTAGGTCACTTCTTGTCGACAATATTGCAGCTTAGAGAGGGACACTTTGTGACGGAAAGCAGATAAATGGCGCAACAATGACAATGTGGCTTCTTTACAAATCTTTTCAGTATCCGCAGCAATTAGTAAATCGTCCACGTACTGAATCAGGATAGCGCCACTAGGTAAAACGAGTGCATCAAGCTGCGCTTTCAAAGCTTGACTGTATATTGATGGACTTTCACAGTAGCCCTGGGGAGCGCGTTTGAAGCGGAAGCTTCGGCCTCCCAGACTAAAGCCAAAAATATCTCTGCTCTCTTCTGCAATTGGGATGCTAAAGAAAGCATTCTTTAAATCAATCACTGAAAACCATGCAGCAGAGGCTGGAATCATCGTTAACAAGGCAGTTATATCAGGGACAACCGGAAACTGTGGCACAACAATCTTATTAACCTCTCTGAGATCGATCACAAATCTGTAAACAGGTGGCTGTGAAGGGTCCGTTCATTTTAAGACAGGTAAAATCGGACTATTGCAAACATTGCCTCTTGTCTCTTCAATCACACCTTTATTAATCAAGTCGCTGACAATGTCTAACAATGCTTTCTGCCCTTCATTAGAGATCTTGTACTGGGGAATACGTGGCAGTCTGACATTAGCCTTTAAAGTCACCACGTATGGCGGTATCTCCAAGAGGCCCACATCATTGGGACCAGTAGCCCAAAGGGCATCCGGAAGGGATGACAATTCAGGCGGTATTGTGTTTTTAGACAAGTACATTGGGGAAATCACTTTCTTGCCTAATGTAAGTTGTACTCCTGAAGGCGAACAATACAGTGTAGCGTGCAATCTTTTCAACAAATCTAATCCCAGCAAATTCTCACCACAACCTGTTGTTAGGATCAGGGGTGCTTTCAGCTCGCAAGGTCCAACAGAAAGTGACATGGGACTAGAAATCGGGTTCCTAACTGGGGCGCCAGAAAAACCTACTGAAACATTTATATCGCCAGACAAAGGTGCGCCAGGGAGTTTTGAATGCATAATTGAACTCTTTGCAGCACCAGTGTCTAGCAGAAAAGGCTCCTTCACATTTGCTGTAGTCACCTCAACATACGGTCCACTCTGATCCACTGGCACTGAAACAACTCCCTCTCTCTGTCTATGGCTGTCCTAATAATCATTATTTTCTGCATCGCCATCCTCTGCATAATAATCATTATTATAATACTGGGCCGTATTACTAGTCGCGTTAGCTTGCTGATCAAAGCTATTAATGGCGCTTTGGGGCGGAAGAGGACGCGCGTTCTGGGGAACACTTCCACGCCCTCTGCCTCTAGGAGCTTGCTGACCACCCCTACCTCTTGCGCCATACACATTACCGTTCCGCTGCATTAATTTAGGGCAACTATATTTATAATGACCTTCCTCTTTGCAGTATGAACATTGGTTGGGACCTACAGGGACACGTGGTTGATAATACCCATTCATTTGCTGGTTGTTCTGAAACTGTTGGGGTTGGTGATAGACACCTTGGGGTTGTCTATAATTGTTCTGACCTCCTCGTGGTGGGTAAGCCTGCTGCAAAAGGACCTTTGTCTTTAATTCCTTCGTTTTCTTCTCTGTTCTATCTTTCTCGTCTTTATCTCTATTTTCATAATACTGTGCAGTAGCCAGTATTTGCGCTGAAGAAGAAACAGCCCAAGAACTCTCTGAGTCTTTCAACTTTTTACACAGGTCAGGAAGTAAATTCTGCACAAACTTATCCACAAATAACCGTTGGCCACCCTCAGTACTCATATCCTGCCCACTGTGGTCAATAAAGGTTTCTTCAAACCTAGTAAAGAAGTCCGACACTGTCTCATCTTTCTTCTGCTTGCATGCAGATAACTTGTCCCAATTTACGCACATCGCGGGCATTATTGTCTTCATATACGTGATGATTCTACCAGGCAGTTCAGCTACTAAAGGTTCTGGTTTCGCGCCACCAGTTTGTCTAGCATCAGCAGCAATGATGTTAGCCCATGTATCCCCTAGCTCTGCATCGTGATCTGCATTACGAATTGATCCCCATAGAGGCTGTGGAACAACATTACCAAACAACATGTCTATGTCGGCCAGATTCATAACGCATGACCCTGCCGTCTGTGACAACTCTTTATAATAACCTGCTGGGTTTTTACGGGGATCAGGTAATGACTGCTTAAGTGCTAACACCTCTGAGCGCTTCCATGGAACATGCACCCAAACACGCTGGAAATGCGCTGGCACAGCGGCGATACCGGCACCAGCTGCAACTGCTTCCTTCCATACCGGGGGAACTTCTCTCATGGGGTATTGTCTCGCTTTTACCTTTTTCCCCACAAGGACATCTTGTTCAAACAATGACTGTTGACAATCATCATTCCTGAAGGACAATACAACCGCAACTGCTTTATCTACTTCGCGGTCCACAATTATACCAGTTCCAAAATCGAACCTCACTCTACACAACTCCTGCGGGCTCGGATTTTTACCACTATCTTCCAATTCTTCACAGAGAATTTCGCACATTTTCTCGAACACATATCTCTGTTTTGGGGCATCCCACTGATGGAAAACGTTGACAACTGATTCCACATCATACAATGAAGGGAAAACAATCCATCTACGCGCCATGCTGTCTATTACCTTTTTCTCATCAGGGTTAGGCAATTGGCTACGCAATTGCTTACGCTGTAAACCAGGAGTCGCACCAGATGACTCAAAGAGAGGCGACATTAATGTAGTAACCACATTAGCTAAGCGCTGTCGCGCTGAAGGAGAAGCTGAAGCGAGAACAGGGGGGAAAACAGAGGGAAGAAAAGAGGATGTAGAAACAGGTACTGGAGTGGTGGAAGGAAGAGTGTCAGAAGAGGCAGCTGCTGAATTAGGCAAAATCGCAGGAAGCGCGGGGGCAGTCGGGAACACAGCTGGCGGCCCTTGAGAGGGCTGCGCTATATGGATAAGAGCCGGCTGCGCAGCAGCTGGCGGTAGCGGCAAGGCTTGCAGTATATTCACTGGAGGTGGCATATTCACAAGCTGGGGGGGTGCCATGGCATTTTGAGCATACGGGGGTGGCGAACTCAACAAATGCGACATCAGGGGATCTTTCTCCTTTTCTTCTAACTCATTCTGCTTAGAATGTGGTAAAGCTGGGTAACATTTGTCAATCCCTAACTTACGCTGTATGTGCAATTGCTCATTCATCTGTTCCTCCTCATTGTCTTTAAATTGTACAGCTGCTTGCATTACTGTCATACCTCTCTCTCTTTTATTCTTTTTCGCTAACTTAATTTCCTTTTGTTTGGCTTCCTTTCGCCATAAGCGGAAAGAGTCAAACATCGCCGGCCGGGCTTTCTTTTTAAACAATTTAATTTCCAAATTATCTAAAATATCGGTATCGAAACTACCATTTTGGGGCCATTTTAAAACACCGTCTTTCCTGGTGTAGTGGATCCACACTTCGTTATATGCAATGGGGCCTACGCCATGTTTTACATAGAGCTCATAAGTTGGAGTTCCAACCGGAGGAACCGGACATGATTCCTCTAGCTGGAAATCTTTTCCACAACCCAAACAGAATAATCTACCAAATATTCCAGAACCAGGCATCTTCGCTCACTAGTCTAGATCCAAACGTCAAAGGATTATCGATTACGATAGTCTCGTGAATACACGAGTCCTCTGGCTTTGGCGTTTGCAAACTCCAAATTACCAAATTACCAAATCAAACGGTCCCGAAGGATACCAAAACAAATGGGAGACGCTCCACTTATACTTAACTGAATATTACCGATCGATGACGTCACCAGAAGACTCTCTCGATTGTTTCGCTCTCTCAAACTCGTCAAGGGTCCAAAACAGGTCGATTAATCAGGGCAGCAGTCCTTCGTAGCCGTCGGGATGCGGAGAACCTCGCAGAAAAGACTTTCGGACCACGTCGACATGCAGGGGTCGATGAAGTGGCGGCCTTCCTCCGGAATTTCCACACGAAGCTCCTCACGAACCTCTGGCTTGGACTGGTACCGCTGAAATCGTCCCGAGTTGGGCGCCAAACTGAAGTAC
This sequence comes from Triturus cristatus, assembly GCF_964204655.1. Classification (NCBI taxonomy): domain Eukaryota; kingdom Metazoa; phylum Chordata; class Amphibia; order Caudata; family Salamandridae; genus Triturus; species Triturus cristatus. Next base: position 410,370,871 of record NC_140588.1, on the reverse strand, counting down.
TGGGTATTTTAGACCCAGCGGTGCAGGGCACACACCCTATGACTTCTGGGTTCACCCTGTTCCAGACCTACAGAAACACAGAGTCTTCTGGGTGAAGTCAAAGATTTGTTTATTGGCTGCAGACCAATTACAGGTATCCTAGAAGTACAACAGCGTGTATGTTCTCAGGAGACTGCTGAAAATCATAGGAACGGACTTCATCTTAAATACCCTTTTTCTTGCCTCAAGCATACATTCCTAGGTTTATGATATGGCCATTACAAGTATACATTACAAACGAAAAAGCAGAGTCATGATGACCATCCCACATTCCAGTTCGGCCAGCCCACAATGATTTACACAGTAAGGTTCAGATCCCACATCGGATGTCAATAGACCCCCCAATAAACATGAGCATCTCCTGTTTTGGGAAACAAGTCATAAAGCAGGAACAAGCAGGTGTGAAAGAGATTAGCCGGAGGATTGTGTAGAATGAAAGGGTTTTATGACGGGTCAAGCCCTGATGCTAATCACAGGTGGACGGAGGAAGGGGAGCTTGTGAGACCAGTTTGCACTGGGGCAGCAGAGCCAGCTGCCCAGGTCACAGAGAAGTCAGAGGAGAAGCCCATGTACTGTGAGGCCCGTATTTACTCCATTATAGCCTATGTGAGGGCAATGACAAGATGGCCACTGCTTCCAAAATGGAACCCGCGTAGTGAAGCAGAATAACGTGTACACAGTGCATTCATAGCTAGAACGATATATAAAGCACTCGTACATGCCGCATTTACCATTTGCGGTTTGCTAATACCAAGATAGACAGGGGTAGGGCCCTGTTCCCTACGCGGTCACAGAGATTAAAGTACGACAAAGAATGACACGACGGCCTGAGTACGTAACTCGTACGTCGTGGAGAAAGGGGTGTTAGTATAGTCGCCATATTGGAGTGGTGTGCGGAAAGGGACAAAGTTACACACCGCTGCGTTAAGTTGACGGAACCTCCCAAGTCCACGACACGAACGTCATGTGTGTAGAGTGGTGAGACTGTGTATTGTACGCTAAAGCCCCTTGTATTGTGGTGGCGCATGCCTTGCATGTCTGTGGCCCCGGGTTCATTTGCCGGCGTCTCCAGACTTTTGGGCTATGCTGGTAAAAAGTTTCTTTCCCTCCCAGCTTTTCGTTCCTGCAGCTGGTGCAGTCGTCCTCGTTGCTGGGGTGGTGTGTTCGGATCTCGGCGGGGACGCTCGGGGTCTTGTGTTCCTGGGCACATGGCTGCCTCTCCCTGGTGCTCGTGTGGCACGCTCTGGTGCCTTCGGGTCGGATTCGCACTCTCTTCTGCTTGGAGGGGAGTGGTTGTTTAAATGCTTTTAAGGATTCAAGGCGTCACACCTTGGTTGTTATGTGTCTGCATTGGCCACCCGTGTCGCTGGTGGACTGGGTTCCAGTCTGGGTACCGGCGCTCGCGGTTCCGTGTCTCTGTGTGCTTCGCTTGATCTTCCCGTGTGGTGGGTCATTGTTGGGGTATCCTCTCTCTGCTTTCTGCTGTGGTGGCCTGTGTTCGTGGATCTCATACTTTTCCTTCGTCCGTGGGTGTTGATTGTGGGCCTTGTAGCTGTGGCTCCCAGCCTTCCACCCTGCACGCGCCTGGTCTCATTTTGCGTGCATTGCTTGGTGCAGTTTGGGCCCTTCCGGGTGTTTGCTTGGTCTCTCTTTTCTTCTCGGATCCGTGGGGTGGTTCTCAGTTCCTCTTGTTGGACTGTGTGTTTTTCCATGTATGTGCTGGTTGTTCGCACATTCTTGGGCTTGTGGCCTGGAGGAATGCGTGCTTTCCCCTGCCCGGCCTTCACTATCGGTTTTGGTCCAGCGGTCCTCCCTTCCTGTGTGCCCCTGTCCTCTGCCTGCTTTCCGCTGTTGTGCTGGGTCTGTCCTGTTCGGTCCTGGTTGGTGTGGCCTTCAGGGATTCCGGGGACTGTGGGCGCCTGCAGGTCTGATGGGGCGGTCCTCTGTTTGCTACTGTTCTTCCTTCTCGGGCTGCTTCAGTAGTCTCCGGGTGAGCTTTGGCTTCTGCTCCTGGAGTCTGGCTTTTCTTGCCATGGGCTACGGTGGTGGTATCCCCTCCTCCTCCAGCTCCTCCTCCTGCTCTGTGGCTCGGCCGGCGCCCCTTGCACTCTTCTCGTCATGTTGTCACGGTTCTTGGCTGGTGCATGTGCTGCGTGTTCGCTTCTCCAGCCTTTTTTCTGGGGGCTCTGGTGGGTGTCTACTTGCCAGTTGTGTTCGCTGTTGTATTCCCCACGCGTGCTTCCGAGCGCTCGTTGTGACTGGTGTTACCTGGTGATATACTTTTCTGGGTAGTATGCTTCAGTTTCTATTGGGTTTGGGACTTGTTCTCCTTCGTGTGGTGTTTGCAAGGCATTGTTCTGTTTCTGCCCAGTCGTGAGTCCCATGGTCTCCGTGCCACTGGTTGAATGCATTCCTGGCTGTGTGGGTCCTGTCCCGCGTGCTGTGGTTGATCTCCTCCCTTGGGTGGCGATCCCCCTTAGTCTGGTTTTGTGTGGGCCCCCGGCTGGTCGTGACTGCTTTGTCGGCCCTGGTGAGGTCCTTCCGTTGGGTGGGCTTTGTGCTTCTTGACCCTGGGTGTCGGCCGGTGCTTGCCCGGTCTGTCTGTTGGGGGTCCTTCCCGTCTGGTTGTTCCGGGTGATCTGGGGGTTTTCTCGGCTACGCCTGTTCCCGTGGGTGTCCCTTCTCTTGCCCCGGTGGCTCCCTTCCCCGCCCGGTCTGCCAGTGCGGCCGGTGGTCTTTGTGTTCTGGTCTCCCCTTCCCGGGTGTTGGCGACCTTTTTGGCCTGTGGGGCGTGCTGGGTTCCTTGTCTGCGCTGGATCGGGTGATTCGCCTTTCTGTTGGCCATTTCTTGGCTTGTTTTCGCCCCTGCCCCGCAGGGGCTTCTTGTTGCTCACCTGGGTGATTTGTGTGCTGCCTTGTTCTCTGGAGGGGTTTGAGGGCATGCCTCGGTCTCTTTCTTCCGGTTTGCATCCCCTGTGCTGGTGTTTTCTGCCTTCTTCTCCAGGCTAGCGGCTTTGCTCCTGGGCGGGATCTTTGTCCTGTTGGTGGGGCTCGCCTGGGTGCTTCCCGGTTCTGCTCCTGCGGATGGTGGATCTGGGTGTTTTTTTTGCTCACTGGTCCGTGTTGTGCCTCTGTCGGCACCTGCTCACTCGGGTCTGGGGTTTCGTGTCCTGTCGCGGTTTGGCGCTCCCTGTGCGGTTTGGATCCTCTTCTTCTTCGTCACTGGTTTTGGGGCGCTGGGTCCTGCCAGCTCGGGCTTGTTCCCTGTGGGTGTTGGCTTTTCTTGGGCTCGTTCCGTCCAGCTCCTCTGTCTTTCTCGCCTTTTGGTGGGTTGCTGCCTGCGGCCTTACCCTTGTGTTTGTGTGTTTGGCCTCCTGGGTTTTCGCCTCGGCGGCTCATTTGTTGCATGTGGGACATTGCGGGGTGGTTTTGCTTGTCCCGTGCACTGGGCTGTCTCGCTCGTTCATTCTGCATTTCCCTTCCTTCTGGGTTTGTTCTGCTTTCTTGTGCAGGAGGTCCCCTGGCTGGTGTTCGCCTTCCTGTTTGGGGCTTAACCTTGGTCCTGGTCCTCCTCAGTATCTTTGTTGGGGGGTCGCTTTGTTGCGATTTCCTGCGGCCCCGGGGTCTGTTTTGCCTCGCGCTGGCCAGGGCTCTTTGGTTGCTGTGTCACTTCCTTTCGGGGATCCTTTGGGCGGCTATGGTCCGTGTCCCGCATGCCTCTCCTTGCTGGTGGGGTTTGGGTGGCCTTCATTTTTTGTTCGAGTGGGGCGCAGTTTTCCTTTCGGCGCCTCCATCCGTTCTTGCAGCTCTTGCCGGTCTGGGTTAGTTCCATCTGGTTCCTTGGCTTCTGCCCTTGATTGCCTCCGGTCCTGGTGGTTTTGTTGTCTTTTCCCATCCAGTCCTGGGTTTGGGGGTGGTTCGCCTCTGTTTCTTCTGTTCCTTTGGGGCTCCTATTGCTTATGCTCTGAGTGGGTTTTGCTCCCCTCTTGCTTTGGGCGGGTGTTTGGACCGGCTTGCTGCTTTCTGTTCGGGGATCTGTTTGCGGTTGCTTTTGGCTCCAAGCGGTCTAGTGCCGTTCTTTCTCTGTCCTCCTTCGGTCTTGGTGGGGGCACATTTTTTTGGGTGGCACTTCGGGTTTCGGGGGTCCGGGTTTTCGGGCCTTCCGTTGTCTTTGTGTCCCGGGCTGGTTCTTCCTGCTCGTGGTTGCCTCTCTCTTGGGTGGTTCTTCCGCTCGTCTGGCCTGTTGGGCTTGCCCTCTTCCGTGGGGGTCCCTTTCTGGTCCGTTGGTTTCTTGTGAGTTTCCATGAAGCCGCTTGGCTTTGGTATGTGCTCACTTTGTTAGTCATGTGGCGAGGAAGACTAACGAGGAGGTGATGCCCCGATTACTTACCGGTAATCTTCATTACTCCGAGTATAGTCTTCCTCGCCACATGAGTTCCCATCCCTCCCTCCCTGTCTGGCTATCGGCTTCATGTTTATGCTTGGTAGTTTCAGGCTGATGGGTTGGGCCGGCCCGCCTCTTATAGAGGTCATAGGTGTACTGGGTCGGCCATATTGGGAAGGGATGGGAGGCATGGGAGGCTGACTTTTTTTGCTTTGGAGGGTTCTGGTGTGGAGCTGAAGCTCACTTTGTTAGTCATGTGGCGAGGAAGACTATACTCGGAGTAATGAAGATTACCGGTAAGTAATCAGGGCATGTTTGACCATCCCGCCAGACTCGAACTTTGCTGAGAAGGCTTGGCGTTCCTGGAAGTTCGGGGCGGGCGCGGTGGACAGCGGAGGAGACAGGGGCAGTGTCCACTTCGGCTCTGCCGTTGGCAGCTGCCCCTCTCTCTTTCTTCCACTTATTCCCTCTCTTTATGACTAGTTCCTCCTCACTTACAGAAAACTGTGACTTCAAGGAATAGTTCTCACCCTCTCTTTCCTCCTTTCGTTTATTTTTTGTTCCCCTGTGAAATGGATCCAAAATATAACAAGCATTTGCAATGCAATAGGTCTCGTATTTACGTGAGTTTGAGCTATTGGCATTATAAATGACAATGCCTTTTTATTTATGTTTTTTAAAAAGACGAAACCAAAAAAAAGGCATTGTCATTTACAATGTCAATAGCTCAAACTAGCGTAAATGCGAGACCTATTGCATTGCACATGCTTATTCTGATAGAAATCTAAATGCAGACCCCTGTCATAGTGGTGAGGGGAATGGCTGCTCTCCATGATTTCACTAATGGCGTAACAGATGGCTAGAGATTGTCTGTTATTTTCTGTTACTTGCGCATAATGAGGTCACCTAAACTGGATGACTGGTCACTCCGACCCATAGTGCTACCATTGTGACTCTGCAAAATGTAGAAATACCTGCAAAAAGGATTTTGTAGGCATATTTTCTGCAAAATATTGATTATCAAGCAGGTTTGGAAAACAGGTATGATTTCCACAGCATCCCCGCAAAAAAAAAACAAGCATTGGCATAGCCAATAGGTCTCGCTTTTGGGACCTTATAAGTATTTACTTATGCAGCACAATGTCCTTGGTGCAACAACATCAACTGTTGCATGGCTAAACACTTATAAGATCCCAAAGGTGAGACCTATTGGCTATGCCAATGCTTGTTTACATTACTGCTGGCTACCCTGCTGATGCAATCAGGGGATCACTGTTAGTAATCTTGGACATGATGGTCACAAATGTCATCTCATCTGATACAGTCACTATTACAACACTAATAATAATAATAGCTTGTAATGATTTTCATTTAACACATGTAGCTCATATTACACAAAAGGTTAGAAACCCATGCGATAGAGTATGAAAGTTCTACGATCTGAAAAAAGTTCAACAGCCCTGCTGAGGAGTTACTACTTTGCCCCACTAGAGGAGCAGCAGTGCTGTAGAAAAGATGCAGTACTGTTCAAGTAGACATGCAGGGGTATTACTGAGAACTAGTAGAACTAGGTCAACAGATCTTCTGCAATGGTATCACAGTCTTCGAGTACCACTGTGGGTGCCCTGCTTGCAACTAGTCATATATTACTACTACAAGTCTAGTAGCCGTTGTGATCTATCCTGAAGAGTTTGTAATATTAGACAGGAATCGGACTGCCCTGTTAAAGATGAGCAGAGGTAGGGGGTGGTGCCAACGTTGCATAAAAGGCATGCTTTTGCTTTTACCTTGCATTAAATGTATTGCGTTAACTTACAGACTGCTAATAAAATGTTTGTGTCAGAATTGTAGCACAACAGATAAATAGTGTCAGCAAGGGCAACAATTCGTGCTTAATTTGAGCAGGTGATTTTCGGTACTGCACACTAGCGCCTAATTGTCAGCACCAGTACTTATGGAAGTCTGCCACATTATGGCGCTGCTTGTCTAAGTGACAGATGAGCACAAAAATATGTTTGTTAATTTAATACAGATTTTTAAAAATAGTAATACCTGCCGCCCGAGCCATTCGTATGGCTTCGGGTGACTGGAATAGTCTTAATTGTCACACTTGTAGGAGTGTGATGGTTAGTAGTTGTCACTGGCCATGCTGGCATGGGCGATGAATGGGTGATGCAAGCTGCAGTGGCTCCTGACGAGGGCTCTGGAACTTAATGCAATGCTTTACGAATTAAGCATGTGGAAAACAGCTGGAACACGCCACTAGAATGTTGCGAATGTTTTTATAGTAGGCACAGCAAAGTAAATGTGCTTGTAAGTATTTAGCGGTCTTTAAAGGGGATAGAATGGGGATAATATACTAAAATGTAAGCATACTGCAAGGGTAATGGTTTCTGTTCTGTGATCAGTTCTCAACAGAGACCATTCACCTTCAAAAAATACTCCGCTGTGAGATCCAGCACCACTTGGAGGAGGCGCGTGTGCAAGGGTAACTAGCAGCTTTGTCTAAACCAGCCAAAGTCACACAACCTACGTAAATCAGCTATCCCCATTTTAAATGGCTCTTGGCTTTCTGAGTTTGTGCTGTGAATCAGTGCCAACTAAGCACTAAGAAAACTGGAGTTCAGAGTCAAAAAGTAGATCCCAAAGTAAAGAAATAAGTCGCAGCACAAAATCCTGTGACTGCCTAGGGTGGATTACAAAGAACGATCGATTTACACATGAGAAAGTACAGGTACTGCCCTAAACTGGAGATCTCTGCCCTGTTTCCGCGTGCTAAAATAATGACTGGCTTTTCTTCTCACTCTAAATGTGGACAGGAGCAAAGTTGCTCTTTGATATTGCGAGAGTGTGATAAATACCCTTCCTGTTGTGAATATCTGCCAGTGTCTGTGTGTGATATTGCGCAGAGGCAGCTTCAGCCTCTGCGGCGTAACAAGGGTTCCAGGATTTACGCCAGAGTGCTCACCAGACCTGCCATCCCGATCCTTACTCTCAAAGTACGTGGCACTGAACCCTCGTCCCCCTGCCCTTTGACGCCTCCAGCACGCACCTGCTCTCGGTGTCCGCGGGAACGCCTCTCCTCCCCGGCCGAAGGCTCGTAGACAGCAAGTACAAGTAGAAAGTTGCGGTGCCGAAGATCACCAAAAAGCCAGACAAGGAGCGCATACTGCCGTGGCTCGTCCACAGGTAACAGACCCTACCTTCATCGACTTAAGCCGGAGTAACGAGTTCAGGGACTAAGAAGCTCAGTGACAGAAAATACACACATCATACACTGTCTACATTTACAGAGCGAGCCGCGGGTAATAATAGAACTGCATGCGTCTTTTGAAGAGGTAGAGAGAGGACTGCAGGTGGAAAGGGGGTGGGGTGTAAGGGAACACACAGCTAACTTGTAGGCTTTCTTGGCGTGGACTGCGATCTCAGATATGCCGCGTTGGGTGCAATTAACCGGGATTTCAAGTAACCGTCAAGAAAGACTACATCTTCCTAAACATTTCCGAAGTATCATGGGGTAATTTCATATAACAACGAGCCTATGTCACTACACATTTATATTTTCTCTGTTATATACCTCCATAGGAAAGTTACCTGAGAAAGCCGCATTTTTATAAATAAAAAGTGCAAACAGTGCTTGTTCTGCAATTTACTTTTGAAACCATTGTAAAAACAAATTACCACTCCAATATGGCCACCAGAAGCACCAACTTTAAGGACGCTGGCGTTCGCACGTCAAAGTCAATGCCACTGTTAACTCACCTCGACACGGCTCATATCTCTGGAACGAGATCTATTTGGAGGTACTGGAAATGGAAATCCTTTTACTTTGGCTGCCCGCACATTCCAAGGGTAAGTTGGCGGCAGAAAGGGGCTGGCATCATGAGATGCCAAGTCCTTGGATTTTCCTTGTAAAAAACACTACCCTTCTCCCCCAATGAAATTCGATACAAAAACGTGTTAGTAAATATGTTCTGGTTTACATAATTGATCTGAACTAGACTTCCTATTAAGATATTTGCCAACATTTTGAAAGACAAGCATTGGCCGCACGTGCGCCTCGCGCTTAAAGTTAAAAAAAACAAGACAAGCCGGGCGGAGCGTGGCGCGCGCGCGCGCTTGGGGGCGGGGGAGCGGACCCTTTGAAGTGCTCCCAAAAGGCGGATTGCATGGCGGCACGATGCGCGTGATTGTGCGCGTGCTAGCCATCCAATCCGCTTTTTGGGAGCACTTTTCAAAGCCCCTATAGTCTCGCTTTGCGATCGCTTACGCGATAGCAAGGCGAGACCTAAAAAAAAAATGATGAATCTGGCAAAAGGCAAATTATCGAGTTTCACATGCAATCTATAGCTTGCAATCGAAAGCTATAGTTCACATAACATCTGTTTTTGAAAAAGTGACTTAAGAGAAATTATAAGGAAAAAACTCAGAGTGTTTGGATACTTCAAAAACAGCATATGTAAGTCCTCTTTTGGCAGTATGTATCTGCACGGTGAGAGTAAGTGACATTGAGGGGTATTACGTTTTATAAAGGGTTTCCTCATAAAGCGGTCGAACCAATGGCAGCAGAGACTTGCGGGGGCCTCATTGCCTAAATGTATTAAATGAGAAGGCTTTTAACATTGTAGTATTTCTAACACCACTCACACAATTAATAAAATGGTTACTTGATGGAAAATATGGACTGAGGTGATGGACTCGTGGGGACGTGAATGAACTATTCGGGAGAATGGGCCGGCTAGTGTATTTTAAAACGTTTGTAGCCTTCCAACTCATGTCACGTGTCTATGGTATTTATGCAATTGCTGGTGCTTTTGCAAGGCCAGTAAAGCAGGGAAAGAATCTTTACATTTTCCTTTATACTCGTCAACGGAAACAACAATTTAAACTCGAACTTTAGCACTTAATTTCACTTTGGAAAACGCGTACCTAAGTTTCCCATAATAAGATCATAATTTGACTTATACCCTACATATAACTTATACTGTTAACCTGCCTTTTAATTCCATTTACATATTGTGTGAGATGAGGTGCCTCGTACACGCTATATAAAACTGCAATTTCTTTCTATTTCTGGTTAGCACCTTCCTCCGCAAGGCTCGCGGCGCTCCGCCCACACTCCCGTTTAACTCCTTGGGATCGCGCGCCCTGTCTGTGATTGGTCGTTGTCGGGGACGGGCTCTGTGTGGACACCAGGTGGTCTTAAGTGGCTCACGTGGGGGGTAACGGTTTGCTGCTGCTTGGTTCGTGCACAGGTGAAAGCAGAGGAGCTGCAAGCATGGTGAGGGTCGCGAGGTCTATGCACAGGGGGAGTGAGGGACAGAGTGGGAAATGGCCCCGTGTTCGTGGCTGGAAGGTTTTGCTTCGATTCCTGGCTGTGATAGCCCGCTCCCGTGTGTTTGGTCGGGGTGTGGTGAGCATGAAGGTTGCATACGTGGGCCCATGGGTGTAGGGACTAAGGGACTTAACCACCCCTTTTTTTGTAGGGTGGGGCACAAGTTACATGCGAGGGGGACCGGGGGCTGAGGTTTAAAGACCGCGATTTCTTCGGTAATACGAGTTAAACTTCAGGCGTTATCTTTGAAACGGCCTCACCATAAGACAATTGGCCGAGACGTAACTATAGAGCTACGTTCATTCTAGTTCTAGTTGGTACTCCCAATGTCAGGTGGTAAGTATACGTGGTGACGAATGTTGTCCATGCGGTAGCTGTAAAAGGCACGTATAAACAGAAGTCGTTTGGCTACCAGGGATGTAATATCAGACGGGCATTGCGCGGGGATTCTTGTCTGATGGCACCCTGTGCAGAATACTTGTGCTTCCTCTGGAGTGGGTGCAGTCAGGGGATTTTAGGGGGATGGAAAAAAATAGGTTTCTCAGAGGCGTGGGCGATTTAATTAAGGGCGATGCTTAAAAAGACGCAAGTTCAAGTTTGCGCTTAGCATAGTTTGCCACTCGACTAGTATTTTGCTGCGTATTTCATTGCCTGCAGATATATACTACAAGTAACGTTAGAGCTACAACGAGCCAGGACTATTGGATTTGTCAATGCTTGTTAGTTGCATGAGATAAATTGGCAAACTATGGCTTCGTTGTACATAAACGTAAAAATGCTGCAAGTTGTGATATGGTCAGACTGTGAAAGCAACATGGCGAGTATTTTTGAAGATACGTCAGTGGCAGTGAAGGGTGTTAGTGCGGCAGAATTGATTCTTTTTTGTTTTCACGCTGACGGTAATTTCTGTAATGCACCGACAGAAGTGTTTTACATATATAGTGTTGGATGGGGATTTTAAGATTCGTTAATTCTTCTAAAGCAGGCATATGCTGAAGGATCTAAAGCGGATGCACTAATTGTTCCTGCTCAAAGGCACTGCAGGCCTCTTGCATATGCCAATTTATGTAGCATTCATGATCTGTTCAAATGGACAAGTTAGTATCAATACTCTTAATGCTTCAGTAGAAGTGAGGCCATTCTGAGCACATGTATACAAATGAGATAGTGGGATGTGTCCCCTTCGGCATGGACACTGGAGCCTAATGGGTGTGCCGACAATGCTACCCCTCCTACACAGTAGTAGTATTACTTATCAAATGTGGCGTGGGACTTGCTATTTTCTTTAGTGTGCCATAGTCGGGGGAGAGTTTATAATCACATGTAAGTGTACCATTTTATAATAGTTAATGAAATGGCTCTTGTGGAAACTATTGGTAAACTCATGAATTTATATCTATCTTGCTTCTTCCGGTGCAGCATCGTACATAGAGCGCTTTTGTGAGGCGAAAGCTTCCCGAAGCAGTATGGTAAGCGATGTTTTATGTTTGTTATTGTTTTGTTGTTTTCAGCTTGCTTTTTATCTAACTTTGTCCTTGTTTTCTTTGTTACAGGGCTTCTCCGGTCTGTGTCGTTCCGGTGCAGCGTCGTACATGGAGCGCTTTCCCCGGTATGTATGGTGCTGTTTGCGGGACTTGGGTAAGTCATCCTCTGTTAAGTAACTGTTTTTTTCTGTTTGTTTACAGGGCTTCTCCGGTCTGTGTCGTTCCGGTGCAGCGTCGTGCATGGAGTGCTTTCCCCGGTATGTATGGTGCTGTTTGCTGGTCTTAGATAAGGCTTATTTTAAGTTTTGTAACTAACTGTGTTTTTCGGTTTGTTTGCAGGGCTTCAGCGGTCTCTGCCGTTCCTGTGCTGTGTCGTACCTTCTGCTTTTAAGTAAGAGTACGCTATTTTTAATTATTTCATTTAAATATTAATTTGGGTAGTGTTTTACGTTGAACCTTTTATTTAAATTTCATTTTCATGTTTTTGGTGGTATAGTAATACAGGTGTTTCTTGTCAAGTGCTGTTTACTTTTTTGGGATGTACAATTCATTATTTGATTATGGGAGGGTGGGGCATGTTTTTTAGTGAATCTGCTTTTGTCGGACTGTTTATTGTTTTCCGGATGTCACGGTAGGCGGAACAGAGCTACAAACAGGTAAGTGAAATTTTTGTATACGTTTAATGTTCTTTTGACGATTAATTTGGATGTAAATATAATGTCCATGTATTTTTGCTAATTGTCTGTTATTTGTCGGTTTTCGTAGTGTTTTTTATCTTTTTTGAAATTGTGAGTAGCGTCGTCTCAAGGTAAGTTACAGGTCTACCCTGGCCCTTAGCGTTGTTCGGTAGCGTTGTATATGGAATACTTTGCCCAGGATGTATGCTGTTTCCATCCGGGTTTTAGTTAAGTTATCTTGCCTATGTTTGTTAACTAACTCTTTTTTTTTTTTTTTTTTTTCTGTTTGTTTACAGGGCTTCCCCGGTTTGTTCCGTTCCGGTGCAGCATCATACATTGAGCGCTTTTGTGAGGCGAAGGCTTCCCGAAGCAGTATGGTAAGCGATGTTTTATGTTTGTTATTATTTTGTTGTTTGCTTGCTTTTTATCTAACTTTGTCTTTGTTTCTTTGTTACAGGGCTTTCCCGGTGCTTCCCCCGGTTTGTTTCGTTCTGGTGCAGCGTCGTACATGGAGCGCTTTCCCCGGTATGTATGGTGCTGTTTGCGGGACTTAGGTAAGGCATCCTCTGTTTTGTAACTGTTTTTTTCTGTTTGTTTACAGGGCTTCCCCGGTGTGTTCCGTTCCGGTGCAGCGTCGTACATGGAGCGCTTTTCCCGGTATGTATGGTGCTGTTTGCGGGTCTTAGATAAGGCATATTTTAAGTTTTGTAACTGTTTTTCGGTTTGTTTGCAGGGCTTCAGCGGTCTCTGCCGTTCCTGTGCTGTCATACCTTCTGCTTTTAAGTAAGAGTACGCTATTTTTAATTATTTCATTTAAATATTGATTTGGGTAGTGTTTTACGTTGAACCTTTTATTTAATTTTCTTTGTTTTTGGTGGTATAGTAATACAGGTGTTTCTTGTCAAGTGCTGTTTACTTTTTTGGGATGTACAATTCATTATTTGATTATGGGAGAGTGGGGCATGTTTTTTAGTGAATCTGCTTTTGTCGGACTGTTTATTGTTTTCCGGATGTCACAGTAGGCGGAACAGAGCTACAAACAGGTAAGTGAAATTTTTGTATACGTTTAATGTTCTTTTGACGATTAATTTGGATGTAAATATAATGTCCATGTAGTTTTGCTAATTGTCTGTTATTTGTCGGTTTTCGTAGTGTTTATCTTTTTTGAAATTGTGAGTAGCGTTGTCTCAAGGTTAGTTACAGGTCTACCCTGGCCCTTAGCGTTGTTAGGTAGCGTTGTATATGGAATACTTTGCCCTGGATGTATGCTGTATCCATCCGGGTTTTAGGTAAGTTATCTTGCCTATGTTTGGTAACTAACTCTTTTTTTTTTTTTCTGTTTGTTTACAGGGCTTCCCCGGTGTGTTCCGTTCCGGTGCAGCATCATACATTGAGCGCTTTTGTGAGGCGAAGGCTTCCCGAAGCAGTATGGTAAGCGATGTTTTATGTTTGTTATTATTTTGTTGTTTGCTTGCTTTTTATCTAACTTTGTCTTTGTTTCTTTGTTACAGGGCTTTCCCGGTGCTTCCCCCGGTTTGTTTCGTTCTGGTGCAGCGTCGTACATGGAGCGCTTTCCCCGGTATGTATGGTGCTGTTTGCGGGACTTAGGTAAGGCATCCTCTGTTTTGTAACTGTTTTTTTCTGTTTGTTTACAGGGCTTCCCCGGTGTGTTCCGTTCCGGTGCAGCGTCGTACATGGAGCGCTTTTCCCGGTATGTATGGTGCTGTTTGCGGGTCTTAGATAAGGCATATTTTAAGTTTTGTAACTGTTTTTCGGTTTGTTTGCAGGGCTTCAGCGGTCTCTGCCGTTCCTGTGCTGTCATACCTTCTGCTTTTAAGTAAGAGTACGCTATTTTTAATTATTTCATTTAAATATTGATTTGGGTAGTGTTTTACGTTGAACCTTTTATTTAATTTTCTTTGTTTTTGGTGGTATAGTAATACAGGTGTTTCTTGTCAAGTGCTGTTTACTTTTTTGGGATGTACAATTCATTATTTGATTATGGGAGAGTGGGGCATGTTTTTTAGTGAATCTGCTTTTGTCGGACTGTTTATTGTTTTCCGGATGTCACAGTAGGCGGAACAGAGCTACAAACAGGTAAGTGAAATTTTTGTATACGTTTAATGTTCTTTTGACGATTAATTTGGATGTAAATATAATGTCCATGTAGTTTTGCTAATTGTCTGTTATTTGTCGGTTTTCGTAGTGTTTATCTTTTTTGAAATTGTGAGTAGCGTTGTCTCAAGGTTAGTTACAGGTCTACCCTGGCCCTTAGCGTTGTTAGGTAGCGTTGTATATGGAATACTTTGCCCTGGATGTATGCTGTATCCATCCGGGTTTTAGGTAAGTTATCTTGCCTATGTTTGGTAACTAACTCTTTTTTTTTTTTTCTGTTTGTTTACAGGGCTTCCCCGGTGTGTTCCGTTCCGGTGCAGCGTCGGACATGGAGCGCTTTTCCTGGTATGTATGGTGCTGTTTGCGGGACTTGGGTAAGACCTTCTCTATGTTTTGTAACTAACTCTTTTTGTTCGTTTTTTTTTTTTTTTTTTTTTTACAGGGCTTCCCCGGTCCGTGGCATTTCCCTGCAGCGTCGTACCTTCTTCTTTAAGGTAAGAGGAAACTATTCTAATATTTTGATTTATAAAATTCTTTTTTGTAATCTTTGATTATTAAACTTTAATTGTATATTTGAAGAATTGATTTAGAGTAATACAGGTGTTTCTTTACGAAAGTACTGTCACGTGTATTTTGTGTGAGATGCATTATTTGAATACGTGAGGGTGGGGCACGTATTTTTATTGAATCTGCTGTAGTCGGAGTGTGACATTGGTTTCCGGATCTCACGGCAGGCGGTACGCAATTACAAGCAGGTAAGTGCAATCTTTTGTATAGTTTTTATGTTTTGGGAATTAATTGTAATGTGTACTTAATATGTTAAAGTTCGCTTGTTGATAAATGCTTCTTATTTAGCGATGCTGTTCGTATAGTAACTGTTTTTTATTATTATGGGTTGTCTCATGCCCTTTGTTTAATTGTAATACAAGTGTTTCTGGACGAAAGTGCTGTTATATGCATTTTGTGTGGGAATCATTATTTGATTACGGGCGGGTGGGGCACGTTTCTTTATTGAATCTGCTGTTGTCGTGTGTCGTTGGCTTTCGGATGTCACGGTAGGCGCAACGAAGTACCAAACAGGTAAGTGAGATTTATGTAGACGTTTTCATTTCTTTTTATTATTAATTTTAATGTGTACATATTATGTCTAGGTTTCTCGCTTGTGGCAAAGTGTTTGTTTTTTATTGATACTGTTATTGTTTAGATGTTTTTTCTTATTAGGTGTTGCCTCGTGTTTGTTTGATTGTAAGACAGGTGTTCTTGACAAAAGTGCTATTACATGTATTTTGTGTGGGGTTCAGTATTTGATTAAGGGAGGGTTGGGCACGTTTTTTATTGCAAACTGCTGTTGTCCTACTGTTTTATTGGTTGCCGGATGTCACGGTAGGCGGAACGCAGCTAAAAATAGGTAAGTGGAATTCTTATATACGTTCTTTTTGCAATGAATTTTAATGTGATTTTAATGCTTCTATGTATTTGCATTGTATATAAATGTTTATCAATACTGTTTTTGTCGATCTATTTAATTAGTGATTGTTGGGTCTCAGGCTGTTTGTTTGATAGTAATACAGGTGTTTCGTAACAAAAGTACTGCCACGTGTATTTTGTGTGGAATTCATTATGTGATTGTGAGGGTGGGGCGCGTTTTTTTATTGAATCTGCTGTTGTCGGAGTGTGACATTGGTTTCCAGATCGCACGGTAGGCGGAACGCAGCTACAAACAGGTAAGTGGAATTCTTTTATACGTTTTATGTTCTTTTTGCAATTACTTTTAATGCGATTATAATGCTTCCTCTAGAATTCCTCTCTGTATGTTTTTTTATTTGTATGCTTCTAAAAAGGTGCCTGAGTGGAAATGCCTCTATACATTACTGCCTCTTAAAATACTGAGTAAATCTTAGTATGCAGGTAATTCAGAATAAGTGGCTCTGTTTTTAACTGGTACTCTATGCTAAAAGCCTTCTATACATAGGTTGCTATAGCCGACATATGTTAGACTCTGTTTCTAAGCAAAAACACTAAGTCTCACATTTAAAACACATTTAACTATTAACTTAGAAATAGCAAGACAGTTTCTTACAATCTTTTAAATGCATAAACGCAATGTCATAAGCAATATCAATAGCTCTAACTTTACCAATGCCTAGACCATTGCATTGTAAATGCTTGTTTGCAAAGTGCCCAGCTATAGATTTTGAACCCTAGCACTGCCAGCGCCTATGAAAACCTAGCAAAAATACATTTTTGAAAACTAGACACCCAGGGGAATCCAGGATGGGGTGACTTGTCTGGCTCTCACCAGGTTGTTACCCAGAATACCTTGCAAACCTCAACTTTGTCAAAAAAACAAATATTCCTCATTTCAGTGGTGGAAAATCCTGGAATCTGCATGGATCCACAAAATTCCACCCACACTGCATTCCCTAAAGTCTTCCGCGAAAAATGGTACCTCACTCGGGTGGGTCAGGTACCCGCGGCAGGCAAGGGCCCAAAACGTATTGAGGAGAAATCAAAATTACCTATCGCAAAACAACCTGGTTTTGCAAGGGGGGTGGGGGTGGGGGGGTCACATGGGTTTATGGCCCCAGGCTCAGCGGCCACCTTGGGAAACTATCAAACCCACACATTTCTGAAAACTAGATACCCGGGGGAGTCCAGCGAAGTATGGCTTGCGTGGATCCCCCAATGTTTTCCTACCCAGAATCACCTGCAAACTTCAAATTTATTTGAAAAAGCAAATTTTCCACATTTTTGTGTGGAATCACTGTGCTGGCACAAATGTCCTACCCCAGTGTTCCTTTCAGTCTCCAAGTAAAATTATACCTCACTTGTGTGGGTGGGGCAAGGGCCTGTGACTGTGAAGAGCCAAAAACATAGGGATTAAGGGTATAACACCGAGAATTGTAAGCGCCACATTTTTTAGAATACATCTTAGCCAATTCTGCATTGGACACCCACACAAGTGAGGTATCATTTTACTCGGGAGATTGAGGGTAAAACTTCAGGCTTTAGGACATTTGTGTCGACACGGTGATTCACACAAATGTGAAAGTTTTTTTTTTTTCTTTTCGAGCTGATTTTGTTCTGGTTAGGAAAATGTTGGGACGTCTAAGTCATACCTCACTGTACTCGCCCGGATGTCTAGCTTTCAAAAATGTGTTGGTTTGGTAGTCTCCCAAGATGGCCGCCGAGCCCGGGGCCAAAAACCCAGGTGACCCAGTTGCAAAACCAGGTTTTTGTGATGGGTATTTTTGATGTGTCCTCAATATGTTTTGGGCCCTTGCCCCACGTCAGTGAGGTACCATTTTTATCGGGACACCTGGGGAAACTCTGGGTGGTAGGAAATGTATGGATCCATGCAGATTCCTGAACTTAACCACACAGAAGGTTGAGAATTTTAATTTTTTTCATCTAAGTTAGAGTTTTGCAGCGGATTCTGGGTAGGAAAACGTTGAGGGGTCCTGGTAAGCCATACCTTGCGAGACTCCCTCGGGTGTCTAGTTTTGAGAAATGTATAGGTATGCTAGGTTTTCCTAGGTGCCGGCAGAGCTAGGGTTCAAAATCTACAGCTATGCACGTTGCAAAAAGTCTGTTTTCCCTGGAAAAATGTGGTGTCCACGTTGTGTTTTGGGCTCTTTCCTGTCGCGGGCACTAGGCCTACCCACACTAGTGAGGTACCATTTTTCTCGGAAGACTTTGGGGAATGTGGGGTGGGTGGAATTTTGTGCATCCGCAGAGATTCCAGAACATTCCACCACAGAAATGAGATGTTTTTTTGACAGTTTGAGGTTTGCAAAGGATTCTGGGTAATAGAACATGATGAGAGCCAGACAAGTTGCCCCATCCTGTATTCCCCTGGGTGTCTGTTTTTAAAAAATGTATAGGTTTCCTAGGTTTTCTTGGGTGCCAGTTGCGCTAGGACCCAAAATGCGCAGGTAGGCACATTCTCCAAAGAAGTCTGTGCCTAGTGGGCTTTCTGCCGCCCTGGGAATGGGGGAAATCTATGCTATTGCCCCAATATGTCCCCAAGGGGGGAAAAAGACATAGTTACTTTTTTGGGTGAGTGGTAACATTGGTATACCCATTCTGGGCAGCCCCTCCCCTATGTATAAAAAAAGCCAGCACAATCACTGGCGTCTAGGAGATCAGGGGCTACTGCCCCATCTGCCTGGGGTGAGGGGTGGCAGAAAGACTGGTAATTTTGAGGGTGTGGACATTGGCATGCCCATTCTGGACAGCCCCCACCAATGTATAAAAAAACAAAACAAATCTCTGCTGCCTTGTGGGCTTTCTGCCCCTGGCCCCCCCCCCCCATGTGGGGCAGATTAGGGGGTACTGCCTCATTTGCCTCGTGGGGAGGGGCATAAAGACTGGCATTTTTTTGGGGTGGTGGGGGCATTGGCTTGCCTATTCTGGGCAGTACCCACCCCAACTTGTATAAAAAAAAAACCCTGGTGCCTAGTGGGCTTTCTGCTCCCCAGGGGGCAGATAAGGGGCTATTGCCCAATCTGCCTCCTAGGGGGGGGGGGGCACAAAGACTGTAAACAAATTGTTTTTTGGGGGTAGGGGCATTGGCATGCCCATTCTGGGCAGCTCCCACCCAAATTTGATAAAAAAAAGTCCCTGGGGCCTAGTGGCCTTTGATCAATGGCTATTGTCCCATCTGCCTCGTGGGTAGGGGGCAGAACGTCTTATGCCTTCTTTGGGGGGATAGGGTGGGGGCATTGGCATACCCATTCTGCGCAGCCCCCTCCCCTGGCCTATAAAAAAAAAATCTCAGACTTCTAGGGTTCTTTCTGTCCCGGGGGGGGAGCAGATTGGGGTCTATTGCCCCCGGGAGGGCAGAAAGGCTGTCTGGCAAAATTATATGGGGGAGCAAAAACCCTTGCCCAAGAGTTCACTACACCCTCCCTGGTGGCTAGTGGTTGGATCCTCATGCAGGGATCCAATATTTCCATTGATACTCATCTTTTCGGTGCTGGGGGGGTGGGGGGGCTGACGTAGCCCCACAAGCCCTGAAACTGTGAAACCGTTTCGTTTTCATTGGAAGGACAGCTCGCCATGTGCTCGATCGTCATTGCAATGAAAACCCTAACCATACTTTAGGAGGCTGAGGAAGCTCTTTCAGAGGGATTTTTTTTTAAGTGTGCTCATGACGGAATGGTTCCGTCATGAGTACACTTGAACTTGTGCTCATGAGGTAACCATTCCGTCATGAGCATGGAAGGGGCTATGACACTGAGCATTTGGGAACGTGTTTTCGCTCCCATACCGGAAGCACTGCTGTTGCATCGCAAAGATTATGCCACAATTAATTCCATTTAAATCGTTTTATTCAAGGTATTCCAAACTTCATTTGCTTTTTCATTTCGTTTTGTTACATGTAATCCATTTTATGTATAAAAATCGGATGCAGTAGGTATGCCTATCCAGGCCTTTTTGCTAAAGCAGGACATATAGATATTTCATCCTCAGTAGTGTATTATTCCCAATGCATTTCGGGCTGCTTCATCGCCCTTCGTCAGGGGTTCACTACAAATATAAACATCGAATTTAGACAATATATTTAGAGTTTAAAAACATAATGCATTTTTAAGCTAGTGAATACTCATTGTATATGCATTTTACATGCCTCAAACAGCGTTCTCCCTCTCATAACAACCAACATAAAACCTGGATGCAATATCAACCCCTCATACTCAGTCCCATATTTATACACCATCTAGAACTGTCACCCCTCTGTCTCGATGTTCCATTTTTTGCATGGAAGGGGCTATACCATTCTACCTCACAAAAACACCTATACTTTACACCGCTTTACTTAAAACAAATGCTCTCTACACTCTATTCCAGTTTAATCTGCACCACTGTACTTTGAGCCACTTGACTCTAATCCACACTACTACACTCCTACGCTATACAACGCTACACTCTACAATAATAAACTGTCTAATTCTATACTATTTTAAACTATACTCCCAAAACACTCTAATCCAATATATATCCCTCCACTGTACAGCACTATACTCTACTTTCTGCCATTCAACACTACTCCACTATAATCCACTATACAACAATGTACACAACTCCACCTATACACTACATATCACTTTACTTCACTATATTATAAAACTGTACTCCTACAGTATATAACAATATACTCCACTCGCTGTACTTTACAAAAATCTACACCACTCCCGCTCCACTACTACAATATACTCTACACAGCACTATATTCAATTGTAATACTATAGTCTACTTTACAACACTATGGGCCACATGCATCAAACTTTTTTTCGCTATTCGGCCTGTTTGCGAATGGCCAAAGACCTTATCTGATACATGGAGCCATTTCCATTCGCAATAAGGTAATCACAATTTTTTGCGAGTACCTAAATTGCAAATGCATTTAGGGAATCTCAATTTGCGATTTCCTTAAGGTGATGCATCAGGCCTTCCTAAATACACACTGCGTTTAGGTAATGCTAATTACAATCCACTTCAAGTTGATGGAAATTTGCTCGTTCTTTGACAAATGCACAAAAGTGCATTTTTCTAAGTGACGTGGGGTGTGCGCCACATGTACACACTTACCTTTTTGAGGTGGTGCATCAGGGGGGTCTTGGGCCCCCTTATGCCCTTGAAATTGCATTTGCAATTTGCGATTACCAATTTGGTAATCACAATTTGCGAATGTGTTGCCATTCATTCCTATGGACTTGTAGGCCCATAGGAATTAATGGAGTAACATTACCTAATAGCTATTTGCAGGTTGCAAATCGTTAATGAGTAATGTTTGGGAATCGCAATTTGCTTTGCGATTCGTACATGCCTTAGGATTTGTGATACCCAAATAGTGATTCCTTAATCGATATTTAGGAATTGCAAATCCAAATGATGCATGTAGCCCTATACTCCCTTTACAACACAATTCTCAACACCTTAACCTCTTCAGTGCCCATGACGAGCTGGACTCGTCATGGGCCGCGGTTGCGCTGTGCCCATGACGAGTCCAGCTCGTCATGAACCCCGCCCGCTAATGTAACGGCCGGCACAGGGCGGGGAAAGGGCGTGGCACTGAAGGGGTTAAGCTACTTCATAACACTACTCTTCACTCCTCTAAAGTCCCTTATACTGCAAGACCTATTGGCATAGTGAATGCCTGTTAGCTTTACCACATCGGCAGCCATTGCTCTATTCAGCAAGGATCCGTGTGCGAATTACAGATCGTACATGTGAGGTGTTAATGGTACACAATGTCTGGAAAGTATAACTTGGCACAAGTACTGGTACTGATAAAACTGGCTTCTGCCCCACTCAACAAAGCATTGCAGGAGCATACCCCTTGCCAAGTAGATACTCAAGCCAGAATTGATTGTCGAATTTAACACCAACCGGGCACTCAATCTGTCCTTTAGCCTTCTGCAACGGTCCTTCACGTTCCTTAGAAATTCCATAGCTCGTGTAGTGACATTGACTTAAAGCTGTACACAACCATACCCCTTTCTGGGGGCTGTGCAGGGGCTGATGCACCATCCTGGGCACTGCAGGCATTAGACCACCTCTCTGGGGTGAGCATCCCCAGTTTCGACAGTAGGCTGTTGGTGTTTTGCCTTGCTTATGATTGCACAGCCTGGCATTAGGCAGTCATCTTTGCTGAATCAGCAGGCTGAGGGGCTTGACAGAGCACCAGAGAGACTGAGTTTAGACACGCATAGAGGTAATGGCCGCATCACAGATGCTTTAGAATGGCTCCTTCATGTGGACTCTGCAACCATTCAGACGGTGCAATTGGTGAGAAGGGACCAGCGCATCACTGCTAGTTATTGGCATGGGTATCGTCACTGCTTGAATTTTTCTTTAGTACGCTCCTGAAATACTGTCTTATTATGAAGGTGTCAGAAGTGACAAAGTGGGCCCGTAGGATTAGGAACTGTGGGGGACATGAGGGATTTATCCTTCCATATTTTGAAGGGGGGGATATGGGGGGGGGGGGGGGTATAATGTAGACCCTGTTTGAACTTTATTGGCTTTATGGGGCCTGAAAAAGGAAAATATTTGAAACGGGCTGCTGACTCTATTCCCGTGTCCAAGCCTGCAATGCCTGATACAGAGTATTCTTGTGAGATGTGTTCTGGGCTGTAGTATTTCAGTTCCTTCAAAGGCCTTTTAAAAGTAGAGGAGGCTTTTTTGCTACTTTATCCCCCTTCAGTATGCGCTCCCTACATCCCACTTGCAAGGTGTCAATTAAAGACTTGTAGGGACAAGGAAATGGAGATGAATGGCTCCATTGGCATCTCTCCCCAATGAGAAATGCACTGCAGTAGTACCATGTCACTCTTTACTACACTGTAGAGGTTATGCAAGATTCCTTTAAAATATAAATGAGCAAGATAGCTGCATTGTTTTAATATATTGGCATTCCTATAGCGCTTTCCTATTCCTTGGGAGTCATAAATATTAATGTTGGGTCTCGCCTAGGCAGCGCTTGTGCAGTCTCTTCGGGACTTGCTGTATTCAGGTATGGACTTTAAGCTCCTCTCGTTTTCTGCTCATCTTTACAATGGACTCCACTTCCTGTCCTTTGTAAGTGATGGCTTTTGCTTCATGAATGGGCTTAGTAGTCCCTCCTTAGTACCTCCCTTCTGTTACCTCCCATAAGGATAGCCCCTCTTAAATGTATCCATACACTAGCTTTCATTAGCAGTTAGTGAGCCCTATTTACTTCATGTCTTGATGAAGCAGGCACGGCAGAGCGCATAGGAATGGCGCCTCCTCTTGTTTGTATTTGCAGCGCGCCATGTGCGTTTTCACTTTAACAATGGCTGCCGCCCCACACAGCACCCGCAGAATGCTGGCCTCTGCAATGCGGACGCTTGTTGTATTTGCAGAATGTCATGTGCATTTTCACTTTAAGAATGACTGAGTTGTGCGGAGTTTGCTGCACTATATTGCATAATTTGGATTTTCTTGACGCTAATTTACTCAAAAATAAAGAGTTTAAGAACCACTGTCTTACAATATTCAAAATGTTTTTGGAACAACTCTTCTCTGAAGAGCCCATTCATTTCAGCCTCAAATGGAGCCAGGTTTATTCACGAGCTGCCCGTTGTAAAGTGCTTCAATGCATCGCCAGGAAAAGTAAGCACCATTAATTCAATTACAATACAGTATAAAATGAGAATCTTTTGTGAAAAAAGTTAAATTCTGTCATCCGGTTCTATAAAAGATTTTATTTAATGGTCCAGCCTTCCATGACTACCTGCTTCTCATTCCCAGTAATTGTTGCCTTTAGAAAACTCTCTTGTGGGTGCTGTAGACCCTGTTCCATTGTACAGTGCATGTCGCGTTTTCCTTCTATGGAATCTGCTTTTAGGGGGATATGGTGCACGTATGGGCTTTTTAATTGCGTGAAACCCTAGAATTGCACTTCTGAAGGTTGGTACTCTTCTCATACCAGAACAGTCCAAACATTGGCTACAAGTCACCCACACCCTTCATCCATACGTTAGAATCAGTCGAGAGCAACACATCTCTCAATCCTTTTTACCATAGTCCTGCATAACAGCAGCAAAAACACTTGGTAGGAGCACAACTCTGATCACCACATAAAACAAATATGCAACCTTTGGGTGTTCAACTGGTACTAATGAGATGAAACCTTTCCCATACAGTGTTACAATTTGTAAAAAATGGTAACGTAATGAAGTGATACCATCGCAAAAAGGGCCACTTTATGCAGCATGGTTTGCTTTTTACTGCTGCATAATTTACAAAGTAGCAGGGCGAGCAGTCCAAGCTGAGCCAAAGGACTGGCTTGGCTTAGTCGGTGCACAAGCTAGTCCTGAAAATGGTTTACCGTGAAAATCATACATTAAACATCACTTAAAATACGATGCATGTTCAAAATCCATAAAACGTGCATTTCTTAAACAAATTGAAGTTTTTACATTATCTCACACTATAGCTCTGCACGAAGACTTTTAAACAAACTTAGAACCGTTCCTGCCTTGACAGTTGTCATGTGAATCCTTTATGCAGCTCACATTCTAATAAATAGAGCAACATTATAGTCCATTAAATTAAATAAAAGGTTTTGTACAACTGGCACGCTGAACTCCTGTATTGGAAGGTGTTTTAATATGCAATAGTGAAGAAAAAGGAAGATGGATAAAATATTTGCTTAAGGTCACACAATTTGGTTAAGCAGGGAAGCTGATTAATCCAGTTTTTCTGTTTTCACTTTGTACAAATCAGCCACTAAATTGGTATTTATTTTGATCTCCTTTTTACCTCCATGTTAATGTTTTTCCTTTTTTGTGCATGAGGGTAGAGTATGGGTGGCAGCCATAAGCCACTTGAAGGCTTGGCTTGTTATGGGTGTTGCGGTTAAACATCGATCCAAACCAGGGCCAGGCTTTGAGCTTGATTGAGCTTTCCATGGCTCACTCGCCTCTAGTGTAATATTACTTAGAATATCTGTATGTGTAACCGGTTGGTGCACGGAGGACTTTTGACTTGTGTGGTTAGACCTATGAGGTCCCATCCTGGGATTGAAAGCACTGAATATGTAGGACAGTTAAAAATTGCATGCTGCACACAGTACAAGATAAACCGGCAAAAAGACTCCAAGAGAATTTTTTTTTACCAGGTTTGCATCTTGAAGAAACAGTGATGCAAACCCTGGACAATGTGTTGTACTAGAATTTACTTTCTAACACACATCCTGAATTGCGTTGGATAGTTACCTAACCTAACACACTGTCACACTCTGCACTCTCGGTATGGAAAAAGGGTCCAAGGATGCCTGACCCAACATGGCTGACAATGACTTTTTCTCCCTTGCTGAACTTTTACTTAACCTGCCCAGGACTGTGCCTGACCTCAAGAGGGCGTCTGGAATTATTTCGGACCATAGCTCCCCCCCCTGGCCCCAAGATGGCTGCCACAGTTTTCCCTACCACCGGACTCCGAACAGACCTTGATCACATCCCTCATCGGCCTATATGGTAGCCCCAGCTCCTTCTCTGGCTTGTTTTTTACTCCCTCACCTTCTTTTACCTCTATCCTCATAGCCTATGTATCTATTCAAACCTGTTTTCCCCCAACGTTGAGACCTGAGCAACTTGGCTGATGCCTGGTGGAGCTGCTAGACAGCAAATGAGGAGATTGGCCCTGGTTTCCACCTTGACCGTCGCCTACCCAGCCGGACAATGGGCACAGTTCCTCCTAGTCTCCCCGCTATTACTCCTTCTTCCCCTCCCTCCTATGAATTCTTGAAACATTGTTTGTATACTGTACCTTACTACGCTCCTGTATCTGATGTAACTTTTAATGCAACGATCCTAAATGTAAAGCGCTCTGATAACGCTCTTGGGTCAAGTTCGCGCTATATAAAACTTTAAATAAATAATGCAAAGTAAAGCTAAGTGCTACTTTGTGGCAAGAGTATGTTCCATGGGTTGTACATTTGCATGGATCTTGCTGGAACATCTATTTGGAATCTGCACCGACCAAAAAGTTGGGCACCACAAGACGTACCAAGTGGTTCGAGAGAGGACTCCATTTCTCTGATCATTGGAAAGACTGTGCTCTCCACAGGGGGACCATATATGGGCAGAAACATGTTGACCATTAGTAAGGGTATATTTGCTTAATCCCTAGTCCTCTCTTTAAACTCTATCCCGGAGGCCTGCTGAATAAAGTCTACTTGGAACCCTGGAGATAGTTTTATTTTTCTTTGCACTCTCCTCCTCACTGACCCCTTCCTCTTTGAAAAACACCATAGCTTATTCCCATAGGGTAGATGTAGCTCACACCATGGACCTCGCAGTTCATGTGTGAAGAGTACTTGTTTAAAGTGATTGTTTTCTACCACTGGCAGTCTGAACCCTTATATTTGGGCTTTGATTGCCGATAATGAAGTAAAGTTTTGGGGACATTAAAAATTTGCTTAAGATCCCACCATTTAAGCGGGGACGCCATGGTTTATTCATGTTTTCTGGCTTCGCTTTGCACAAATCATCCAGTAAATGGGTATCGATTTGCCTTTCCTTATGTTAGGTCTTTATTTTTACCTTCAGTGTGTTTTTCTACAGTCTGAACTAAAGCGCAAACTCAACCGGAAGGTATTGTAGCGCTTTAAATGAGTACCGGTTACATTACACAAGATGACCTGCATTGTTTACTGGTGTGATTAGATTAAGTGAATGTCCCACATTCACAGGATGGTAAGCCGATGCGGACACTCAAATCTGGTTCTCCAGTTAAGCTGCTCTGATCGTAACACCTCATCCTGTGCAGTGGGAGGATGGCAGGCAGAAGCCAATGCTTAGCTCAAGGTCCTGTTGGAACCTTGAGCCGAGCCTGGCCGGGCTTCAAGCTTGAGCCTGTCTCGAGCTTTTAGCGTCTCTATTACATTGTGTTTAGCAAGTCTCAGCTAGCTCTGACATTGGAGCATTCCATAAATATAGGTAGATATAAAGACACCTCTACTAGATGTCCCGGAACATGGCAAAAAGAAAGCTATGCACAGAAATGAAGCAGGTGTGCTTTGTATTGCACTTCTTGTAGGGTATATTACCGAAATGGAGAATGACGTGGAAGCTCTTGATCATCTTTCAGTCTATTCTTGTTGTTGCCTTGGATGCTCAATTGGAGCCAATCTGCCAGGGTTTATCGACCATTAAAAAGGAGCTTGTGGTATAGTTGGTGTGTGCAGTTGACTGTGGAGGAGTTGTGTTCTAGAGCGTTGGCAGAGTGGCGAGGGTGGAGCAGGCAGGTGAGACGGTGATCAGTGGTCAGCCCTTGGGCTCTTTCTGTATGTAACTTGTGGATGCCTTCTTTCCATGTTCTGGATATTGTCAATAAAGAAGAACCTACGACGAAGATGGGCTACTCTGTACTATCTTTGCCACACTGGTGATGAGGATGGCATGGTGGCCCCAATCTGACTTTGGTATTATAAGACCTGGCAGAGAAACCACCTGTCATTCTTGAGGAATCTTGGGACATTGGGGGGTGTAATTTCAAAGGAAATTTTCATTGGATTTCAAAATATCCTAAAGTATTTACGGATTAAGTAGTTCTAATTAAGAATTTTAAACACCGTATCAAAGTTAGAGGATGTGTACCCATTAAGCACAAGTTAAGTAATGTGCCTCTCAATGAGATGATTAGTCCAAAATGTTAACAAGTGCAGCAAGATGGTGGTATTGAATAGGCCTGGGCCAAAATTCTGTTCCGTTCACGGAAATTGCGATAATTTGGCATTTTCGCGTTCCGTGGAAAGCGCGAAAATGTCAATTGTTACATTCCGCAGCTTAGCGATAATTTGTTTCTTGCTCGCGCGGTAAAAAAATACGTTCTCGCATGCGGGCGATCGCCTTACCTGAATCCCCACGTTCGCTAAGTTTTCCCGACCCGGTCGCGTTCTCCACGAGATATTGGATTGTTGGTAGCCATTTTGCGCTGTCTCGCAACAGTTCGCGCTCGCATTGTCGCGCGATCATCTCATTCGTCGCGCGAGTATGAGAAGATTGATCTCGAACGCGTCAATGGAGAAAGACCTCGAACACGTCCTATCCAACGCGACAGGGAGCGCGAGAACGCGATCATGTCATTTTCGACACGCCATCGACATCTGGCGGAAGTAATGTGAAACTCGAGCATGTACAATTTTCAATTTGGAGAAGAATATCTGCTCTAGCAGCATGAAACCTGCAAAAGATGAATTTTTGGATGAAAACAACTCAGACATTTGGCTGTCCTTTTTTTGTGCAAGGAGTCCTTTTTTAAAAAAGGTGGGTAGAGGGAGGAAGTTACACAGAATCTACAACTTCCTGTTCCTGTCCAGCAGGCTCCTCCCAGTGCTTTGTTCATCTCCTGCTCATTCTGCCTTTGGATTTTGAGCTGGAAAGATCACTCTTTTTGTCTGCTGCATCATTGCAATTGGATTTGAGGATTTTTTGAATAGCATATTTTACAAGTAAGTGGTTGTTGTGTCTGATTGTGGGCATTGCAGTTGTTGTAAATACAATTTATTTTTGGAAACTATCATTCCTTTAAAAAAAAAAGTGTGTAGTAGTAGGCCCAAGCTAGTCATGGGCATGGCCTCATGGGTGTGTGCATGATAAAGCAACTGTTCCTTTGGTGTTTTTTTAATGTATTTCATTTTCAAGCATCATTTAGGGCATGGATGGCATTGAATTGAGTTGGGGAAGTGTGTTTTTTTTGGGGTGGCCTTTCTGATGTTGTCGGGCCTGGCCATGTGGCTGGTGGCCATTTTGAAGCCTAGGCCTGCAAGCTTGCCTGGCCTGGTCTGCCAACATGCCTGCTTTTTCATCCACTAGGAGGTTGAAATACCGGTGCCGTTGCTTTAGGTTTAAACCACCCTTTCTTTGGCCAAACCTGCTTTTGGAGTGGATCCAATTCCCCTCTGGGCTTGGGGGGGTACTATGGTGCGCCCCAGGCCCAGAGGGTACTATGGTGCGCCTGGGTCTTTCTACGGTCCCTTCTTGACCCTTAACCCTCTGCTTTGGATCCTCCAAATTTCTCCCCAATCTATCCACTTTCTTCCATTTCTTGTCCATGCTAACCATTTTTCGCATCATTGTCTCCATCATGAACTCCATGCGAGAGCGCTTGTCGCCCTGCTTCATCTTACCTGCCATGGTCCCTTATGTACCAAATGCTATGGCCTTAGACTAACACCGCGTGTACAATGCTAGCTTAGAGACAGCCACCTTCCTGATACCAACGTAAGAACGCTCCCCTGGTACACTTAATTCCTCAGCACCATATTACTGCAGTATATATGCAATAGATGTTTGAAATCAGTCCACACACTCCGCTAGTCCTAGAAAAATTACCAGCTTGATGCTATTTAAACTGTATATTGATTTTGCGCAGCGCAAGTGTACAACGCAATCCCGAATTCAGCTGTTGCTTGCACACCTGTTTGTTCTCAATTGCCTCCCAACAAGTTTTAAATTGAAAAAACAACCCTTGTAATTAAGGCCCTGCTTCATCCCCGTGTTTGAAATGAACAGGTGTAATTAATCACTACTAAAATCAGTCCTCCAGAGAATACACTAATACAAATGGCCCATCAGTGTTGAAACACAAACCACAACCTTAAAATTGCAATTGGTCTATTTTACTACACGTGCCTTTAAAACGAGCCTTAATGCTCTTGTCATGCAATCACTTTCAACATTTCCTAGTATACTGGAAACTTCTAATATGCTCGGTAGACTCCGGTCAAACTGCCCAGTGTCGCTCTCTACATGCTGGATACACGCAGGGCCCAGCGTCTCTCTATACACGCTAACGCGCGCTGGGGGCACAAACCGACTTTATCCCTGCCCCCTCCCACCTGGTTTTCAAGGCCTCCGAAAGCGCTGCCACTCAAAGCCAATCTCCGGTAATAGAGCTCCGAACCAAACGTGCGGGTGAGCACTTATCGCCATACTGCACGAGTACCGGAGTTGCCTGCTTCTCGCCCTGCTCCACACCGACGTCCAGCACCTGTTCACCGCAATCGTAGCCCACTACGCGGTACAGTCCCGACCCCAGGCACCTTGAAATGCACGCTGCTCCCGCTTCCACCACAGGATTCAGGACGCGCGCTCTTATCTTCCCAGGCTCACAATCCTGCGACACGATCCTTCTCCGGGCGTGCAAGAGAACCTGCAAAATCAACAAATATTAACACTACGACCTAATGAGATCGCACAACAAGGATGGGGAGCGCAAAGAGGATGATTCCTCTGCTCCCCAGCCTTTTATTCAGGGCGAGTACTCTCCCCTCAGAGGGGGCGGGAGCTGGCGACTTGCGTGACCCGGAAGTGATTATTTCCACTTCGGGCCACGACCTGGTTCGCCCTTTGGGTGGATGGTGAGCTTGTCGCGTCACTACTGGGCGCGACAGGCCCACCTCCGTTGAATCGTCGGGGGCCGGCAGGACCGCCATATTATCGGCGCGTCCGATGCCGGCCCCACTTTTCTAACTCCTTTTGCAAACCAGTTCATTGCATTTCATTTTGATAATGCACACTGTTTATTTTGTTATAAATCCACTGTCCGGCATGTGTGA
Source organism: Triturus cristatus (assembly GCF_964204655.1). NCBI lineage: Eukaryota > Metazoa > Chordata > Amphibia > Caudata > Salamandridae > Triturus > Triturus cristatus. The sequence goes on along the minus strand of NC_140588.1, from coordinate 410,340,741 downwards.
CAGACCAAAAAAGTAAATTTCATTTTTCACGGTTTATAAATCTTTTTACTCTGTATTCTATGAAAACGATGCCCTTATTGCTGGACCCTGCATGCACTGGTAAAATAACGCTGCACGTCTGCTTGTAGGAGTTGTAATAACTCACCACCACATAAGAGGCAGCATGTGCAATTGAAAACACACATGAACTCAGTCTGCTTAGGTTCACACACTTCAAAAGAACAGCCCATGTCAATCCTTGTTCAGAAGCATGTATTTCTAACGAGTTTAAGTTTAAAACGTGGACTAAACACGAGAGGAGACACCGGAGTGCAGACGTTCCCTAGACTGCCGTGAGCTTTGACATTCGCATTAATCTTCACTGGTAAGTTCAGTGCTGCAGCCTTTCATAAGTCTTTTCTTGATGTTTTTCCATTGATTGCACTGTTTCCGCAGTTATTGGTATTGGCTTTCTAACCTTTTCTACCCGTGGTTGCCTGAGTTTCTCTATCCCTTTTGTCCGTTGCCTTACTTTACATTTTAAAAATGCATCCCAGGCCTACAGATAAGCATCAGCTGTCTGTGGCGGTCCAGGGCCGGGTGACGGTTGCTGAGAAGGGAAAGGACTGTCTTTTCCTTCTTGCCAAGAGAAGGCAAGTGCAGTGTCTACTTCTCCTGCTCTGCCACGGTCACCTGCCCCGCCATCTTTCATCTACTTCCTCTTCTTCGAACTCGCTGCCCCTATGTCCCTACCACCCTCCCCTCCCCCATCCTTTTCCCCTTTGCCCTCCCCCGCCTCCTGTTCTGAGCTCCCTACTGCACCCACACGTCCCTCTCTTGCTATCTACTATCTCAACACACGTTCTGCCGTTAAGCACTCATGAGCTTTCCGTTCTTTTAGATCTACATAAACCCGACCTCTTATTTCTCACTGAGACCTGGTTTCGTAACTGTTCCCTCCCTTCCCTATTAGCGGCTCTCCCTACCACCTACTACGCCCTCCGAGCCGATCGTTCCACGGATAAAGTGGGCGGGGGCGTCGCTTTGATCGCTCGGAAGGAACTTCTCTTCCAGTCTCTCTCCTTCCCCTCTATTGGCACGTCGGACTTCTTAGTAGTCCGCTCTCTCTCCCTCAAAGCCCCCCTCACTTGTCTACTCATGTATCGTCCTCCCCAACCCTCCCCAGCCTTTCTCCCTGGGTTTCTAGAACTGGTGGCCACCCTAGCGGTTAACAATTCCATCATGGTGCTAGGGGATTTAAAATTTTGGCCCGCCGACCCAGCTGAATGTGCCATGTCCAAAGAATTTTCTGACACCCTTCGTTCTCTTAATTTTAATTCCTATGTTCACCTCCCTACTCACACTCTCGGACACACTCTTGACCAGATTTGGTCCCTCAACTGTCCTATAAATTCACTCTCTATTTCTCCCTGTCCCTGGTCTGATCATTCTTTGATTTCTTTTTCTTCACCCCTTAATTTAACCCCTAAGCCCCCTCTGGGCCAAATATCTGGGCACGTTCTTGGGGCCGGCTTGACACATCCTTTGTGGTTTCCACACTCCTCCCCCTTTGCCCTGACTTACTCGGATTACCGCTTACAACCCAAGCTGACTCCATTAACTCATGGCTCGTGTCAGGTTGCGACTCGATCGCTCCCCTCCGCCGAGTCTCCTCCAAACGGCTTAACGACTCCAACCGCTGGTTTACTGGGGACCTTAAGGCGCTAAAACTCTCAGTTCGACAGGCCGAACGTGCCTGGAGACGTCAATACCTTCCAAACCTTAAAACCCAGTACACTTCCCTGTTGTCCAAATATAAAAAAACTATTTTATCCACCAAAACAGAATGTTTCTCTTCTAAAATCCTAGCCGCTGATAATCAGGCTAAAGAAATATTCTCCATCATTCACAATCTTGCCTACGCTGACAGAACCACTCTTAAACCCCCGCCGTCACAGTCCCTATGCGATTCCCTGAATATTTACTTTTTGGACAAAATTGAAAAAATCAAAGCTAATATTCCTCCCCGTCGTCGTCTTTCCTTAATCCCCCCCAGCCCTGCCGTAAAGGCTCGCTTTGACTCACTTCCCCCCCTAACAGAAGAATCCTTTCTTTCCCTTGTACCTTTGGTTAAATCCGGTTCCCCTTTAGACCCTTGCCCTGCTCACATCCTCAGGCTCATTTTCACCACTTGTGTCTTACCCCCACTCTTTCCTCAACTCTTCTTTATCTCAGGGCGTGGTTCCCCCTATTCTTAAATCAGCTATCATTCTTCCCATCTTAAAAAAACCTGGCGCTGATCCCTCTGCCCCCGCCAACTTTCGACCTATTTCCTTACTTCCCTTCTTAGGGAAAGTACTGGAACGGCATGTAACTAGAGCCCTCACTTCGTTTGTGGAAGATAACCAGGTTTTAGCCCCCCCGTCAGGCCGGATTCCGGCCTGCTCACTCCACCGAGTCTGTGGCGCTATCCGTGCTTGACAACCTTAGAGAAGGCATGGATACCAACCTCCCCCAGGCCCTTCTCCTCCTCGACCTATCCGCCGCCTTCGACACGGTGGACCATTCCATCCTACTTTCACGTGTCGGGGCGGCTGGAATCGGTGGAGTAACCCTGGTCTGGTTATCCTCCTTCCTTAGGGACCGCACTCAAGCAGTGCGGTTGGGCGAGTTCTCGGCCGAGTCCTGCAAGGTTCCATGTTGGGTTCCACAGGGTTCTTCCCTCTCTCCATTACTTTTTAACCTACATTGCCCCTCTTATTTTCGCCCTCCAACAAATGGAGGTCTCCGTATTTAATTATGCGGATGACCTCCAGCTTATATTTAATCTTTCTTCATCCTCTGACTCCATTTCTAACTTTCAAACTATTATGATTTTTATCCGGGACTGGATGAGTCACAACCACCTGAAACTTAACCCGTATAAAACCGAACTAGTTTTGACAGGTGGCTGTGCCAGTCCCTGGTCCTCTTTTTTCTGGCCCCCTTTCTTGGGTTCCCCTCCTTCTCCCTCTCCATCCGTCAAAGCCCTTGGATTCAAAATCAATGACCAACTCACTCTGCACTCCCAGGTGAGTTCGGTGGTGTCCTCTTCTTTCCTTTCTCTTCGCACCATCCGCAAGGTATCCCGCTTCTTCACTCTCCCTGCCCTAAAACTCATTGTACTGGCTATGGTAGTCTCTAAATTAGACTATGGCAACGCCTTATACTGCGGTATGCCCGCTTACAACACTAGACGGCTTCAACTGGTGCAGAACCAGGCCGCTCGACTAGTCTATAAGTTGGCCAGGTCACATCATGTTACCCCGCTCTTGAAATCACTGCATTGATTCCCTATTCGTGAACTGTCATTGTTCAAGATGGGCTGTATTACTTTTCAGGCTCAGTTAGGCTTTGCCCCTGCCTTTATCTCTTCCGAGATAAAGCCCTATACCCCGGCCAGAGAATTACGTTCATCTTCCCAACATCTGTTGGCTGTTCCCTGGTTTCGTCGTAAAAAATGGGGAGGCTCAAAATTCTCCACCATTGCCCCCACCTTCTGGAACTCACTTCCGTTTCAACTCAGGTCCCTGACCCAATATTCTTTGTTCCGGAAAGCATTAAAAACCTTTCTTTTCTCACAAGCATTTCCCCCCAATGAGTCTTTTCCTGCCTCCTGGTTACTGCCCACTGAAGTTTAGTGAACCACAGCGCCATGAAACCGTCAGGTGTACGTGTGCTCTAGAAATGATTTAAACTTAAACTTCTTCCCTCTTTCTGTCTCCGTCTCGCTCCTCCTCACCTGCTGAAAACCGTGACTTCAAGAAACTGTTCCTATCCTCTTTCTTCTCCTTGCCTTCATCCTTTCCCCCATGAAATGAAGCCAAAAAACGTTTCCTGTAAATGCCCTTTTTTTTTCTGACTTTTTTTATTAAAAAGTGCAGTCTCGGGACCGAAGTAAAGGTTCAAAATGCAAAAAATAGCTAAATAAAGCAAGACAGAGTGGTCTCAAAGTGACCAGCTTGGTTTTCTTCAAACCTACACACATTAGTGCCACTTTAGAGTTTGCCGGCGAAGCGCTACTTTTGTTTTCTAGTCTTTCCACAACATTGCTCTTTCCAGGCGGGTAAGTGCACCATTCCTAGGGGTGCTGCAATACCTGGTAGATGCATGGAGCGGAAAACTGTTTAATGTGATCCTTATCAGCTGTTTCCTCATTTTAGTTTATAAAATGTGTACTATGGCTCTGCAATCAGGGATGTGATCATTTTAAACCTTACTGCTTACGTTTTTTAAGGATGTAAGCAATGGACATTGCAATGGGTCCCTTCCAGGTCCTGTAGTCATGTTAACTTTTCAGGCAAAAACGCGCATTAATTCTGAAAGAGTGTAAAAGCGTTAAGGTAACCATGTTCCCATTTGCCTTTCACATGCATTACTTAATCTTGAATTCCTTATGAGTTTGCTTTTTCCAGGACATTACTTTTTTTTCAGGCATTATATTACTCTTGCAATACCAAAGGGAATGATGGGCGGAGCATTTGAGCAAACCGGTCCTAGGATGATTGGTTCCAGTCCAGGGAGGATCTGGCTTGGTAGTTCGGGCTGGACTGTTCCCATGAGGCACAGGGTCAAGACTGATTTGCATATGGCTGGGTTCAAACTGGAATGGCATGGTGAGCAAAAAAACGATGGATTTAGGCCCAGATCTCTGAACTGGCGTGAACGTATGACATTGTTCTGCATTCTGTCCAACTGTTTTTGCATCGTATTACTCTTGTCAAGTGCATAATTTGAATCGCGTCACATCCAGATGTTTTTAGCGGGGCACAATTGGGTTGTAGCTGAAGGCAGTGAGTTCCCCTCAGTGGGGCAGTATGGTGATTAGTGGGGGGAGAGGATGTGGCACTATAGCTTGAGCTGCTGAATTTGGAACTGGGGAACCAGGTTCAGCTTTCATGACCCGTCCACATGACCACACTCCTGAGGGAGCACATTCTCATGCTATACCCTAGAAGCCTTGGTGTCATAGCACTGGCAGATGGACCCTAGCGGTGGCAAGTAACTTTGAAGGCCTGTCCACCACAGTCCATACTTAAGTCCACCTAAAGTTTTCTAGGTAGGCCTATGAAGCAGCAAATCCTAGAGCAACAGTGACTGTCACTGAGGTCACAGGACCCTTGAGGCCTGTCCGCTTCACCCATTGGTACCCTTTGGCCTTTTTTCATCAGTAGTAGAGCAACTCACCAGGAATCGACAATGCAGGATTTGCACGCACACCAAACCAAAGTTCGCAAACTTGACTGTCTCTGCTTCATGCACAAACACTTTTAGTATGTACTGCCTGCTTTGGGGCCACTGGAATTATGAAGCAATAGAGGACATTGTTGCAGTGCTGACTAAATTATACAGCAAAAAAGGCTGCAGCATAATGCAGTACATTTTCTGATAACTTTATTATTTTGACATTTGTACACATACTAAGTCTTTGCAAAGATGTTGCCTCAGTACCAGTGTAACACCCAAATGCATTAATGAGAAAGGTGACCAGTCAACCTTTGACTCCTCTTTGCTGCAACACAAGCCACATTTTTTTAGTAACATTTAATCCATTGGAGCTACAACCAATTTTTTAGTTAGAATGGTCATATTATGCAGCTGAAGATTTCTTATGTGGCAAATATGTCAGAGCCCTAATTATGTGGAAAACATTTGCAGAGAATATTCTCCCCCCCACCCCCCTTTCCACCTTAAGAGATGCTCTGCTTTTTAACCAGCGGATTCGGTATCCTTTCCCCCACTCAGAGGCTGGGGCTGGTACCCATGCTTCCATTCCTCGAGGGGTTCTGGTGGTACTCTGTGCCCTACTGATGCTCTTTCATACCCCCTTCCCAATATGCTGTGTTTAATGCCCTGCCATCCACCGTTGCCCTCTTGGTGCCCCACACTCCAGGTGTCCTCTGTTTTGCACCCTCATCCCTTCCTAATACATGATGCTGTGTTTGGGTCTCTACCCTCCCGAGATACTTTGCATAGTAACCTCACTTCTCTCTTGCCAAGATGGCTTTAATTGGATACTCTGCTGTCCAGGCGGCGTGGCTTGTACCCTTATTACACATACATTTAATGCGTGGTACTTGGCAGGGCTGATGCAGGCTATATGTCCGGTAACTGGAGTTTAACGACATGTAATACTAACACATAGCCATATATTTTATTTTTTTTAATCACCCCCTCACTTGCTTCTTGTTGCATGCCAGAGCATCTTGTGCGCTCAAGGTACACGTTACTTATCAGTTAATTATTTTTATTCTGTGTGATGTGTAAACTAATTGGCTCACCAATCTGTTTCACCTGACTGAAAGATTTACTTTTACAAAACGCTGAGAGCGTTGAACTAGAGAAAGTCAGTGAGATAAAGATGGCAGATAACGAGATGAAGAGAAGTTACATAGTTACAAGAGATGTGAGGGTGGAGGGAGAGCTGGATACTTGGCAGGGAGAGATGCAGCGAAACATGAAGGGAATTGCAGAAGAAGAAATGAAAGGAGGATCTATGACTGGTGTTATGTAGATTTGTGGTGCACCATCACCCCAAAGGGTTTCTTGGCACTGAGCAGGTGTGAGCTGGAGGAGAGATTAGAGGGTGAGCAAGATGTACAGGAGGGCAGGTGAAAAGGAAAGGTGTAGGGGCACAAGTGACAGGGAGGGCTGCAGAATTATTTCAAGTGTATAGACTGGTACAGAAGGGACAAGAGGACTAAGGAATTGATTGAGAATCAACATGGAAGTCTAAAGGTGTGAGGGAATGCAGCAAAAACATAAGTGACAGGCTGCAGGGAGAATGTAAGGGTTAAGCAAGAGCTGGTAGAGGTAATGAGCTGAAAACATGAATGAGTAAATGTGCAAGAGGGGAGGGTGAAGAGCTGTGGGAGATTTAAAAAAAAAAAATTATTTTCACGAGGCAACAGCTTACCTTGCGGGGTGTGTCCTCATATCCACGGACATGTTACCATTACATGCATATGTGACAGCATCCCTATGAGTTGCCAGTTCCCTGGGTGCCTTGTGTTGCGTCTCGGAGCTTGAGCGTAATTGGGTTGTAATGGACTGATATGATTATGGTTGGTGCAAGTATCTGATGGCATGTATTTGAAGGTTCTGACCAGCAAGTGTGCATTTCGGTGTCATTGCGGGTTTCTGGAAGTACGTATCTCAGTGGGAATATATGAATGGTGGTGTCTGGTGGTAGGTGTGGATGTCCGAGTGTTTGAATGCATGGGTGTCGTATGTACCTGAAGTATTTTGGTGTGGATGTTGGTCAGTGACCCTGGTTGGTAGATGTGTGCTATGGTTTATAAAGGTTCAACTATGGATATCCTATATCTGATGGTTACATGGGTATTCAAAGCTGTTCTTTGGTGTCTGAAGACATATCTCTTAGAAAGAACATCAGACACAAAGACCCGAGTGTCTGAAAAGGTTTATGAAGGAGTGTGAAGTTAATTTTTTTAGAAAGCATTTCAATGTATGATTATTTAATGGTATTTCTTTTGATGTGGGTGTTAGTATGATGACCTATATCGTCTTGATGGGGTTCTTGTAAGCATTCATGCTGGTTAGTAAGTTCTAATGTGCAGTGGCCTGCTTGAATTTCTGTGCTGTATTTTGGTTTTAAGTCATTTCTTGACGGGGTCTCATAGTGTCCCCTTGTCAGGCAGTAAACATGAAAGTTTTATGGTAAATGTCTGACACAAAGTATTCTAGATACTGTTGATGAGACCCCCATGATGTGACTAAGTGCAACCATTTGTTCAGAGGGAGTACTTTCATCTCTTTTTGATACTGCATGCTGATTCCTGAAAGTTAGTGATTGCTTCCTATTGTTTGGGATATCTGTATTGGTTAGCTCCTGCATGTGCTATGGATGTTTGGTTTATGGAGGCATTTGAAGATGTCTGTTAGAGCTGGCACCTTTGGCATGATTTCCCCTTAATTTTTGCATTCAGACCTTCTGTTTTTGCTGACCTTCGGATTCTGCACATTTAACTAGTGCTAAAGTGTGTTCTTCCTAAGACATGGCAGAATTGGCTTGTACTCAATTGACATAATTAACTTGTATGTACCCAGTTCAGTGCACTACATGTGCCCAGGGCCTGTAAATTAAATGCTACTAGTGGGCCTGCAGCACGGAGTGTGCCTCCCACTTAAACAGTCACAGCAACATCAATGGTAATGATGGGCACAGCCTCTCCAGACAGCATTAGTAAATTGCCTGAATTTCTGTGGCTGGAGTGTGGCAACCCATACATAGTATTAATGGAGGCTAGAGACTGGGCTACCATTCGAATTACAATGAGGGCCTTACTCGCAAATATCTGCTTATTCTTTCTGAGCATTTACATTTGGTGAAAGGGAGGGGTAAGGTGGTAGTAATGCAGGTTTTTTGTTTAACAGGATGTAGTTCTTGCCAGGGACAACCTTTAGTCTTTCCCTGATTGAGAAGTCAAAAAGATGCAAGAGTTTGCCACATCCACAGCACATTTAGATACAGCTTTATTTTCACAACTATTGAGGTGAAGACCTTTTGACTATCTTTTGCTTAATGTAAAAAGTTTTTTGATAAGGGGTGTGTTGGAGGTGGACTGAATAAGAACATGAACAAACCTAGCCCTGCAGATTAAGACTGTTGACCATGGTCAAAGAGGTGTCAGTAAGGTAAGTCTGTGGCTAGAAGGTATGCCAAATCTGTGGACCTCCTGGGAAAGCCACAAAAAGCAACTTTGTATACCCACAGCACCACATTTTACAGTGGGTTCAAGACAACCTTTCATTTTGCTTCTGGTGTCTGCACCAAGAATGTTTAGTGTAGGGACAGGTTGTAGGCACTCACTCTTTTCCCTTTCTAGGTGGACCAGGAACTTCGACAACCATCAACTACACATGTTTAGCCTAGGGAAAGGTTGTTGGTTCATGGTTTGCAGCTTGCCTTAAGCTAATGCCTTAACTGAGGTGCTTTTTGCTACCAGCAGAGCCACAGCACCGTTTTATACAGTTGGTTCAAGGCAACCGGTCTTTTGTGTTTGTCCTGGCTGTATAAAAAAAGTTTAGCATAAGGACCAGTTGTAGGCACTCTTATGTATTTTTTTTTTTTTTTTTTTTTTTGGGGGGGGGGGGGTCATAGAGTGTATAAATCTATGTTCATAAGACGTCATTGTACATTTCCTGTAACCAAGATTCAATGGATAAGACTAACTTCCATTCTCCAAAGTCTAAGAATGCAGACCACTGGTATGGCTAATGCTTTTGCAGTCTGCTGTGTCCATTTATATGCATTCTCAGGGTAAACGTCAAAGTGACATAGAAGAACGGTCTGCCCTGTCAGGTGGCTCCTATTTCGACTGTATCCATCTCCACACCTGTCCAAAGGTTATTCAACATGGTAGCATCCCAGAGCAGGTGTACAACGTCCCCTTCTGAGGTGTAACATCTTTGGAATGCTGCCTAAGGAACAATTTAGGCAGCACTCAACTTCAGTGGTAACCAGTCCCATCCTTTCTGAACTTTGTATTCAGTTTCAAATGTGCTTCTGGAAGTGTTTATCTTGCAAAGCCATGAGGGCTGACCATTTATTGTTCAAGTAGTTCAATTGAAACCTATCCGACCACTACATTTTCAGCTGTTGGGATATAGATCGATCAGGTTTTCGAAAAGTCTAGATACTACCCCACGTATGGTCCCCACTTAAATGTTTAAGAATAGGCTTCTATGTAGGGGAATGGGCCCAAAATTCTACTGAAACTTGGGTTGAGACATTGGCAGTCCCCAAAATGTGGATGTAGGAGCCCAATCTTCTCTTGCACCTTTGCATATTTTTTCAGACTGTCCTCCGTAAGGAAGTCGTATGTTTTTAATACCTCTGGTTGAAAATTCCTCCCATTGTTTCTCAAAGTTGTATTGCATTTTTCTCCATATGAGCCTCTATTTGTTCTCCAAATATGGTGGGTGTTCTACGCCATACACATCTCTTTATGGTTTTCATTGAATGAGATGCTACTCTTTTACTGTTCCCTGTATAATGCATTCTAATACTACCAGAAGTGCACTGCAGGGACGACTTCAGCTCTACCCATCTGGGAACATCTATTGAGTTAAGGAGGATGTATCATTTATGCAAAATTGGAACACTAGCCAGTAAATAAATCAATATATATATCGGCCAAAGGCCACTGCTTTTGGTCGTCTCTTGTAATGTATACATTTTAAAATGTGGTTTACGCCCTCCCTATAAACCTCATTTTCAAAAGTTGGTTTTAACCTCTCCAAACCAGATTCGTTCTCATCCTTTCAGGTGGGACAGATCACTGATAAACATTTGTCATTTCATTTAAGAGTCACAAAAGTAAAACTGTCAATATTGTAATAGGTAAGAGTGAGGTGTGTGTCTGTGGGATTTGACCAACTGTCTCAAATGGAAGTATGTTTTTTACTTATTAGTCTAGTACGGTGCCCTGTCCCTTTGGGAAAAAGGGGCCCATCTCTGCGAACTTTAATTTGAGCAAAATGACTGTACCACTAGCGGCACAGGGGCGGGTGGGTGCAGAGGTCAAAGGTTGAGTTCGGACCAATGCTTTTCAATGGAGACTGGGGGTGACTGGAGCCACAGTGCTTGCAGATAAGTAGATCGGTTGCAGGGGCCAAGCTTTGGGGGTTGGTACAAAGCACGGGGGGGGGGGCTACAAAACATCTAACATACACCACCACCGGCACTTGGATGGCTGAGTGCAGGGTGCTACTTCAGCGTCGGGTGCCCAATGTTTTTCAATGGAGTTTCTTCTTTTGACAAACAGGCTGTAGGTGGTTGTAGGAGGGAGACCAATGTCAACAGATGTAAGTAGAAGTTTAGGGGGGGTCGTAGGGACAAGAAGGGTATAACCGTAATGGATTAATGACATTGAAAGACGAAAGTGTAATTGGAGGTCCAAGGTCTACTGACATGATCCCCGGCACCAAATTAACCAATGAAAACCCAAGTATCAAGACAATTACAGTAATGCAACACTAGTAACAAATGATCCTAAGGTCGTGCAATAAAGACCTTGAAATACCTTAAGTATAATTAGAGGTCAAAGGTCAAAAAGCATAACCTCCTCTGACACAGTAACTAAATAGGATGAAAGTACTCATGACAATTCCAATAATGCCTCACTTGTAACAAATGATCTAACAGTAATTTATTAATGAGCATAAAAACGTAGAACAGTGAAAATAGAGGTCAAAGTTCAAACCACATGGCGCCCCCCTATCCCCCCCCCCACCAATTTAGCCAAGAAACAAGTAAGGTCAAACACAGCAAAAACTTATTAAAAAAAACCAAAAATCCAATGGAGGTCAAAAATGACCTACAATTCATGTCAAGTTCAGGGATACCAAACTTGCTGAAATTAATCCGAGGGTAACAGAATAAAAACTGTAATATTTAAAAATGTTTGTTTAGGGGTCAAAGGTCCATTTTTTTGACCTCTTATAAAATTTTACTAGTTGCCCTGTGAGATCAGACAGTGATTTTCTCCAGTGATACCTCACTTTGCTAAAACAATTTCACTGTTACATACATCCTTTGCACACTTCCAGGAGGTACAATTTAGGGTCAAAGGTCCAGGACTGTGCCTTTCAAGAGACTATGCATGAAATCGTATGACACCTATTCACCAAATATGCATCATTACTGTGGATGAAAGTCAGAAAATACATTTTTAGATGTTGGACACCTCTCTAATAACTAGATTGAGAGCATTCTATGAGAAACAGACAAAACAGTGTTAGCCATTTTGTAGTACGTTAAGTGCTGTCAAAAGCAGCAAAAATATGTATTTTTGTGTCTTTACTGACGGGTGTCTCTGAAACATCCATTTTACTACTCTGAACCAATTCTGCTAAGCTTATAACTTTAGATTCTGCATAACAAACGCATGAAATGTATGTGCCTTATATCGGTCATAAAATATGACAAATGGCCATAAACACAAAACAAATACAAATCTGCCTTTTTACCTTGTCAGTAAACAAAATAAATATTTTTGCCTCTGCTTTTAAAAACATATTTTTTCATTACTCTACCAATGCGGTCATTTACACCTATTTTCATAGTCCTGTCTGTCATCTTGAATTGACATGTGACTTCAGGGTGTTTTTATAATTTTTTTTTAATATAAATTGATATTACAATAATACTGAAACCAAAAATATAGTTTCCCAACATTATAATCGTAATTACACAAACTACAGCATGTTAATGCAAAGCACTCAAGTCCTTAAATGGCTTGGCACTGATGTATTTTCAAGGGGCATTAATAGGGTTAACTGAGGGGTGGTAACTGAGTATGCTGCTCTTCATTGATGGGTGTAATTGAGTATGATGGATGGTAACTGGGAGTATGCTGCTGTGTAATTGCGGTGGTAACTGAGAGCACGCTTCTATGCTTCCTTGGGTGTTGCCGGGCAGTAGGTTGCTGTGCTTCATTGAGGGGCGGTACCGGAGAGTACGCTGATGTGCTTCATTGAGAGGTAGTAACTGGGAGTGTGCTTCAGTACCTAACTGAGGGATGCTAACTAAGCTGCTGTGCTTTGAGGGGTGGTGAATGGGATTGAGGGTGATGACTTAAGTACGCAACTGTACTTTCTTGATGGGTGGTAACTGAGTGGGCTGGTGTACTTTATTGAAGGTTGCTAACTGAGTGACAGCTGGTAACAGACTATGCTGCTGTGCTTCATTGATTGGCAATAACTGCAAGTACATTGCTGTGCTTCATTGAGGGGTTGTAACTTTTGTACGCTGTTTTACTTAAGTTGTGGTAAGGGAATAAGATGGGTGGTAACTGGGCTTTTTTGAGGGGTATTGCTGGGCAGTAAATTGCTGTGCCTTTTTGAGGTAAGGTAACTGGGAGTATGCTGCTATGCTTCATTGAGGTGGTAAGCCTGAGTCCGCTGCTCTGCTTAACAGAGGGATGATAGCTGACCGCTGCGGTGCTTTGAGAGGTGGTGAATGGGATTGAGAGGGATAATACTTTGATGCTGTGCTTTCTAAAGCTGTGATGTGCGCTGCTGAGCTTCTCTGAGGTGTGGTAACGGAGTACGCAGCTGTGCTTTCTTGATGGGAGGTAAATGGGAGTAGCCTGCTGTGCTACATTGAGGGGTGGTGTTAGGCCTGGCACCATGGCGTGAGTCTCCCTTCCACTTTTTGTTGCTGTGCCTCATGTGTTTTGCTGGTGTTAGCTGCTCAGAGCACTGTGCCACTGCCAACCAGTGCCACAGTGCCAGTGCTCCCTATATAAAATGTATATGTTCGTTGGATTCCATGATTGGCTTATTTGGTTTACTGTCATACCCCAGTAAAGTGCACCAGGAGTGCCCAGGGCTTGTAAATACAAATGCTGCTGGTGGGAGTGCAGCACTGGTTGTGCCACCCACAGAAGCGGCCTGGTAAAATGTGTCTAAGGTCTGCCATTGCAGAACCTGTGTGCCGACTGGTACGGTCATGCTGACTGGGTAAGTGCCACTATTTGCCAGTCCCTAAACATTCCCTTAACTTCATATTAGTCACCCCTATGGTAGGTCCAAGGGCAGGGTGCGTTGTAAGCATAAGGTAGGACATGCCCTGATGTGTGTGTGTGGCATGTCCTAGTAGTGAATTACAGCCATTTTTGTTTTTCTCTATTGTAAGGCTACCTGTTCCCATAGGCCAGAATGGGCTGTTAGAATTATTACATCCTATGATCCTAACAGACCCAGGGAACATGGTAGAAAATCGAGTTTAGTATGCCTAAACTCAGAATAATAAAATACATCTCTTAGCAAGGTTTATTTTAATGTTCTGTGTTTGCAAATGCCACTTTTAGAAAGTTGGCATTTGCTTGCCTAACCATTTCAGCCCGCCTCTGCGCTGATGTGTATCTGCCGTCTGGTTTGTGTGAGTTACAGGGCTGGGGAATTCCAGGAGACAGGCTGGGCAGCCAGGTGATGAATAGGAAGATTACACCAGGATGGGTGGAAGGAGTGCACCTGGACTTTGAATAGGGCCGTGCTCTAACACCACAATGCTGGCTCCACCCCCTTTGGAGCGTCTGATGTCTCTGTTGACATGATGCAGGCTTCTGCTTTCAGTGTGCAGGGCAAAGTGCTCAGAAACCGGACCGAACTAGGCAAGGGCCCTCCTGGCCTGCAAGAACAAAAGAAATGTATAAATGTAGGAGACCTGCTCCTAAGAAGTTAGATCCTGCTACAAGATGAACCTCTGCCTGAGGGGAAGGAACCGGGAAAGCTGTAGGAGTACTGTTCTGACCTGGGGATTGGCCTGCGGTGGTTGCCTTGCTGCTGAAGGAGAGGAGAAAGATTGCTGAAACTTTACTTCAACTTGTGCTGTTTAAGATCTCCAAGGGCTTGTGACTGAGCTTGCCCCCTGAACGAAGTCCCAGGACCAGTGGACTTCACCCCCCTTGAGAACCGCTGTTCTACCTGTGAAGCTGAAGCCGAGATAAGTGTGCGCCTCCTAGATCGGCACGTACACTGGCAAGCCTGTGCCCAGCTGTCTGGCCCAAACCGCGACTAAGGCCCCCCTACGAACCGTAGCTCGCAACGTGAAGAAAGGACTTCGTGCTGCACTTTTATTGCCCCCTCTTCGCATCGTACTGCTCAGCGTGCCCCCCTACCCCTGTTGTGGGCAGGCTGCAGCACGTGGAGTGGTTGGTACGTCGCTCACCATCTGAGCGTACTGCCTGCTTTGCACCGTGCTGAAAAAGGCGCCGATCTCAAGGTACGGCTCGTACGCCGCAACGAAGAGCCAGCGCACCGTACCTCCGCACCATCCCCTCGAGCATCGTGACTGAGGCCCCCTATGAGCCGTAGCTCGCACCGCAACGAGGAGGACATCGCACCGTACAACGCGCTGGGATTAAACGCATCGTCCGTGACGAAGTTTCAAAGATACGGTACTGTGTCCGCTTAGCACCGTGAGGTGTACTCATCGCCCGGAGCGTCCTCCACGCTTGTGAGCCCCGCTCGTAAGCATCTTTCCAGCCCCGTACAATCGGTGCGAAGTGCACAGAACTATTGAAATACGCTTGAACCAAGAACTGCTTTATGCCAGTAAGCATTGTGGGCCTGTATATCGTTATTGGGTTTTGTGATAAGTCTGATTATATAAAAGAAGTATTTTTGATAAACCCAGTGTGGAGTCCATTTGTGGGGGTATCATTGAACTACTGTATGTGGTCACAAATGCTTAACCATTGCGCCCTGAGAAGCCTTGTCTGCTCGTGCCAAGCTACCTAGAGGGTGAGCAGGGGTTGTGTTGGGAGTGTAACCCCTTACCCTGACTAGATGAGAGGATCCCAGCTTGACACAAGTACCTACCTGTGCCAACCAGAGATCCCCCAATTCTAACAGGTGGTAACCTGGAGTACACTGCTATGCTTTATCAACGAGTGCTAACTGAGTATGAGGGCTCGTAACAGACTATACTGCTGTACTTGATTGATGGGCAATAACTGAAAGTGTGCTGCTGTGCTTAATTGAGTGGTGGGAACTGGGAGTATCTTGCTGTACTTTTTGGAGGGGTGGCTAAGGAGTATGCTGCTGTACTTCATTGAGAGGTTGTAATATAGTAGGCCAATGCTTTATTGAGGTTGTTACTTAGTACACTGCTGTGCTTCATTGGAGGGTCTTAACTGGGAGTACCCTGTTTACTGAGGTGTAGTAACTGGACGTACGCTGCTGTTCAGTAAGGTGTGGTAACTGGGATTACACCCACTGTGCTTCACTGAGGGGTGTTTTCGGAAGGTGGAATCTGACTATATGGTTGCCCCCAACTTTTTGCCTGGTATTTGAGTGGTTTTTGACTAGTCTAGCTGGGATCCTGCTATCCAGGACCCCAGCCTATCTGCTTTCTCCCTAAAAACAAATGTGAGTACCCTAGGTACCAACCATTGGATGCGGAGGATACCCTGCCAGTCCCTTGTAGATGGTACCCAGGGCATGGGTGCCTCAGTGGGCCTACCAGGGCTGCAGCACTTATTGTGCCACCCTGGGACAGCCATACAAAATGACACCACCAGACCACTACTGTAGTCTGGGTAAGGTGGTGCTAGCACCCCTCACAGGGATATAGGTAGCCTATATCCCACCCCATTACAACACATGTACTCTCATAGGCCACCCCTATAGCAGGCCTTGGTAATCCTACAAGGCAGGGTGCTGAGGTATGTGTGAGGGGGGACCCCTACCTGAGTAGGACCCCTCTGCAACCTTCGTAAAACCATTGCTGGGTGGTTTGTAGTGTAGCCATACCATATACTCTTAACCGCATTATAAGTCAATCGCGTTATCGCGATAACTTGAGAATGGCTACACAGAACCAGTCCAGCCATGGGCATGAGGGCACGATTCCCCCCTGCTAGAGGGGCGATATGGGAAAAGCGGCAGATTTTAGACACCAATTTAAAAAGTGCACAGGTAACACAAAATGGATGCTACCGGCCACCTCCACAACTCTGGCTGCCTGTTGCTGGGGAAAACCCCAGCCTCGACAGCTGGACAATAGGGCTCCTGTGGCAGGGAGGTGCCAGCACCTTCCCAGACAGGATATGTGGATTGGAACAGGGTGGGTGCACCAAATGTCCTTTCAGAATTGCACGTAGGCCAGCTACAGCGCCTGCATTCTGCATACACCGCTTGGAACCGGTTCAGGGGCATCCTGCCCCTCGCCCAGGCGGGAAACACACAAAGGGGAGAGGGTGTAGCCACTCTTTCCCGCCTCACCACTCATTGGTGGACACTACTATGGACACTCCCCTAATCTTGGGGATAAAGGTGAATAACGTGGCCCCAGAGCCTCAGATTAATCTTTAACTTTGGATTCTTGAACTTCGACTTGCTGCTGCCCAGCTGACGGAAGAAATCTCCCTTGGGATAAAGGAGTTATCCCCTGCTTGGCAGGCACCTGAAACACTGCAAGTGACCCGGTTGGAACTTTGCTGCTCCTACGGACTTCAACGACCTTCAGCCCCCTTGAGGTGGGTTTCCAGCGCATCCCAGAGGCCAGTGAGTGTGCTCAACGAGTTTGGGCACCGTGGACCGCGTGGGTGCCGAGATCCCCAATACCCCAGGACACTGGCCACCTCTTGCGTAGCACACAACCCTGACCAGTGGGGAAGTTGTGCTTTGGCCCGTTTGCGAGCCAACCATCTAACAGCAATTGTGCCCCAACCATCTAACAGCAATTGTGCCAAGTATCAGCGCCCTAGCCCACTCCGGTGGCCCGTGGGTGCCCTTTTACGCACTCCAAATTGCCGCTTCCCGCGGTCCTTTGTCTCTCGACTTGTGGGCCCCAGCGGAGGTCAATCTTCACAAACAAGAGTTCCCCTGCTTGCTCCAGGCCTGCTCTCCAGTCTCCTCGAAGGAGACCACGCTCAGACCTCGTGGGTCTGCACCGTAGCAGTTTTTGTGCATCTTGTGTGGGTTGGGGTTGCCAAGGCTTAGTGGATCCAATCCGGACAATAACACCGCAGCGACCCTCATCCGACGTGGGACAGTCGCCCTCCAGAAGCTGGTCTTCCTCAAAGCCTTCCGGAGCCCGTGGCTGCAGAACCAAGCTACATCATCTTCACCTGAAGCACCCGACATCGAAGGGCTCTTAGCTTTGAGCCTCCTGGTCACTTTTCCGTGACCCAGACTGTCCCCTCTGCTTTCAGGTTCTTCACTTCAATCTTCACATCTTTGATCTTCACGGCATCGACGCTTTTGGCTAGCAGAACTTTTGACTATTTTCCCATTGAAAATCCGCCCGCAACCAGACATCGAAATTGACCTATGCACCCAGCTTCCCTGGGGCAGGTAACAGTGGTACTACGGTACTCCCGAGGTTGTGGGCTCTTCAAAAGCTTAACTCTAAAGTTTTAACTTTGTACTACTGCTAGAAGTATTTTTAAATGGTTTATTTCCAACCGCAACATTCTCCTTAGGCTTTAATAGAGATTCCGATAGCAGCTACTTGCATTGCACGCGCCTCCCGTGGGTCCCCTTCCTCATCACTTGGGGTGGATTCTTAAGGGGCAAGCGATCCTAAATGCCCTAGGCATTGTCTGTAGAATTGTTGTGGTTCTTATACCACTATTTTAGTATATGGTTTGGTCCCCCCCCTGGGGTCCAATGTTAACAGTGCTATTTATTTGTATCGATCAATGCTTGTTTTATGTATAACTTTGCATTGGCCTCATAAAGAGACTGTGGGATTCTGTTTAGAAATAATACCTATATTTTATATATATACCTTTGTGGAATACTCTTTCATTTGGTCATTCAAGAGGTTATCTATAGTAAAACAATAAGCTTAACACTCCTTCAAGACTTAGCCTGAAGGCTGCTCTCCACAGCTACCACTAGGATAGCTTTCTTTAAAGGTTGTCTTTTAAACCTAATATCATAAGAGTCGAATTGGGCTGGTGCAAGGTGGCCACTAGAACTAGTGACCAGCATATGCCAGGCCAACTTCTCACTGGTGGTGACTGGCAGTAAGCTGCTGTCCATGAAAGGATGGTAACTGGGAATACGCTGCTATACTTTGGTATTGCTGGGCCTGTACTTTGCTGTGCTTCATTGAGTGATGCTAACTGACTATGCTGCTGTACTTTGAGGGGTGGTGAATGGGATTTTGATGGGTAATGGACTTCACTGCTGTGCTTTTTGGAGCAGTGATTATGCTGCTGAGCTTAACTGAGGGGTTGTAACAGACTACGCTGCTGTGCTTTCTTGATGGGTGGTAACAGACTATGCTGGTGTGCTTCATTGAGGAGCAATAACGGAGTACGTGGCTGTGCTTCATTGAGGGGTTGTAACTTGTGTACAGTGTTCTTCATTAAGTTGTGTTAAGGGAGTTTGATGGGAGTTAATTGTTGCGATACATCTGTATTTTGTGGTTCTGCTCTATGAACATTTGTATTGAAGGTTATCAAAATACGATATAAAAACATAACACTTGTCGAGGGTTCTGAGGTTCTTAGAAAGGGTGTCCAGTGATATCGTAGTCCAACATTCCGTTACCTGAACGACCCCTGACATGCTACAGAATAGAGCAGAAGTGTGCTGAGAATGGTGAACTAGGAAGTAGTATCTCTAGAGGGTAGTTGGTTACCGATGAACAGGCAAGCACATTGGCTACATAGTGGGTTATGGCAATGTAGCAAGGGTTAGGGCAGACAATTAGAAGGGTCTCTGTGCCTGGCCTCGAGGGAGAAGTGGGACCACCGTCTGGCTTCTTGATTTATTTGTAAGTAACTTCAGTGCATTGGTACACTGGTCTTCATCAGACTATCTTTCATACCTCTGACTTTGCCATGTGCAAATGGTGTCTCAGGGCATTGGTGCGCCATTCCCTTCATGGGGCAATACTGCTGACCAGCCCTGCGCAATTCTCATCTCAGTGTTTTTATGCGCTGCTCCCTTTCGTGGGGCAATCTTGCATACAGTTGACCTGACCTGCATAATTTATGATTCAGTGCTATGGTGCACTGTTCCCTTCATGGGATGGTCTTTGATGCCCTGGTCCCTTCATGGGATGGTCTTTGATGCCCTGGTCCCTTCATGGGATGGTCTTTGATGCCCTGGTCCCTTCATGGGATGGTCTTTGATGCCCTGGTCCCTTCATGGGATGGTCTTTGATGCCCTGGTCCCTTCATGGGATGGTCTTTGATGCCCTGGTCCCTTCATGGGATGGTCTTTGATGCCCTGGTCCCTTCATGGGATGGTCTTTGATGCCCTGGTCCCTTCATGGGATGGTCTTTGATGCCCTGGTCCCTTCATGGGATGGTCTTTGATGCCCTGGTCCCTTCATGGGATGGTCTTTGATGCCCTGGTCCCTTCATGGGATGATCTTTAATGCCCTGGTCCCTTCATGGGTTGATCTTTGATGCACTGGTCCCTTCCCAGGATGATCTTGCATACCCTTAATCTGAGTGCTGTGATGCACCGGTCCCTTCATGGGATGATGTTTGATGCACCGGTCCCTTCATGGGATGATGTTTGATGCACCGGTCCCTTCATGGGATGCTGTTTGATGCACCGGTCCCTTCATGGGATGATCTTGATGCACTGGTCCCTTCATGGGATGATCCCTGATCCACTGGTCCCTTCATGGGATGATCCCTGATCCACTGGCCCCTTCATGGGATGATCCCTGATCCACTGGCCCCTTCACGGGAGGATCTCTGATGCACTGGCCCCTTCATGGGAGGATCTCTGATGCACTGGCCCCTTCATGGGATGGTCTTTGATGCCCTGGTCCCTTCATGGGATGGTCTTTGATGCCCTGGTCCCTTCATGGGATGGTCTTTGATGCCCTGGTCCCTTCATGGGATGGTCTTTGATGCCCTGGTCCCTTCATGGGATGATCTTTAATGCCCTGGTCCCTTCATGGGTTGATCTTTGATGCACTGGTCCCTTCCCAGGATGATCTTGCATACCCTTAATCTGAGTGCTGTGATGCACCGGTCCCTTCATGGGATGATGTTTGATGCACCGGTCCCTTCATGGGATGATGTTTGATGCACCGGTCCCTTCATGGGATGCTGTTTGATGCACCGGTCCCTTCATGGGATGATCTTGATGCACTGGTCCCTTCATGGGATGATCTCTGCACTGGTCCCTTCATGGGATGATCCCTGATCCACTGGCCCCTTCATGGGATGATCCCTGATCCACTGGCCCCTTCATGGGATGATCCCTGATCCACTGGCCCCTTCATGGGAGGATCCCTGATCCACTGGCCCCTTCATGGGAGGATCTCTGATGCACTGGCCCCTTCATGGGAGGATCTCTGATGCACTGGCCCCTTCATGGGAGGATCTCTGATGCACTGGCCCCTTCATGGGAGGATCTCTGATGCACTGGCCCCTTCATGGGAGGATCTCTGATGCACTGGCCCCTTCATGGGAGGATCTCTGATGCACTGGCCCCTTCATGGGAGGATCTCTGATGCACTGGCCCCTTCATGGGAGGATCTCTGATGCACTGGCCCCTTCATGGGAGGATCTCTGATGCACTGGCCCCTTCATGGGAGGATCTCTGATGCACTGGCCCCTTCATGGGAGGATCTCTGATGCACTGGCCCCTTCATGGGAGGATCTCTGATGCACTGGCCCCTTCATGGGAGGATCTCTGATGCACTGGCCCCTTCATGGGAGGATCTCTGATGCACTGGCCCCTTCATGGGAGGATCTCTGATGCACTGGCCCCTTCATGGGAGGATCTCTGATGCACTGGCCCCTTCATGGGAGGATCTCTGATGCACTGGTCCCTTCATGGGATGGGCTTTGATGCACTGGTCCCTTCATGGGATGGTCTTTGCACTGGTCCCTTCATGGGATGATCTTTCATACACTGGTCCCTTCATGGGATGATCTTTGATCCACTGGTCCCTTCATGGGATGATCTCTGATGCACTGGTCCCTTCATGGGATGATCTCTGATGCACTGGTCCCTTCATGGGATGATCTCTGATGCACTGGTCCCTTCATGGGATGATCTCTGATGCACTGGTCCCTTCATGGGATGATCTTTCATACACTGGTCCCTTCATGGGATGATCTTTCATACACTGGTCCCTTCATGGGATGATCTTTGATGCACTGGTCCCTTCATGGGATGGTCTTTGATGCACTGGTCCCTTCATGGGATGAACTTGCATACCTGTAATCTGAGTGCTGTGATGCACTGGTCCCTTCACGGGATGAACTTTGCACTGGTCCCTTCACGGGATGAACTTTGCACTGGTCCCTTCACGGGATGAACTTTGCACTGGTCCCTTCACGGGATGAACTTTGCACTGGTCCCTTCGTGGGATGATCCCTGATGCACTGGTCCCTTCGTGGGATGATCCCTGATGCACTGGTCCCTTCGTGGGATGATCCCTGATGCACTGGTCCCTTCGTGGGATGATCCCTGATGCACTGGTCCCTTCACGGGATGATCCCTGATGCACTGGTCCCTTCACGGGATGATCTTTCATACACTGGTCCCTTCATGGGATGATCTTTCATACACTGGTCCCTTCATGGGATGATCTCTGATGCACTGGTCCCTTCATGGGATGATCTCTGATGCACTGGTCCCTTCATGGGATGATCTCTGATGCACTGGTCCCTTCATGGGATGATCTCTGATGCACTGGTCCCTTCATGGGATGATCTTTAATGCCCTGGTCCCTTCATGGGATGATCTTGCATACCTCTAATCTGAGTGCTGTGATGCACTGGTCCCTTCAAGGGATGACCTTGATGCACTGGTCCCTTCAAGGAATGATCTCTGATGCACTGGTCCCTTCAAGGGATGATCTCTGATGCACTGGTCCCTTCACGGGATGATCTCTGATGCACTGGTCCCTTCACGGGATGATCTCTGATGCACTGGTCCCTTCACGGGATGCTCTCTGATGCACTGGTCCCTTCATGGGATGCTCTCTGATGCACTGGTCCCTTCATGGGATGATCTCTGATGCACTGGTCCCTTCATGGGATGATCTCTGATGCACTGGTCCCTTCATGGGATGATCTCTGCTGCACTGGCCCCTTCATGGGAGGATCTCTGCTGCACTGGTCCCTTCATGGGATGATCTTGCGTACCTCTAATCTGAGTGCTGTGATGCACTGGTCCCTTCATGGGATGATCTTGCGTACCTCTAATCTGAGTGCTGTGATGCACTGGTCCCTTCATGGGATGATCTTGATGCACTGGTCCCTTCATGGGATGCTCTCTGATGCACCGGTCCCTTCACGGGATGATCTCTGATGCACTGGTCCCTTCACGGGATGATCTCTGATGCACTGGTCCCTTCACGGGATGATCTCTGATGCACTGGTCCCTTCACGGGATGATCTCTGATGCACTGGTCCCTTCACGGGATGATCTCTGATGCACTGGTCCCTTCATGGGATGATCTCTGATGCACTGGTCCCTTCAAGGGATGACCTTGATGCCCTGGTCCCTTCAAGGGATGACCTCTGATGCACTGGTCCCTTCATGGGATGATCTCTGATGCACTGGTCCCTTCATGGGTTGATCTTGCATACCTCTAATCGAAGTGCTGTGATGTACTGGTCCCTTCATGGGATGGTCTTTGATGCACTGGTCCCTTCATGGGATGATCTCTGATGCACGGGTCCCTTCATGGGATGATCTTGCATACCTCTAATCTGAGTGCTATGATGCACTGGTCCCTTCATGGGATGATCTCTGATGCACTGGTCCCTTCATGGGTGATCTTTGATGCCCTGGTCCCTTCATGGGATGATCTTGCATACCTCTAATCGGAGTGCTGTGATGCACTGGTCCCTTCCCAGGATGATCTTGCACAGCTCTCTAATCTGAGAGCTGTGATGCACTGGTCCCTCCATGGGATGATCTTTGATGCACTGGTCCCTTCATGGGATGATCTTTAATGCCCTGGTCCCTTCATGGGATGATCTCTGATGCACTTGTCCCTTCATGGGATGATCTCTGATGCACTAGTCCCTTCATGGGATGATCTCTGCACTTGTCCCTTCATGGGAGGATCTCTGATGCACTTGTTCCTTCATGGGATGATCTCTGATGCACTTGTCCCTTCATGGGATGATCTCTGATGCACTTGTCCCTTCATGGGATGATCTCTGATGCACTTGTCCCTTCATGGGATGATCTCTGATGCACTTGTCCCTTCATGGGATGATCTTGATGCACTGGTCCCTTGATGGGATGATCTTGATGCACTGGTCCCTTGATGGGATGATCTTGATGCACTGGTCCCTTGATGGGATGATCTTGATGCACTGGTCCCTTGATGGGATGATCTTGATGCACTGGTCCCTTGATGGGATGATCTTGATGCACTGGTCCCTTGATGGGATGATCTTGATGCACTGGTCCCTTGATGGGATGATCTTGATGCACTGGTCCCTTGATGGGATGATCTTGATGCACTGGTCCCTTGATGGGATGATCTTGATGCACTGGTCCCTTCATGGGATGATCTTGATGCACTAGTCCCTTCATGGGATGATCTCTGATGCACTGGTCCCTTCACGGGATGATCTCTGATGCACTGGCCCCTTCACGGGATGATCTCTGATGCACTGGCCCCTTCACGGGATGATCTCTGATGCACTGGCCCCTTCACGGGATGATCTCTGATGCACTGGCCCCTTCACGGGATGATCTCTGATGCACTGGCCCCTTCACGGGATGATCTCTGATGCACTAGTCCCATCATGGGATGATCTGATGCACTAGTCCCATCATGGGATGATCTGATGCACTGGTCCCATCATGGGATGAGCTCTGATGCACTGGTCCCTTCATGGGATGATCTTTATTGCACTGGTCCCTTCATGGGATGATCTTGATGCACCGGTCCCTTCATGGGATGATCTTGATGCACTGGTCCCTTCATGGGATGGTCTTTGCACTGGTCCCTTCATGGGATGATCTTGCATACCTCTAATCTGAGTGCTGTGATGCACTGGTCCCTTCATGGGATGATCTTTGATGCCCTGGTCCCTTCATGGGAAGATCTTTGATGCCCTGGTCCCTTCATGGGAGGATCTCTGATGCCCTGGTCCCTTCATGGGAGGATCTCTGATGCACTGGCCCCTTCATGGGAGGATCTCTGATGCACTGGCCCCTTCATGGGAGGATCTCTGATGCACTGGCCCCTTCATGGGAGGATCTCTGATGCACTGGCCCCTTCATGGGAGGATCTCTGATGCACTGGCCCCTTCATGGGAGGATCTCTGATGCACTGGCCCCTTCATGGGAGGATCTCTGATGCACTGGTCCCTTCATGGGATGATCTTGCATACCTCTAATCTGAGTGCTGTGATGCACTGGTCCCTTCATGGGATGATCTTTGACGCACTGGTCCCTTCATGGGATGATCTTGGATGCACTGGTCCTTTATGGGATGATCTTGGATGCACTGGTCCCTTCATGGGATGATCTCTGATGCACTGGTCCCTTCATGGGATGATCTTTGATGCACTAATGGTCCCTTCATGGGTTGATCTTTGATGCACTGGTCCCTTTATGGGATTATCTTGCATACCTCTAATCTGAGCTGAGATGCACTGGTCCCTTCATGGGATGATCTTTCATACACTGGTCCCTTCATGGGATGATCTTTCATGCACTGGTCCCTTCACGTGATAATCTTTGCACTGGTCCCTTCACGTGATAATCTTTGCACTGGTCCCTTCATGGGATGATCTTTGCACTGGTCCCTTCATGGGATGATCTTTCATACACTGGTCCCTTCATGGGATGATCTTTCATGCACTGGTCCCTTCATGGGATGATCTTTCATGCACTGGTCCCTTCACGTGATAATCTTTGCACTGGTCCCTTCACGTGATAATCTTTGCACTGGTCCCTTCATGGGATGATCTTTAATGCCCTGGTCCCTTCATGGGATGATCTTTGATGCCCTGGTCCCTTCATGGGATGATCTTTAATGCCCTGGTCCCTTCATGGGATGATCTTTGATGCACTGGTCCCTTCATGGGATGATCTTTGATGCACTGGTCCCTTCATGGGATGATCTCTGATGCACTGGTCCCTTCATGGGATGATCTCTGATGCACTGGTCCCTTCATGGGATGATCTCTGATGCACTGGTCCCTTCATGGGATGATCTCTGATGCACTGGTCCCTTCAGGGATTATCTCTGCACTGGTCCCTTCACGGGATGATCTTGCATTCCTCTAATCTGAGTGCTGTGATGCACTGGTCCCTTCATGGGATGATCCCTGATGCACTGGTCCCTTCATGGGATGATCCCTGATGCACTGGCCCCTTCATGGGATGATCCCTGATGCACTGGCCCCTTCATGGGAGGATCCCTGATGCACTGGCCCCTTCATGGGAGGATCCCTGATGCACTGGCCCCTTCATGGGAGGATCCCTGATGCACTGGCCCCTTCATGGGAGGATCCCTGATGCACTGGCCCCTTCATGGGAGGATCCCTGATGCACTGGCCCCTTCATGGGAGGATCCCTGATGCACTGGCCCCTTCATGGGAGGATCCCTGATGCACTGGCCCCTTCATGGGAGGATCCCTGATGCACTGGCCCCTTCATGGGAGGATCCCTGATGCACTGGCCCCTTCATGGGAGGATCCCTGATGCACTGGCCCCTTCATGGGAGGATCCCTGATGCACTGGCCCCTTCATGGGAGGATCCCTGATGCACTGGCCCCTTCATGGGAGGATCCCTGATGCACTGGCCCCTTCATGGGAGGATCCCTGATGCACTGGCCCCTTCATGGGAGGATCCCTGATGCACTGGCCCCTTCATGGGAGGATCCCTGATGCACTGGCCCCTTCATGGGAGGATCCCTGATGCACTGGCCCCTTCATGGGAGGATCCCTGATGCACTGGCCCCTTCATGGGAGGATCCCTGATGCACTGGCCCCTTCATGGGAGGATCCCTGATGCACTGGCCCCTTCATGGGAGGATCCCTGATGCACTGGCCCCTTCATGGGAGGATCCCTGATGCACTGGCCCCTTCATGGGAGGATCCCTGATGCACTGGCCCCTTCATGGGAGGATCCCTGATGCACTGGCCCCTTCATGGGAGGATCCCTGATGCACTGGCCCCTTCATGGGAGGATCCCTGATGCACTGGCCCCTTCATGGGAGGATCTCTGATGCAGTGGCCCCTTCATGGGAGGATCTCTGATGCAGTGGCCCCTTCATGGGAGGATCTCTGATGCACTGGCCCCTTCATGGGAGGATCTCTGATGCACTGGCCCCTTCATGGGAGGATCTCTGATGCACTGGTCCCTTCATGGGATGGTCTTTGCACTCGTCCCTTCATGGGATGATCTTGCATACCTCTAATCTGAGTGCTGTGATGCACTGGTCCCTTCATGGGATGATCTTTTATGCCCTGGTCCCTTCATGGGAAGATCTTTGATGCACTGGTCCCTTCATGGGAAGATCTCTGATGCACTGGTCCCTTCATGGGAGGATCTCTGATGCACTGGTCCCTTCATGGGAGGATCTCTGATGCACTAGTCCCTTCATGGGATGATCTTGCATACCTCTAATCTGAGCTGTGATGCACTGGTCCCTTCATGGGATGATCATTCATGCACTGGTCCCTTCATGGGATGATCATTCATGCACTGGTCCCTTCATGGGATGATCATTCATGCACTGGTCCCTTCATGGGATGATCATTCATGCACTGGTCCCTTCATGGGATGATCTTTCATGCACTGGTCCCTTCATGGGATGATCTTTCATGCACTGGTCCCTTCATGGGATGATCTTTGATGCACTGGTCCCTTCACGTGATAATCTTTGCACTGGTCCCTTCACGTGATAATCTTTGCACTGGTCCCTTCACGTGATAATCTTTGCACTGGTCCCTTCACGGGATGATCTCTGATGCACTGGCCCCTTCATGGGATGATCTCTGATGCACTGGCCCCTTCATGGGATGATCTCTGATGCACTGGCCCCTTCATGGGATGATCTCTGATGCACTGGCCCCTCCATGGAATGATCTCTGATGCACTGGCCCCTTCATGGGAGGATCTCTGATGCACTGGCCCCTTCATGGGAGGATCTCTGATGCACTGGTCCCTTCACGGGATGATCTCTGATGCACTGGTCCCTTCATGGGATGATCTTGCATACCTCTAATCTGAGTGCTGTGATGCACTGGTCCCTTCATGGGATGATCTTGATGCACTGGTCCTTTATGGGATGATCTTGGATGCACTGGTCCCTTCATGGGATGATCTCTGATGCACTGGTCCCTTCATGGGATGATCTTTGATGCACTAATGGTCCCTTCATGGGTTGATCTTTGATGCACTGGTCCCTTTATGGGATTATCTTGCATACCTCTAATCTGAGCTGTGATGCACTGGTCCCTTCATGGGATGATCTTTCATACACTGGTCCCTTCATGGGATGATCTTTCATGCACTGGTCCCTTCATGGGATGATCTTTCATGCACTGGTCCCTTCATGGGATGATCTTTGATGCACTGGTCCCTTCATGGGATGATCTTTGATGCACTGGTCCCTTCATGGGATGATCTTTGATGCACTGGTCCCTTCATGGGATGATCTTTGATGCACTGGTCCCTTCACGTGATAATCTTTGCACTGGTCCCTTCACGTGATAATCTTTGCACTGGTCCCTTCATGGGATGATCTTTAATGCCCTGGTCCCTTCATGGGATGATCTTTAATGCCCTGGTCCCTTCATGGGATGATCTTTAATGCCCTGGTCCCTTCATGGGATGATCTTGATGCACTGGTCCCTTCATGGGATGATCTTGATGCACTGGTCCCTTCATGGGATGATCTTGATGCACTGGTCCCTTCATGGGATGATCTTGATGCACTGGTCCCTTCATGGGATGATCTCTGATGCACTTGTCCCTTCATGGGATGATCTCTGATGCACTGGTCCCTTCATGGGATGATCTTGCGTACCTCTAATCTGAGTGCTGTGATGCCCTGGTCCCTTCATGGGATGATCTTTGACGCACTGGTCCTTTATGGGATGATCTTTGACGCACTGGTCCTTTATGGGATGATCTTTGACGCACTGGTCCTTTATGGGATGATCTTGGATGCACTGGTCCTTCATGGGATGATCTTGGATGCACTGGTCCTTCATGGGATGATCTTGGATGCACTGGTCCTTCATGGGATGATCTTGGATGCACTGGTCCCTTCATGGGATCATCTTTGCACTGGTCCCTTCATGGGATCATCTTTGCACTGGTCCCTTCATGGGATCATCTTTGCACTGGTCCCTTCATGGGATCATCTTTGCACTGGTCCCTTCATGGGATGATCTTGCATACCTCTAATCTGAGCTGTGATGCACTGGTCCCTTCATGGGATGATCTTTGATGCACTGGCCCCTTCATGGGATGATCTCTGATGCACTGGCCCCTTCATGGGATGATCTCTGATGCACTGGCCCCTTCATGGGATGATCTCTGATGCACTGGCCCCTTCATGGGATGATCTCTGATGCACTGGCCCCTTCATGGGATGATCTCCGATGCACTGGCCCCTTCATGGGATGATCTCCGATGCACTGGCCCCTTCATGGGATGATCTCCGATGCACTGGCCCCTTCATGGGATGATCTCTGATGCACTGGCCCCTTCATGGGATGATCTCTGATGCACTGGCCCCTTCATGGGATGATCTCTGATGCACTGGCCCCTTCATGGGATGATCTCTGATGCACTGGCCCCTTCATGGGATGATCTCTGATGCACTGGCCCCTTCATGGGATGATCTCTGATGCACTGGCCCCTTCATGGGATGATCTCTGATGCACTGGCCCCTTCATGGGATGATCTCTGATGCACTGGCCCCTTCATGGGATGATCTCTGATGCACTGGCCCCTTCATGGGATGATCTCTGATGCACTGGCCCCTTCATGGGATGATCTCTGATGCACTGGCCCCTTCATGGGATGATCTCTGATGCACTGGCCCCTTCATGGGATGATCTCTGATGCACTGGCCCCTTCATGGGATGATCTCTGATGCACTGGCCCCTTCATGGGATGATCTCTGATGCACTGGCCCCTTCATGGGATGATCTCTGATGCACTGGCCCCTTCATGGGATGATCTCTGATGCACTGGCCCCTTCATGAGATGATCTCTGATGCACTGGCCCCTTCATGGGATGATCTCTGATGCACTGGCCCCTTCATGGGATGATCTCTGACGCACTGGTCCCTTCATGGGATGATCTCTGACGCACTGGTCCCTTCATGGGACGATCTTTGACGCACTGGTCCCTTCATGGGACGATCTTTGACGCACTGGTCCCTTCATGGGATGATCTTTGACGCACTGGTCCCTTCATGGGATGATCTTTGACGCACTGGTCCCTTCATGGGATGATCTTTGACGCACTGGTCCCTTCATGGGATGATCTTTGACGCACTGGTCCCTTCATGGGATGATCTTTGACGCACTGGTCCCTTCATGGGATGATCTTGGATGCACTGGTCCCTTTATGGGATGATCTTGGATGCACTGGTCCTTTATGGGATGATCTTGGATGCCCTGGTCCCTTCATGGGATGGTCTTTGATGCCCTGGTCCCTTCCCAGGATGATCTTGCATACCCTTAATCTGAGTGCTGTGATGCACCGGTCCCTTCATGGGATGATGTTTGATGCACCGGTTCCTTCATGGGATGATGTTTGATGCACCGGTCCCTTCATGGGATGCTGTTTGATGCACCGGTCCCTTCATGGGATGCTGTTTGATGCACCGGTCCCTTCATGGGATGATCTTGATGCACTGGTCCCTTCCCAGGATGATCTTGCATACCCTTAATCTGAGTGCTGTGATGCACCGGTCCCTTCATGGGATAATGTTTGATGCACCGGTCCCTTCATGGGATGATGTTTGATGCACCGGTCCCTTCATGGGATGCTGTTTGATGCACCGGTCCCTTCATGGGATGCTGTTTGATGCACCGGTCCCTTCATGGGATGCCGTTTGATGCACCGGTCCCTTCATGGGATGCTGTTTGATGCACCGGTCCCTTCATGGGATGATCTTGATGCACTGGTCCCTTCATGGGATAATCTTGATGCACTGGTCCCTTCATGGGATGCTGTTTGATGCACCGGTCCCTTCATGGGATGATCCCTGATCCACTGGCCCCTTCATGGGATGATCCCTGATCCACTGGCCCCTTCATGGGAGGATCCCTGATGCACTGGCCCCTTCATGGGAGGATCTCTGATGCACTGGCCCCTTCATGGGAGGATCTCTGATGCACTGGCCCCTTCATGGGAGGATCTCTGATGCACTGGCCCCTTCATGGGAGGATCTCTGATGCACTGGCCCCTTCATGGGAGGATCTCTGATGCACTGGCCCCTTCATGGGAGGATCTCTGATGCACTGGCCCCTTCATGGGAGGATCTCTGATGCACTGGCCCCTTCATGGGAGGATCTCTGATGCACTGGTCCCTTCATGGGATGATCTCTGATGCACTTGTCCCTTCATGGGATGATCTCTGATGCACTTGTCCCTTCATGGGTTATCTCTGATGCACTTGTCCCTTCATGGGTTGATCTCTGATGCACTTGTCCCTTCATGGGATGATCTCTGATGCACTGGTCCCTTCATGGGATGATCTTGCGTTCCTCTAATCTGAGTGCTGTGATGCCCTGGTCCCTTCATGGGATGATCTTTGACGCACTGGTCCTTTATGGGATGATCTTTGACGCACTGGTCCTTTATGGGATGATCTTTGACGCACTGGTCCTTCATGGGATGATCTTGGATGCACTGGTCCTTCATGGGATGATCTTGGATGCACTGGTCCCTTCATGGGATGATCTCTGATGCACTGGTCCCTTCATGGGATCATCTTTGCACTGGTCCCTTCATGGGATCATCTTTGCACTGGTCCCTTCATGGGATCATCTTTGCACTGGTCCCTTCATGGGATCATCTTTGCACTGGTCCCTTCATGGGATGATCTTGCATACCTCTAATCTGAGCTGTGATGCACTGGCCCCTTCATGGGATGATCTCTGATGCACTGGTCCCTTCATGGGAGGATCTCTGATGCACTGGTCCCTTCATGGGAGGATCTTTGATGCACTAGTCCCTTCATGGGATGATCTTGCATACCTCTAATCTGAGCTGTGATGCACTGGTCCCTTCATGGGATGATCTTTCATACACTGGTCCCTTCATGGGATGATCTTTCATGCACTGGTCCCTTCATGGGATGATCTTTGATGCACTGGTCCCTTCATGGGATGATCTTTGATGCACTGGTCCCTTCATGGGATGATCTTTGATGCACTGGCCCCTTCATGGGATGATCTCTGATGCACTGGCCCCTTCATGGGATGATCTCTGATGCACTGGCCCCTTCATGGGATGATCTCTGATGCACTGGCCCCTTCATGGGATGATCTCTGATGCACTGGCCCCTTCATGGGATGATCTCTGATGCACTGGCCCCTTCATGGGATGATCTCTGATGCACTGGCCCCTTCATGGGATGATCTCTGATGCACTGGCCCCTTCATGGGATGATCTCTGATGCACTGGCCCCTTCATGGGATGATCTCTGATGCACTGGCCCCTTCATGGGATGATCTCTGATGCACTGGCCCCTTCATGGGATGATCTCTGATGCACTGGCCCCTTCATGGGATGATCTCTGATGCACTGGCCCCTTCATGAGATGATCTCTGATGCACTGGCCCCTTCATGGGATGATCTCTGATGCACTGGCCCCTTCATGGGATGATCTCTGATGCCCTGGTCCCTTCATGGGATCATCTTTGACGCACTGGTCCCTTCATGGGATGATCTTTGACGCACTGGTCCCTTCATGGGATGATCTTTGACGCACTGGTCCCTTCATGGGATGATCTTTGACGCACTGGTCCCTTTATGGGATGATCTTGGATGCACTGGTCCTTTATGGGATGATCTTTGATGCCCTGGTCCCTTCATGGGATGGTCTTTGATGCCCTGGTCCCTTCATGGGATGATCTTTAATGCCCTGGTCCCTTCATGGGTTGATCTTTGATGCACTGGTCCCTTCCCAGGATGATCTTGCATACCCTTAATCTGAGTGCTGTGATGCACCGGTCCCTTCATGGGATGATGTTTGATGCACCGGTTCCTTCATGGGATGATGTTTGATGCACCGGTCCCTTCATGGGATGCTGTTTGATGCACCGGTCCCTTCATGGGATGATGTTTGATGCACCGGTCCCTTCATGGGATGATGTTTGATGCACCGGTCCCTTCATGGGATGATGTTTGATGCACCGGTCCCTTCATGGGATGCTGTTTGATGCACCGGTCCCTTCATGGGATGCTGTTTGATGCACCGGTCCCTTCATGGGATGATCTTGATGCACTGGTCCCTTCATGGGATAATCTTGATGCACTGGTCCCTTCATGGGATGCTGTTTGATGCACCGGTCCCTTCATGGGATGATCCCTGATGCACTGGCCCCTTCATGGGAGGATCTCTGATGCACTGGCCCCTTCATGGGAGGATCTCTGATGCACTGGCCCCTTCATGGGAGGATCTCTGATGCACTGGCCCCTTCATGGGAGGATCTCTGATGCACTGGCCCCTTCATGGGAGGATCTCTGATGCACTGGTCCCTTCATGGGATGGGCTTTGATGCACTGGTCCCTTCATGGGATGGGCTTTGATGCACTGGTCCCTTCATGGGATGATCTTGCATACCTCTAATCTGAGTGCTGTGATGCACTGGTCCCTTCATGGGATGATCTTTGATGCCCTGGTCTCTTCATGGGAAGATCTTTGATGCCCTGGTCCCTTCATGGGAAGATCTTTGATGCCCTGGTCCCTTCATGGGAGGATCTCTGATGCACTGGTCCCTTCATGGGAGGATCTCTGATGCACTGGTCCCTTCATGGGAGGATCTTTGATGCACTAGTCCCTTCATGGGATGATCTTGCATACCTCTAATCTGAGCTGTGATGCACTGGTCCCTTCATGGGATGATCTTTCATACACTGGTCCCTTCATGGGATGATCTTTCATGCACTGGTCCCTTCATGGGATGATCTTTGATGCACTGGTCCCTTCATGGGATGATCTTTGATGCACTGGTCCCTTCATGGGATGATCTTTGATGCACTGGTCCCTTCATGGGATGATCTTTGATGCACTGGTCCCTTCACGTGATAATCTTTGCACTGGTCCCTTCACGGGATGATCTCTAATGCACTGGTCCCTTCACGGGATGATCTCTGATGCACTGGTCCCTTCACGGGATGATCTCTGATGCACTGGTCCCTTCATGGGATGATCCCCGATGCACTGGTCCCTTCATGGGAGGATCTCTGATGCACTGGCCCTTTCATGGGAGGATCTCTGATGCACTGGTCCCTTCACGGGATGATCTCTGATGCACTGGTCCCTTCATGGGATGATCTCTGATGCACTGGTCCCTTCATGGGTTGATCTTTGATGCACTGGTCCCTTCATGGGTTGATCTTGCATACCTCTAATCGAAGTGCTGTGATGTACTGGTCCCTTCATGGGATGATCTCTGATGCACTGGTCCCTTCATGGGATGATCTTTGCACTAATGGTCCCTTCATGGGTTGATCTTTGATGCACTGGTCCCTTCATGGGCTGATCTGATGCACTGGTCCCTTCATGGGATGATCTTGCATACATCTAATCTGAGTGCTGTGATGCACTCGTCCCTTCCCAGGATGATCTTGCACAGCTCTCTAATCTGAGAGCTGTGATGCACTGGTCCCTCCATGGGATTATCTTTGATGCACTGGTCCCTTCATGGGATGATCTTTGATGCACTGGTCCCTTCATGGGATGATCTTTGATGCACTGGTCCCTTCATGGGATGATCTTTGATGCACTGGTCCCTTCATGGGATGATCTTGATGCCCTGGTCCCTTCATGGGATGATCTTGATGCACTGGTCCCTTCATGGGATGATCTTTTATGCACTGGTCCCTTCATGGCATGATCTCTGATGCACTGGTCCCTTCATGGGATGATCTCTGATGCACTGGTCCCTTCATGGGATGATCTTTGATGCCCTGGTCGCTTCATGGGATGATCTTTAATGCCCTGGTCGCTTCATGGGATGATCTTTGATCCACTGGTCCCTTCATGGGATGATCTTTGATGCACTGGTCCCTTCATGGGATGATCTTTGCACTGGTCCCTTCATGGGATCATCTTTGCACTGGTCCCTTCATGGGATCATCTTTGCACTGGTCCCTTCATGGGATCATCTTTGCACTGGTCCCTTCATGGGATCATCTTTGCACTGGTCCCTTCATGGGATGATCTTGCATACCTCTAATCTGAGCTGTGATGCACTGGTCCCTTCATGGGATGATCTCTGATGCACTGGTCCCTTCATGGGATGATCTCTGATGCACTGGTCCCTTCATGGGATGATCTCTGATGCCCTGGTCCCTTCATGGGATGTTTAATGCCCTGGTCCCTTCATGGGATGATCTTTGATGCACTGGTCCCTTCACGGGATGATCTTTGATGCACTGGTCCCTTCACGGGATGATCTTTGATGCACTGGTCCCTTCACGGGATGATCTTTGATGCACTGGTCCCTTCACGGGATGATCTTTGATGCACTGGTCCCTTCACGGGATGATCTTTGATGCACTGGTCCCTTCACGGGATGATCTTTGATGCACTGGTCCCTTCACGGGATGATCTTTGATGCACTGGTCCCTTCACGGGATGATCTTTGATGCACTGGTCCCTTCACGGGATGATCTTTGATGCACTGGTCCCTTCACGGGATGATCTTTGATGCACTGGTCCCTTCACGGGATGATCTTTGATGCACTGGTCCCTTCACGGGATGATCTTTGATGCACTGGTCCCTTCACGGGATGATCTTTGATGCACTGGTCCCTTCACGGGATGATCTTTGATGCACTGGTCCCTTCACGGGATGATCTTTGATGCACTGGTCCCTTCACGGGATGATCTTGGATGCACTGGTCCCTTCACGGGATGATCTTGGATGCACTAATGGTCCCTTCACGGGTTGATCTTGGATGCACTAATGGTCCCTTCACGGGTTGATCTTGGATGCACTAATGGTCCCTTCACGGGTTGATCTTTGATGCACTGGTCCCTTCATGGGATTATCTTGCATACCTCTAATCTGAGTGCTGTGATGCACTGGTCCCTTCATGGGATGATCTCTGCACTCGTCCCTTCATGGGATGATCTCTGATGCACTGGTCCCTTCACGGGATGATCTCTGATGCACTGGTCCCTTCACGGGATGATCTCTGATGCACTGGTCCCTTCACGGGATGATCTCTGATGCACTGGTCCCTTCACGGGATGATCTCTGATGCACTGGTCCCTTCACGGGATAATCTCTGATGCACTGGTCCCTTCACGGGATGATCTCTGATGCACTGGTCCCTTCACGGGCTGATCTCTGATGCGCTGGTTTTATGGGATGATCTTGATGCACTGGTTTTATGGGATGATCTCTGATGCACTGGTCCCTTCATGGAATGATCTCTGATGCACTGGTCCCTTCATGGGATGATCTCTGATGCACTGGTCCCTTCATGGGATTATCTCTGATGCACTGGTCCCTTCATGGGATGATCTCTGATGCACTGGTCCCTTCATGGGATGATCTTTAATGCCCTGGTCCCTTCATGGGATGATCTCTGATGCACTGGTCCCTTCATGGGATGATATGATGCACTAGTCCCTTCATGGGATGATATGATGCACTGGTCCCTTCATGGGATGATCTCTGATGCACTTGTCCCTTCATGGGATGATCTCTGATGCACTTGTCCCTTCATGGGATGATCTCTGATGCACTTGTCCCTTCATGGGATGATCTCTGATGCACTGGTCCCTTCATGGGATGATCTTGCGTACCTCTAATCTGAGTGCTGTGATGCCCTGGTCCCTTCATGGGATGATGTTTAATGCCCTGGTCCCTTCATGGGATCATCTTTGCACTGGTCCCTTCATGGGATCATCCTTGCACTGGTCCCTTCATGGGATCATCCTTGCACTGGTCCCTTCATGGGATCATCTTTGCACTGGTCCCTTCATGGGATCATCTTTGCACTGGTCCCTTCATGGGATCATCTTTGCACTGGTCCCTTCATGGGATGATCTTGCATACCTCTAATCTGAGCTGTGATGCACTGGTCCCTTCATGGGATGATCTTTGATGCACTGGCCCCTTCATGGGATGATCTTTGATGCACTGGCCCCTTCATGGGATGATCTCTGATGCACTGGCCCCTTCATGGGATGATCTCTGATGCACTGGCCCCTTCATGGGATGATCTCTGATGCACTGGCCCCTTCATGGGATGATCTCTGATGCACTGGCCCCTTCATGGGATGATCTCTGATGCACTGGCCCCTTCATGGGATGATCTCTGATGCACTGGCCCCTTCATGGGATGATCTCTGATGCACTGGCCCCTTCATGGGATGATCTCTGATGCACTGGCCCCTTCATGGGATGATCTCTGATGCACTGGCCCCTTCATGGGATGATCTCTGATGCACTGGCCCCTTCATGGGATGATCTCTGATGCACTGGCCCCTTCATGGGATGATCTCTGATGCACTGGCCCCTTCATGGGATGATCTCTGATGCACTGGCCCCTTCATGGGATGATCTCTGATGCACTGGCCCCTTCATGGGATGATCTCTGATGCACTGGCCCCTTCATGGGATGATCTCTGATGCACTGGCCCCTTCATGGGATGATCTCTGATGCACTGGCCCCTTCATGGGATGATCTCTGAAGCACTGGCCCCTTCATGGGATGATCTCTGATGCACTGGCCCCTTCATGGGATGATCTCTGATGCACTGGCCCCTTCATGGGATGATCTCTGATGCACTGGCCCCTTCATGGGATGATCTCTGATGCACTGGCCCCTTCATGGGATGATCTCTGATGCACTGGCCCCTTCATGGGATGATCTCTGATGCACTGGCCCCTTCATGGGATGATCTCTGACGCACTGGCCCCTTCATGGGATGATCTCTGACGCACTGGTCCCTTCATGGGATGATCTTTGACGCACTGGTCCCTTCATGGGATGATCTTTGACGCACTGGTCCCTTCATGGGATGATCTTTGACGCACTGGTCCCTTCATGGGATGATCTTTGACGCACTGGTCCCTTATGGGATGATCTTGGATGCACTGGTCCTTTATGGGATGATCTTGGATGCACTGGTCCTTTATGGGATGATCTTTGATGCACTGGTCCTTTATGGGATGATCTTTGATGCCCTGGTCCCTTCATGGGATGGTCTTTGATGCCCTGGTCCCTTCATGGGATGGTCTTTGATGCCCTGGTCCCTTCATGGGATGGTCTTTGATGCCCTGGTCCCTTCATGGGATGATCTTTAATGCCCTGGTCCCTTCATGGGTTGATCTTTGATGCACTGGTCCCTTCCCAGGATGATCTTGCATACCCTTAATCTGAGTGCTGTGATGCACCGGTCCCTTCATGGGATGATGTTTGATGCACCGGTCCCTTCATGGGATGATGTTTGATGCACCGGTCCCTTCATGGGATGCTGTTTGATGCACCGGTCCCTTCATGGGATGCTGTTTGATGCACCGGTCCCTTCATGGGATGATCTTGATGCACTGGTCCCTTCCCAGGATGATCTTGCATACCCTTAATCTGAGTGCTGTGATGCACCGGTCCCTTCATGGGATGATGTTTGATGCACCGGTCCCTTCATGGGATGATGTTTGATGCACCGGTCCCTTCATGGGATGCTGTTTGATGCACCGGTCCCTTCATGGGATGCTGTTTGATGCACCGGTCCCTTCATGGGATGCTGTTTGATGCACCGGTCCCTTCATGGGATGATCTTGATGCACTGGTCCCTTCATGGGATGATCTCTGCACTGGTCCCTTCATGGGAGGATCTCTGATCCACTGGCCCCTTCATGGGAGGATCTCTGATGCACTGGCCCCTTCATGGGAGGATCTCTGATGCACTGGCCCCTTCATGGGAGGATCTCTGATGCACTGGCCCCTTCATGGGAGGATCTCTGATGCACTGGCCCCTTCATGGGAGGATCTGATGCACTGGCCCCTTCATGGGAGGATCTCTGATGCACTGGCCCCTTCATGGGAGGATCTCTGATGCACTGGCCCCTTCATGGGAGGATCTCTGATGCACTGGCCCCTTCATGGGAGGATCTCTGATGCACTGGCCCCTTCATGGGAGGATCTCTGATGCACTGGCCCCTTCATGGGAGGATCTCTGATGCACTGGCCCCTTCATGGGAGGATCTCTGATGCACTGGCCCCTTCATGGGAGGATCTCTGATGCACTGGCCCCTTCATGGGAGGATCTCTGATGCACTGGCCCCTTCATGGGAGGATCTCTGATGCACTGGCCCCTTCATGGGAGGATCTCTG
This sequence comes from Triturus cristatus, assembly GCF_964204655.1. Taxonomy (NCBI): domain Eukaryota; kingdom Metazoa; phylum Chordata; class Amphibia; order Caudata; family Salamandridae; genus Triturus; species Triturus cristatus. Next base: position 410,301,727 of record NC_140588.1, on the reverse strand, counting down.
ATGCACTGGCCCCTTCATGGGAGGATCTCTGATGCACTGGCCCCTTCATGGGAGGATCTCTGATGCACTGGCCCCTTCATGGGATGGGCTTTGATGCACTGGTCCCTTCATGGGATGGTCTTTGCACTGGTCCCTTCATGGGATGATCTTGCATACCTCTAATCTGAGTGCTGTGATGCACTGGTCCCTTCATGGGATGATCTTTGATGCCCTGGTCCCTTCATGGGAAGATCTTTGATGCCCTGGTCCCTTCATGGGAAGATCTTTGATGCCCTTGTCCCTTCATGGGAGGATCTCTGATGCACTGGTCCCTTCATGGGAGGATCTCTGATGCACTGGTCCCTTCATGGGAGGATCTTTGATGCACTAGTCCCTTCATGGGATGATCTTGCATACCTCTAATCTGAGCTGTGATGCACTGGTCCCTTCATGGGATGATCTTTCATACACTGGTCCCTTCATGGGATGATCTTTCATGCACTGGTCCCTTCATGGGATGATCTTTCATGCACTGGTCCCTTCATGGGATGATCTTTCATGCACTGGTCCCTTCATGGGATGATCTTTCATGCACTGGTCCCTTCATGGGATGATCTTTGATGCACTGGTCCCTTCATGGGATGATCTTTGATGCACTGGTCCCTTCACGTGATAATCTTTGCACTGGTCACTTCACGGGATGATCTCTGATGCACTGGTCACTTCACGGGATGATCTCTGATGCACTGGTCCCTTCACGGGATGATCTCTGATGCACTGGTCCCTTCACGGGATGATCTCTGATGCACTGGTCCCTTCACGGGATGATCTCTGATGCACTGGTCCCTTCACGGGATGATCCCCGATGCACTGGCCCCTTCATGGGAGGATCTCTGATGCACTGGCCCCTTCATGGGAGGATCTCTGATGCACTGGCCCCTTCATGGGAGGATCTCTGATGCACTGGTCCCTTCACGGGATGATCTCTGATGCACTGGTCCCTTCACGGGATGATCTCTGATGCACTGGTCCCTTCACGGGATGATCTCTGATGCACTGGTCCCTTCATGGGATGATCTCTGATGCACTGGTCCCTTCATGGGATGATCTTTGATGCACTGGTCCCTTTATGGGATTATCTTGCATACCTCTAATCTGAGTGCTATGATGCACTGGTCCCTTCATGGGATGATCTTTGATGCACTGGTCCCTTCATGGGATGATCTTTGATGCACTGGTCCCTTCATGGGATGATCTTTAATGCCCTGGTCCCTTCATGGGATGATCTTTGATGCACTGGTCCCTTCATGGGATGATCTTGATGCACTGGTCCCTTCATGGGATGATCTCTGATGCACTGGTCCCTTCATGGGATGATCTCTGATGCACTGGTCCCTTCATGGGATGATCTCTGATGCACTGGTCCCTTCATGGGATGATCTCTGATGCACTGGTCCCTTCATGGGATGATCTCTGATGCACTGGTCCCTTCATGGGATGATCTCTGCTGCACTGGTCCCTTCATGGGATGATCTCTGCTGCACTGGTCGCTTCATGGGATGATCTCTGCTGCACTGGTCCCTTCATGGGATGATCTCTGCTGCACTGGTCCCTTCATGGGATGATCTCTGCTGCACTGGTCCCTTCATGGGATGATCTCTGCTGCACTGGTCCCTTCATGGGATGATCTCTGATGCACTGGTCCCTTCATGGGATGATCTCTGATGCGCTGGTCCCTTCATGGGATGATCTCTGATGCGCTGGTCCCTTCATGGGATGATCTCTGATGCGCTGGCCCCTTCATGGGATGATCTCTGATGCGCTGGCCCCTTCATGGGATGATCTCTGATGCACTGGCCCCTTCATGGGATGATCTCTGATGCACTGGCCCCTTCATGGGATGATCTCTGATGCACTGGCCCCTTCATGGGATGATCTCTGATGCACTGGTCCCTTCATGGGATGATCTCTGATGCCCTGGTCCCTTCATGGGAAGATCTCTGATGCCCTCTTCCCTTCATGGGAAGATCTTTGATGCCCTGGTCCCTTCATGGGAGGATCTCTGATGCACTGGTCCCTTCATGGGAGGATCTCTGATGCCCTGGTCCCTTCATGGGAGGATCTTTGATGCACTAGTCCCTTCATGGGATGATCTTGCATACCTCTAATCTGAGCTGTGATGCACTGGTCCCTTCATGGGATGATCTTTCATACACTGGTCCCTTCATGGGATGATCTTTGATGCACTGGTCCCTTCATGGGATGATCTTTGATGCACTGGTCCCTTCATGGGATGATCTTTGATGCACTGGTCCCTTCATGGGATGATCTTTGATGCACTGGTCCCTTCATGGGATGATCTTTCATACACTGGTCCCTTCATGGGATGATCTTTCATGCACTGGTCCCTTCATGGGATGATCTTTGATGCACTAATGGTCCCTTCATGGGTTGATCTTTGATGCACTGGTCCCTTTATGGGATTATCTTGCATACCTCTAATCTGAGTGCTATGATGCACTGGTCCCTTCATGGGATGATCTTTGATGCACTGGTCCCTTCATGGGATTATCTTTGATGCACTGGTCCCTTCATGGGATGATCTTTGATGCACTGGTCCCTTCATGGGATGATCTTTGATGCCCTGGTCCCTTCATGGGATGATCTTTGATGCACTGGTCCCTTCATGGGATGATCTCTGATGCACTGGTCCCTTCATGGGATGATCTCTGATGCACTGGTCCCTTCATGGGATGATCTCTGATGCACTGGTCCCTTCATGGGATGATCTCTGATGCACTGGTCCCTTCATGGGATGATCTCTGATGCACTGGTCCCTTCATGGGATGATCTCTGATGCACTGGTCCCTTCATGGGATGATCTCTGCTGCACTGGTCCCTTCATGGGATGATCTCTGCTGCGCTGGTCCCTTCATGGGATGATCTCTGCTGCGCTGGTCCCTTCATGGGATGATCTCTGCTGCGCTGGTCCCTTCATGGGATGATCTCTGCTGCGCTGGTCCCTTCATGGGAGGATCTCTGATGCGCTGGCCCCTTCATGGGATGATCTCTGATGCGCTGGCCCCTTCATGGGATGATCTCTGATGCGCTGGCCCCTTCATGGGATCTCTGATGCGCTGGCCCCTTCATGGGATCTCTGATGCGCTGGCCCCTTCATGGGATCTCTGATGCGCTGGCCCCTTCATGGGATCTCTGATGCGCTGGCCCCTTCATGGGATGATCTCTGATGCGCTGGCCCCTTCATGGGATGATCTCTGATGCGCTGGCCCCTTCATGGGATGATCTCTGATGCGCTGGCCCCTTCATGGGATGATCTCTGATGCGCTGGCCCCTTCATGGGATGATCTCTGATGCACTGGCCCCTTCATGGGATGATCTCTGATGCACTGGCCCCTTCATGGGATGATCTCTGATGCACTGGCCCCTTCATGGGATGATCTCTGATGCACTGGCCCCTTCATGGGATGATCTCTGATGCACTGGCCCCTTCATGGGATGATCTCTGATGCACTGGCCCCTTCATGGGATGATCTCTGATGCACTGGCCCCTTCATGGGATGATCTCTGATGCACTGGCCCCTTCATGGGATGATCTCTGATGCACTGGCCCCTTCATGGGATGATCTCTGATGCACTGGCCCCTTCATGGGATGATCTCTGATGCCCTGGCCCCTTCATGGGATGATCTCTGATGCCCTGGCCCCTTCATGGGATGATCTCTGATGCCCTGGCCCCTTCATGGGATGATCTCTGATGCCCTGGCCCCTTCATGGGATGATCTCTGATGCCCTGGCCCCTTCATGGGATGATCTCTGATGCCCTGGCCCCTTCATGGGATGATCTCTGATGCCCTGGCCCCTTCATGGGATGATGTTTAATGCCCTGGTCCCTTCATGGGATGATGTTTAATGCCCTGGTCCCTTCATGGGATGATCTCTGATGCACTGGTCCCTTCATGGGATGATCTTGCGTACCTCTAATCTGAGTGCTGTGATGCCCTGGTCCCTTCATGGGATGATGTTTAATGCCCTGGTCCCTTCATGGGATCATCTGATGCACTGGTCCCTTCATGGGATGATCTTTGATGCACTAATGGTCCCTTCATGGGATGATCTTTGATGCACTAATGGTCCCTTCATGGGATGATCTTTGATGCACTAATGGTCCCTTCATGGGATGATCTTTGATGCACTAATGGTCCCTTCATGGGATGATCTTTGATGCACTAATGGTCCCTTCACGGGATGATCTTTGATGCACTGGTCCCTTCACGGGATGATCTTTGATGCACTGGTCCCTTCACGGGATGATCTTTGATGCACTGGTCCCTTCACGGGATGATCTTTGATGCACTGGTCCCTTCACGGGATGATCTTTGATGCACTGGTCCCTTCACGGGATGATCTTTGATGCACTGGTCCCTTCACGGGATGATCTTTGATGCACTGGCCCCTTCACGGGATGATCTTTGATGCACTGGCCCCTTCACGGGATGATCTTTGATGCACTGGCCCCTTCACGGGATGATCTTTGATGCACTGGCCCCTTCACGGGATGATCTTTGATGCACTGGCCCCTTCACGGGATGATCTTTGATGCACTGGCCCCTTCACGGGATGATCTCTGATGCACTGGTCCCTTCACGGGATGATCTCGGATGCACTAATGGTCCCTTCATGGGATGATCTCGGATGCACTAATGGTCCCTTCATGGGATGATCTTGGATGCACTAATGGTCCCTTCATGGGTTGATCTTGGATGCACTAATGGTCCCTTCATGGGTTGATCTTGGATGCACTAATGGTCCCTTCATGGGTTGATCTTGGATGCACTAATGGTCCCTTCATGGGTTGATCTTTGATGCACTGGTCCCTTCATGGGATGATCTTTGATGCACTGGTCCCTTCACGGGATGATCTTTGATGCACTGGTCCCTTCACGGGATGATCTTTGATGCACTGGTCCCTTCACGGGATGATCTTTGATGCACTGGTCCCTTCACGGGATGATCTTTGATGCACTGGTCCCTTCACGGGATGATCTTGGATGCACTAATGGTCCCTTCACGGGTTGATCTTGGATGCACTAATGGTCCCTTCACGGGTTGATCTTGGATGCACTAATGGTCCCTTCACGGGTTGATCTTGGATGCACTGGTCCCTTCATGGGATTATCTTGCATACCTCTAATCTGAGTGCTGTGATGCACTGGTCCCTTCATGGGATGATCTCTGCACTCGTCCCTTCATGGGATGATCTCTGATGCACTGGTCCCTTCACGGGATGATCTCTGATGCACTGGTCCCTTCACGGGATGATCTCTGATGCACTGGTCCCTTCACGGGATGATCTCTGATGCACTGGTCCCTTCACGGGATGATCTCTGATGCACTGGTCCCTTCACGGGATAATCTCTGATGCACTGGTCCCTTCACGGGATGATCTCTGATGCACTGGTCCCTTCACGGGCTGATCTCTGATGCGCTGGTCCCTTCATGGGCTGATCTCTGATGCGCTGGTTTTATGGGATGATCTTGATGCACTGGTTTTATGGGATGATCTCTGATGCACTGGTCCCTTCATGGAATGATCTCTGATGCACTGGTCCCTTCATGGGATGATCTCTGATGCACTGGTCCCTTCATGGGATGATCTCTGATGCACTGGTCCCTTCATGGGATGATCTCTGATGCACTGGTCCCTTCATGGGATGATCTTTAATGCCCTGGTCCCTTCATGGGATGATCTCTGATGCCCTGGTCCCTTCATGGGATGATATGATGCACTAGTCCCTTCATGGGATGATATGATGCCCTGGTCCCTTCATGGGATGATATGATGCCCTGGTCCCTTCATGGGATGATGTTTAATGCCCTGGTCCCTTCATGGGATCATCTTTGCACTGGTCCCTTCATGGGATCATCTTTGCACTGGTCCCTTCATGGGATCATCTTTGCACTGGTCCCTTCATGGGATCATCTTTGCACTGGTCCCTTCATGGGATCATCTTTGCACTGGTCCCTTCATGGGATCATCTTTGCACTGGTCCCTTCATGGGATCATCTTTGCACTGGTCCCTTCATGGGATGATCTTGCACAGCTCTCTAATCTGAGTGCTGTGATGCACTGGTCCCTTCAAGGGATGACCTTGATGCACTGGTCCCTTCAAGGGATGATCTCTGATGCACTGGTCCCTTCATGGGCTGATCTCTGATGCACTGGTCCCTTCACGGGATGATCTCTGATGCACTGGCCCCTTCATGGGATGATCTCTGATGCACTGGCCCCTTCATGGGATGATCTCTGATGCACTGGCCCCTTCATGGGATGGTCTCTGATGCCCTGGTCCCTTCATGGGATGGTCTTTGATGCCCTGGTCCCTTCATGGGATGGTCTTTGATGCCCTGGTCCCTTCATGGGATGGTCTTTGATGCCCTGGTCCCTTCATGGGATGGTCTTTGATGCCCTGGTCCCTTCATGGGATGATCTTTAATGCCCTGGTCCCTTCATGGGTTGATCTTTGATGCACTGGTCCCTTCCCAGGATGATCTTGCATACCCTTAATCTGAGTGCTGTGATGCACCGGTCCCTTCATGGGATGATGTTTGATGCACCGGTCCCTTCATGGGATGATGTTTGATGCACCGGTCCCTTCATGGGATGCTGTTTGATGCACCGGTCCCTTCATGGGATGCTGTTTGATGCACCGGTCCCTTCATGGGATGATCTTGATGCACTGGTCCCTTCATGGGATGATCTCTGCACTGGTCCCTTCATGGGATGATCCCTGATCCACTGGCCCCTTCATGGGATGATCCCTGATCCACTGGCCCCTTCATGGGAGGATCTCTGATGCACTGGCCCCTTCATGGGAGGATCTCTGATGCACTGGCCCCTTCATGGGAGGATCTCTGATGCACTGGCCCCTTCATGGGAGGATCTCTGATGCACTGGCCCCTTCATGGGAGGATCTCTGATGCACTGGCCCCTTCATGGGAGGATCTCTGATGCACTGGCCCCTTCATGGGAGGATCTCTGATGCACTGGCCCCTTCATGGGAGGATCTCTGATGCACTGGCCCCTTCATGGGAGGATCTCTGATGCACTGGCCCCTTCATGGGAGGATCTCTGATGCACTGGCCCCTTCATGGGAGGATCTCTGATGCACTGGCCCCTTCATGGGAGGATCTCTGATGCACTGGCCCCTTCATGGGAGGATCTCTGATGCACTGGCCCCTTCATGGGAGGATCTCTGATGCACTGGCCCCTTCATGGGAGGATCTCTGATGCACTGGCCCCTTCATGGGAGGATCTCTGATGCACTGGTCCCTTCATGGGATGGGCTTTGATGCACTGGTCCCTTCATGGGATGGGCTTTGCACTGGTCCCTTCATGGGATGATCTTGCATACCTCTAATCTGAGTGCTGTGATGCACTGGTCCCTTCATGGGATGATCTTTCATACACTGGTCCCTTCATGGGATGATCTTTGATCCACTGGTCCCTTCATGGGATGATCTCTGATGCACTGGTCCCTTCATGGGATGATCTCTGATGCACTGGTCCCTTCATGGGATGATCTCTGATGCACTGGTCCCTTCATGGGATGATCTCTGATGCACTGGTCCCTTCATGGGATGATCTCTGATGCACTGGTCCCTTCATGGGATGATCTCTGATGCACTGGTCCCTTCATGGGATGATCTCTGATGCACTGGTCCCTTCATGGGATGATCTCTGATGCACTGGTCCCTTCATAGGATGATCTCTGATGCACTGGTCCTTTCATGGGATCTTTGCACTAGTCCCTTCATGGGAGGATCGCTGAGGCCCTGGTCCCTTCATGGGATGGTCTTTGATGCACTGGTCCCTTCATGGGATGGTCTTTGATGCACTGGTCCCTTCATGGGATGGTCTTTGATGCACTGGTCCCTTCATGGGATGAACTTGCATACCTCTAATCTGAGTGCTGTGATGCACTGGTCCCTTCACGGGATTAACTTTGCACTGGTCCCTTCACGGGATTAACTTTGCACTGGTCCCTTCACGGGATGAACTTTGCACTGGTCCCTTCACGGGATGAACTTTGCACTGGTCCCTTCGTGGGATGATCCCTGATGCACTGGTCCCTTCGTGGGATGATCCCTGATGCACTGGTCCCTTCATGGGATGATCTTTCATACACTGGTCCCTTCATGGGATGATCTCTGATGCACTGGTCCCTTCATGGGATGATCTCTGATGCACTGGTCCCTTCATGGGATGATCTCTGATGCACTGGTCCCTTCATGGGATGATCTCTGATGCACTGGTCCCTTCATGGGATGATCTTTAATGCCCTGGTCCCTTCATGGGATGATCTTGCATACCTCTAATCTGAGTGCTGTGATGCACTGGTCCCTTCAAGGGATGACCTTGATGCACTGGTCCCTTCAAGGGATGATCTCTGATGCACAGGTCCCTTCATGGGCTGATCTCTGATGCACAGGTCCCTTCATGGGCTGATCTCTGATGCACTGGTCCCTTCACGGGATGATCTCTGATGCACTGGTCCCTTCACGGGATGCTCTCTGATGCACTGGTCCCTTCACGGGATGCTCTCTGATGCACTGGTCCCTTCATGGGATGCTCTCTGATGCACTGGTCCCTTCATGTGATGCTCTCTGATGCACTGGTCCCTTCATGGGATGATCTCTGATGCACTGGTCCCTTCATGGGATGATCTCTGATGCACTGGTCCCTTCATGGGATGATCTCTGCTGCACTGGCCCCTTCATGGGAGGATCTCTGCTGCACTGGTCCCTTCATGGGATGATCTTGCGTACCTCTAATCTGAGTGCTGTGATGCACTGGTCCCTTCATGGGATGATCTTGCGTACCTCTAATCTGAGTGCTGTGATGCACTGGTCCCTTCATGGGATGATCTTGATGCACTGGTCCCTTCATGGGATGCTCTCTGATGCACCGGTCCCTTCACGGGATGATCTCTGATGCACCGGTCCCTTCACGGGATGATCTCTGATGCACTGGTCCCTTCACGGGATGATCTCTGATGCACTGGTCCCTTCACGGGATGATCTCTGATGCACTGGTCCCTTCACGGTATGATCTCTGATGCACTGGTCCCTTCATGGGATGATCTCTGATGCACTGGTCCCTTCATGGGATGATCTCTGATGCACTGGTCCCTTCATGGGATGATCTCTGATGCACTGGTCCCTTCATGGGATGATCTCTGATGCACTGGTCCCTTCAAGGGATGATCTCTATGCCCTGGTCCCTTCAAGGGATGATCTCTGATGCACTGGTCCCTTCATGGGATGATCTCTGATGCACTGGTCCCTTCATGGGATGATCTTTGATGCACTAATGGTCCCTTCATGGGTTGATCTTTGATGCACTGGTCCCTTCATGGGCTGATCTCTGATGCACTGGTCCCTTCATGGGATGATCTTGCATACATCTAATCTGAGTGCTGTGATGCACTGTTCCCTTCAAGGGATGATCTTGATGCACTGGTCCCTTCATGGGATGATCTCTGATGCACTGGTCCCTTCATGGGATGATCTCTGATGCACTGGTCCCTTCATGGGATGATCTCTGATGCACTGGTCCCTTCATGGGATGATCTCTGCACTGGTCCCTTCATGGGATGATCTTTGCACTGGTCCCTTCACGGGATGATCTCTGATGCACTGGTCCCTTCACGGGATGATCTCTGATGCACTGGTCCCTTCACGGGATGATCTCTGATGCACTGGTCCCTTCACGGGATGATCTCTGATGCACTGGTCCCTTCACGGGATGATCTCTGATGCACTGGTCCCTTCACGGGATGATCTCTGATGCACGGGTCCCTTCACGGGATGATCTCTGATGCACGGGTCCCTTCACGGGATGATCTCTGATGCACTGGTCCCTTCACGGGATGATCTCTGATGCACTGGTCCCTTCACGGGATGCTCTCTGATGCACTGGTCCCTTCACGGGATGCTCTCTGATGCACTGGTCCCTTCACGGGATGATCTCTGATGCACTGGTCCCTTCATGGGATGATCTCTGATGCACTGGTCCCTTCATGGGAGGATCTTTGATGCACTAGTCCCTTCATGGGATGATCTTGCATACCTCTAATCTGAGCTGTGATGCACTGGTCCCTTCATGGGATGATCTTTCATACACTGGTCCCTTCACGGGATGATCTCTGATGCACTGGTCCCTTCATGGGATGATCTCTGATGCACTGGTCCCTTCATGGGATGATCTCTGATGCACTGGTCCCTTCATGGGATGATCTCTGATGCACTGGTCCCTTCACGGGATGATCTCTGATGCACTGGCCCCTTCACGGGAGGATCTCTGCTGCACTGGCCCCTTCATGGGAGGATCTCTGAAGCACTGGTCCCTTCATGGGATGATCTTGCGTACCTCTAATCTGAGTGCTGTGATGCACTGGTCCCTTCATGGGATGATCTTGCGTACCTCTAATCTGAGTGCTGTGATGCACTGGTCCCTTCATGGGATGATCTTGATGCACTGGTCCCTTCATGGGATGATCTCTGATGCACTGGTCCCTTCACGGGATGATCTCTGATGCACTGGTCCCTTCACGGGATGATCTCTGATGCACTGGTCCCTTCACGGGATGATCTCTGATGCACTGGTCCCTTCACGGGATGATCTCTGATGCACTGGTCCCTTCACGGGATGATCTCTGATGCACTGGTCCCTTCATGGGATGATCTCTGATGCACTGGTCCCTTCACGGGAGGATCTTTGATGCACTAGTCCCTTCATGGGATGATCTTGCATACCTCTAATCTGAGCTGTGATGCACTGGTCCCTTCACGGGATGATCTCTGATGCACTGGTCCCTTCACGGGATGATCTCTGATGCACTGGTCCCTTCACGGGATGATCTCTGATGCACTGGTCCCTTCACGGGATGATCTCTGATGCACTGGTCCCTTCACGGGATGATCTCTGATGCACTGGTCCCTTCACGGGATGATCTCTGATGCACTGGTCCCTTCACGGGATGATCTCTGATGCACTGGTCCCTTCACGGGATGATCTCTGATGCACTGGTCCCTTCACGGGATGATCTCTGATGCACTGGTCCCTTCACGGGATGATCTCTGATGCACTGGTCCCTTCACGGGATGATCTCTGATGCACTGGTCCCTTCACGGGATGATCTCTGATGCACTGGTCCCTTCATGGGATGATCTCTGATGCACTGGTCCCTTCATGGGATGATCTTTCATACACTGGTCCCTTCACGGGATGATCTCTGATGCACTGGTCCCTTCACGGGATGATCTCTGATGCACTGGTCCCTTCATGGGATGATCTCTGCTGCACTGGTCCCTTCATGGGATGATCTCTGCTGCACTGGCCCCTTCATGGGAGGATCTCTGCTGCACTGGCCCCTTCATGGGAGGATCTCTGAAGCACTGGTCCCTTCATGGGATGATCTTGCGTACCTCTAATCTGAGTGCTGTGATGCACTGGTCCCTTCATGGGATGATCTTGCGTACCTCTAATCTGAGTGCTGTGATGCACTGGTCCCTTCATGGGATGATCTTGATGCACTGGTCCCTTCATGGGATGCTCTCTGATGCACTGGTCCCTTCATGGGATGATCTCTGATGCACTGGTCCCTTCACGGGATGATCTCTGATGCACCGGTCCCTTCACGGGATGATCTTTGATGCACTGGTCCCTTCACGGGATGATCTCTGATGCACTGGTCCCTTCACGGGATGATCTCTGATGCACTGGTCCCTTCACGGGATGATCTCTGATGCACTGGTCCCTTCACGGGATGATCTCTGATGCACTGGTCCCTTCACGGGATGATCTCTGATGCACTGGTCCCTTCACGGGATGATCTCTGATGCACTGGTCCCTTCACGGGATGCTCTCTGATGCACTGGTCCCTTCATGGGATGATCTCTGATGCACTGGTCCCTTCATGGGATGCTCTCTGATGCACTGGTCCCTTCATGGGATGCTCTCTGATGCACTGGTCCCTTCATGGGATGATCTCTGATGCACTGGTCCCTTCATGGGATGATCTCTGATGCACTGGTCCCTTCATGGGAGGATCTTTGATGCACTAGTCCCTTCATGGGATGATCTTGCATACCTCTAATCTGAGCTGTGATGCACTGGTCCCTTCATGGGATGATCTTTCATACACTGGTCCCTTCACGGGATGATCTCTGATGCACTGGTCCCTTCATGGGATGATCTCTGCTGCACTGGTCCCTTCATGGGATGATCTCTGATGCACTGGTCCCTTCATGGGATGATCTCTGATGCACTGGTCCCTTCATGGGATGATCTCTGCTGCACTGGCCCCTTCATGGGAGGATCTCTGATGCACTGGCCCCTTCATGGGAGGATCTCTGATGCACTGGCCCCTTCATGGGAGGATCTCTGATGCACTGGCCCCTTCATGGGAGGATCTCTGATGCACTGGCCCCTTCATGGGAGGATCTCTGATGCACTGGCCCCTTCATGGGAGGATCTCTGATGCACTGGCCCCTTCATGGGAGGATCTCTGATGCACTGGCCCCTTCATGGGATGATCTCTGATGCACTGGCCCCTTCATGGGATGATCTCTGATGCACTGGTCCCTTCACGGGATGATCTCTGATGCACTGGTCCCTTCACGGGATGATCTCTGACGCACTGGTCCCTTCACGGGATGATCTCTGATGCACTGGTCCCTTCACGGGATGATCTCTGATGCACTGGTCCCTTCACGGGATGATCTCTGATGCACTGGTCCCTTCACGGGATGATCTCTGATGCACTGGTCCCTTCACGGGATGATCTCTGATGCACTGGTCCCTTCACGGGATGATCTCTGATGCACTGGTCCCTTCACGGGATGATCTCTGAAGCACTGGTCCCTTCATGGGATGATCTTGCATACCTCTAATCTGAGTGCTGTGATGCACTGGTCCCTTCATGGGTTGATCTTTGATGCACTGGTCCCTTCCCAGGATGATCTTGCATACCTCTAATCTGAGTGCTGTGATGCACTGGTCCCTTAACGGGATGATCTCTGAAGCACTGGTCCCTTCATGGGATGATCTTGCGTACCTCTAATCTGAGTGCTGTGATGCACTGGTCCCTTCATGGGATGATCTTGCGTACCTCTAATCTGAGTGCTGTGATGCACTGGTCCCTTCATGGGATGATCTTGATGCACTGGTCCCTTCATGGGATGCTCTCTGATGCACTGGTCCCTTCATGGGATGCTCTCTGATGCACTGGTCCCTTCATGGGATGATCTCTGATGCACTGGTCCCTTCATGGGAGGATCTTTGATGCACTAGTCCCTTCATGGGATGATCTTGCATACCTCTAATCTGAGCTGTGATGCACTGGTCCCTTCATGGGATCATCTTTCATACACTGGTCCCTTCATGGGATGATCTTTCATGCACTTGTCCCTTCATGGGATGATCTTTGATGCACTGGTCCCTTCATGGGATGATCTTTGATGCAATGGTCCCTTCATGGGATCATCTTGCATACCTCTAATCTCAGTGCTGTGATGCACTGGTCCCTTCACGGGATGATCTTTGATGAACCGGTCCCTTCACGGGATGATCTTTGATGAACCGGTCCCTTCACGGGATGATCTTTGATGAACCGGTCCCTTCACGGGATGATCTTTGATGAACCGGTCCCTTCACGGGATGATCTTTGATGCACCGGTCCCTTCACGGGATGATCTTTGCACTGGTTCCTTTACGGGATGAACTTGCATACCTTTTATCTTAGTGCTGTGATGCACTGGTCCCTTCAAGGGATGACCTTGATGCACTGTTCCCTTCAAGGGATGATCTTGATGCACTGGTCCCTTCATGGGATGATCTCTGATGCACTGGTCCCTTCATGGGATGATCTCTGATGCACTGGTCCCTTCATGGGATGATCTCTGATGCACTGGTCCCTTCATGGGATGATCCCTGCACTGGTCCCTTCATGGGATGATCTCTGCACTGGTCCCTTCATGGGATGATCTTTGCACTGGTCCCTTCACGGGATGATCTCTGATGAACTGGTCCCTTCACGGGATGATCTCTGATGAACTGGTCCCTTCACGGGATGATCTCTGATGAACTGGTCCCTTCACGGGATGATCTCTGATGCACTGGTCCCTTCACGGGATGATCTCTGATGCACTGGTCCCTTCACGGGATGATCTCTGATGCACTGGTCCCTTCACGGGATGATCTCTGATGCACTGGTCCCTTCACGGGATGATCTCTGATGCACTGGTCCCTTCACGGGATGATCTCTGATGCACTGGTCCCTTCACGGGATGATCTCTGATGCACTGGTCCCTTCACGGGATGATCTCTGATGCACTGGTCCCTTCACGGGATGATCTCTGATGCACTGGTCCCTTCACGGGATGATCTCTGATGCACTGGTCCCTTCACGGGATGATCTCTGATGCACTGGTCCCTTCACGGGATGATCTCTGATGCACTGGTCCCTTCACGGGATGATCTCTGATGCACTGGTCCCTTCACGGGATGATCTCTGATGCACTGGTCCCTTCACGGGATGATCTCTGATGCACTGGTCCCTTCACGGGATGATCTCTGATGCACTGGTCCCTACTTGGGATGATCTCTGATGCACTGGTCCCTTCATGGGATGATCTCTGATGCACTGGTCCCTTCATGGGATGATCTCTGATGCACTGGTCCCTTCATGGGATGATCTCTGATGCACTGGTCCCTTCATGGGATGATCTTGCATACCTCTAATATGATCTCTGATGCACTGGCCCCTTCATGGGATGATCTCTGATGCACTGGCCCCTTCATGGGATGATCTTTGATGCACTGGTCCCTTCATGGCATGATCTTTGCACTGGTCCCTTCATGGCATGATCTTTGCACTGGTCCCTTCACGAGATGATCTCTGATGCACTGGTCCCTTCACGGGATGGTCTTTGATGCACTGGTCCCTTCACGGGATGGTCTTTGATGCACTGGTCCCTTCATGGGATGATCTTTGATGCACTGGTCCCTCCATGGGATGATCTTTGCACTGGTCCCTTCATGGGATGGGCTTTGATGCACTGGTCCCTTCATGGGATGGGCTTTGATGCACTGGTCCCTTCATGGGATGGGCTTTGATGCACTGGTCCCTTTATTGGATAGGCTTTGATGCACTGGTCCCTTTATTGGATAGGCTTTGATGCACTGGTCCCTTCATGGGATGATCTTTAATACCCTGTTCCCTTCATGGGATGATCTCTGATGCACTGGTCCCTTCATGGGATGATCTCTGATGCACTGGTCCCTTCATAGGATGATCTCTGATGCACTGGTCCTTTCATGGGATCTTTGCACTAGTCCCTTCATGGGATGATCTTTGATGCACTGGTCCCTTCATGAGATGATCTTTGATGCACTGGTCCCTTCATGGGATGATCTTTGACACACTGGTCCCTTCATGGGATCGCTGAGGCCCTGGTCCCTTCTTGGGATGGTCTTTGATGCACTGGTCCCTTCATGGGATGATCTCTGATGCACTGGTCCCTTCATGCGATCGCTGAGGCCCTGGTCCCTTCATGGGATGGTCTTTTATGCACTGGTTCCTTCTCGGGATGATCTTGCACAGCTCTCTAATCTGAGAGCTGTGATGCACTGGTCCCTCCTTGGGATGATCTTTGATGCACTGGTCCCTCCATGGGATGATCTTTGATGCACTGGTCCCTCCATGGGATGATCTTTGATGCACTGGTCCCTCCATGGGATGGGCTTTGATGCACTGGTCCCTTCATGGGATGGGCTTTGATGCACTGGTCCCTTCATGGGATGGGCTTTGATGCACTGGTCCCTTCATGGGATGGGCTTTGATGCACTGGTCCCTTCATGGGATGGGCTTTGATGCACTGGTCCCTTCATGGGATGGGCTTTGATGCACTGGTCCCTTCATGGGATGATCTCTGATGCACTGGTCCCTTCATGGGATGATCTCTGATGCACTGGTCCCTTCATGGGATGATCTTTGATGCCCTGGTCCCTTCATGGGATGATCTCTGATGCACTGGTCCCTTCATGGGATGATCTTTAATGCACTGGTCCCTTCATGGGTGATCTTGCATTCCTCTAATCTGAGTGCTGTGATGCACTGGTCCCTTCACGGGATGATCCCTGATGCACTGGTCCCTTCGTGGGATGATCCCTGATGCACTGGTCCCTTCGTGGGATGATCCCTGATGCACTGGTCCCTTCGTGGGATGATCCCTGATCCCTTCGTGGGATGATCCCTGATGCACTGGTCCCTTCGTGGGATGATCCCTGATGCACTGGTCCCTTCGTGGGATGATCCCTGATGCACTGGTCCCTTCGTGGGATGATCCCTGATGCACTGGTCCCTTCGTGGGATGATCCCTGATGCACTGGTCCCTTCGTGGGATGATCCCTGATGCACTGGTCCCTTCGTGGGATGATCCCTGATGCACTGGTCCCTTCGTGGGATGATCCCTGATGCACTGGTCCCTTCGTGGGATGATCCCTGATGCACTGGTCCCTTCGTGGGAGGATCCCTGATGCACTGGTCCCTTCGTGGGAGGATCCCTGATGCACTGGTCCCTTCGTGGGAGGATCCCTGATGCGCTGGTCCCTTCGTGGGAGGATCCCTGATGCGCTGGTCCCTTCGTGGGAGGATCCCTGATGCACTGGTCCCTTCGTGGGAGGATCCCTGATGCACTGGTCCCTTCGTGGGAGGATCCCTGATGCACTGGCCCCTTCGTGGGAGGATCTCTGATGCACTGTTTTCTTCATGGGTAGATCTTTGATGCACTGGTCCCTTCATGGGATGAACTTGCATACCTCTAATCTGAGTGCTGTGATGCACTGGTCCGTTCATGGGATGATCTTGACGCACTGGTCCCTTCATGGGATGATCTCTGATGCCCTGGTCCCTTCATGGGATGATCTCTGATGCACTGTTTTCTTCATGGGTAGATCTTTGATGCACTGGTCCCTTCATGGGATGAACTTGCATACCTCTAATCTGAGTGCTGTGATGCACTGGTCCCTTCACGGGATTAACTTTGCACTGGTCCCTTCACGGGATTAACTTTGCACTGGTCCCTTCACGGGATTAACTTTGCACTGGTCCCTTCACGGGATGAACTTTGCACTGGTCCCTTCACGGGATGAACTTTGCACTGGTCCCTTCACGGGATGAACTTTGCACTGGTCCCTTCACGGGATGAACTTTGCACTGGTCCCTTCACGGGATGAACTTTGCACTGGTCCCTTCACGGGGTGAACTTTGCACTGGTCCCTTCACGGGGTGAACTTTGCACTGGTCCCTTCACGGGATGAACTTTGCACTGGTCCCTTCACGGGATGAACTTTGCACTGGTCCCTTCACGGGATGAACTTTGCACTGGTCCCTTCACGGGATGAACTTTGCACTGGTCCCTTCACGGGATGATCTCTGATGCAGTGGTCCCTTCACGGGATGATCTCTGATGCAGTGGTCCCTTCACGGGATGATCTCTGATGCAGTGGTCCCTTCACGGGATGATCTCTGATGCACTGGTCCCTTCACGGGATGATCTCTGATGCACTGGTCCCTTCACGGGATGATCTCTGATGCACTGGTCCCTTCACGGGATGATCTCTGATGCACTGGTCCCTTCACGGGATGATCTCTGATGCACTGTTTTCTTCATGGGTAGATCTCTGATGCACTGGCCCCTTTATGGGATGATCTTTGATGCCCTGGTCCCTTTATGGGATGTTCCTGCAGACCTCTAATGAGTGCTGTGATGCACTGGTCCGTTCATGGGATGATCTTGACGCACTGGTCCCTTCATGGGATGATCTCTGATGCCCTGGTCCCTTCATGGGATGATCTCTGATGCACTGTTTTCTTCATGGGTAGATCTTTGATGCACTGGTCCCTTCATGGGATGAACTTGCATACCTCTAATCTGAGTGCTGTGATGCACTGGTCCCTTCACGGGATTAACTTTGCACTGGTCCCTTCACGGGATTAACTTTGCACTGGTCCCTTCACGGGATTAACTTTGCACTGGTCCCTTCACGGGATTAACTTTGCACTGGTCCCTTCACGGGATGAACTTTGCACTGATCCCTTCATGGGATGATCTCTGATGCACTGGCCCCTTCATGGGGATGATCTCTGATGCACTGGTCCCTTCATGGGGATGATCTCTGATGCACTGGTCCCTTCATGGGATGATCTCTGATGCACTGGTCCCTTCATGGGATGATCTTTGATGCACTGGCCCCTTCATGGGGATGATCTCTGATGCACTGGCCCCTTCATGGGGATGATCTCTGATGCACTTGTCCCTTCATGGGATGATCTCTGATGCACTGGTCCCTTCATGGGATGATCTGGTCCCTTCACGGCATGATCTTTGCACTGGTCCCTTCACGGGATGTTTGATGCACTAATGGTCTCTTCACGGGATGATCTCTGATGCACCGGTCCCTTCACGGGATGATCTCTGATGCACCGGTCCCTTCACGGGATGATCTCTGATGCACCGGTCCCTTCACGGGATGATCTCTGATGCACCGGTCCCTTCACGGGATGATCTCTGATGCACCGGTCCCTTCACGGGATGATCTCTGATGCACCGGTCCCTTCACGGGATGATCTCTGATGCACCGGTCCCTTCACGGGATGATCTCTGATGCACCGGTCCCTTCACGGGATGATCTCTGATGCACCGGTCCCTTCACGGGATGATCTCTGATGCACCGGTCCCTTCACGGGATGATCTCTGATGCACCGGTCCCTTCACGGGATGATCTCTGATGCACCGGTCCCTTCACGGGATGATCTCTGATGCACCGGTCCCTTCACGGGATGATCTCTGATGCACCGGTCCCTTCACGGGATGATCTCTGATGCACCGGTCCCTTCACGGGATGATCTCTGATGCACCGGTCCCTTCACGGGATGATCTCTGATGCACCGGTCCCTTCACGGGATGATCTCTGATGCACCGGTCCCTTCACGGGATGATCTCTGATGCACCGGTCCCTTCACGGGATGATCTCTGATGCACCGGTCCCTTCACGGGATGATCTCTGATGCACCGGTCCCTTCACGGGATGATCTCTGATGCACCGGTCCCTTCACGGGATGATCTCTGATGCACTGGTCCCTTCACGGGATGATCTTTGCACTGGTCCCTTCATGGGATGATCTCTGATGCACTGGTCCCTTCATGGGATGATCTCTGATGCACTGGTCCCTTCATGGGATGATCTCTGATGCACTGGTCCCTTCTTGGGATGATCTCTGATGCACTGGTCCCTTCTTGGGATGATCTTTGATGCACTGGCCCCTTCACGGGATGATCTCTGATGCACTGGCCCCTTCACGGGATGATCTCTGATGCACTGGCCCCTTCACGGGATGCTCTGATGCACTGGCCCCTTCACGGGATGCTCTGATGCACTGGCCCCTTCACGGGATGCTCTGATGCACTGGCCCCTTTACGGGATGCTCTGATGCACTGGCCCCTTCACGGGATGCTCTGATGCACTGGCCCCTTCACGGGATGCTCTCTGATGCACTGGCCCCTTCACGGGATGATCTTTGATGAACTGGTCCCTTCACGGGATGATCTTTGATGAACTGGTCCCTTCATGGGATGATCTTTGATGCACTGGTCCCTTCATGGGATGATCTTTGATGCACTGGTCCCTTCATGGGATGATCTTTGATGCACTGGTCCCTTCATGGGATGATCTTTGATGCACTGGTCCCTTCACGGGATGATCTTTGATGCCCTGGTCCCTTCACGGGATGATCTTTGATGCCCCGGTCCCTTCACGGGATGATCTTTGATGCACTCGTCCCTTCACGGGATGATCTTTGATGCACTGGTTCCTTCACGGGATGATCTTGCATACCTCTAATCTGAGTGCTGTGTTGCTCTGGTCCATTCATGGGATCATCTTTGATGCACTGGTCCCTTCATGGGATCATCTTTGCACTGGTCCTTTCATGGGATGATCTTGCATACCTCTAATCTGAGCTATGATGCACTAGTCCCTTCATGGGATGATCTCTGATCTGGTCCCTTCATGGGATGATCTTTATTGCACTGGTCCCTTCATTGGATGATCTTTGATGCACTAATGGTCCCTTCATGGGATGATCTTTGATGCACTGGTCCCTTCATGGGACGATCTTTAATGCCCTGGTCCCTTCATGGAATTATCTTGCATACCTCTAATCTGAGTGCTGTGATGCAATTGTCCCTTAATGGGATGATCTCTGATGCACTGGCCCCTTCATGGGATGATCTCTGATGCACTGGCCCCTTCATGGGATGATCTCTGATGCACTGGTCCCTTCATGGGATGATCTCTGATGCACTGGTCCCTTCATGGGATGATCTCTGATGCACTGGTCCCTTCATGGGATCGCTGAGGCCCTGGTCCCTTCATGGGATGGTCTTGCATACTTCTAATCTCAGTGCTGTGATGCACTGGTCCCTTCATGGGATGATCTTTGACGCACTGCTCCCTTCATGGGATGATCTTTGACGCACTGGTCCCTTCATGGGATGATCTTCCATACCTCTAATCAGAGTACTGTGATATACTGGTCCCTTCATGGGATGATCTTGGATGCACTGGTCCTTTATGGGATGATCTTGGATGCACTGGTCCTTTATGGGATGATCTTGGATGCACTGGTACCTTCATGGGATGATTTCTGATGCACTGGTCCCTTCATGGGATGATCTTTGATTCACTAATGGTCCCTTCATGGGTTGATCTTTGATGCACTGGTCCCTTCATGGGGATTATCTTGCATACCTCTAATCTGAGTGCTGTGATGCACTGGTCCCTTCATGGGATGATCTCTGCACTCGTCCATTCATGGGATGATCTCTGATGCACTGGTCCCTTCATGGGATGATCTCTGATGCACTGGTCCCTTCATGGGATGATCTCTGATGCACTGGTCCCTTCATGGGATGATCTCTGATGCACTGGTCCCTTCATGGGATGATCTCTGATGCACTGGTCCCTTCACGGGATGATCTCTGATGCACTGGTCCCTTCACGGGATGATCTCTGATGCACTGGTCCCTTCACGGGATGATCTCTGATGCACTGGTCCCTTCACGGGATGATCTCTGATGCACTGGTCCCTTCACGGGATGATCTCTGATGCACTGGTCCCTTCACGGGATGATCTCTGATGCACGGGTCCCTTCACGGGATGATCTCTGATGCACGGGTCCCTTCACGGGATGATCTCTGATGCACGGGTCCCTTATGGGATGATCTCTGATGCACGGGTCCCTTCATGGGATGATCTCTGATGCACGGGTCCCTTCATGGGATGATCTTTGATGCACTGGTCCCTTCATGGGATGATCTCTGATGCACTGGCCCCTTCATGGGATGATCTTGCATACCTCTAATCTGAGTGCTGTGATGCACTGGCCCCTTCATGGGATGATCTCTGATGCACTGGCCCCTTCATGGGATGATCTCTGATGCACTGGCCCCTTCATGGGATGATCTCTGATGCACTGGCCCCTTCATGGGATGATCTCTGATGCACTGGCCCCTTCATGGGATGATCTCTGATGCACTGGCCCCTTCACGGGATGATCTCTGATGCACTGGTCCCTTCACGGGATGATCTTTGATTCACTGGTCCCTTCATGGGATGATCTTGCATACCCCTAATCTGAGTGCTGTGATATACTGGTCCCTTCATGGGATGATCTTGATGCACTGGTCCCTTCACGGGATGATCTCTGATGCACTGGTCCTTTCACGGGATGATCTCTGATGCACTGGTCCCTTCACGGGATGATCTCTGATGCACTGGTCCCTTCACGGGATGATCTCTGATGCACTGGTCCCTTCACGGGATGATCTCTGATGCACTGGTCCCTTCACGGGATGATCTCTGATGCACTGGTCCCTTCACGGGATGATCTCTGATGCACTGGTCCCTTCACGGGATGATCTCTGATGCACTGGTCCCTTCACGGGATGATCTCTGATGCACTGGTCCCTTCACGGGATGATGTTGCATACCTCTAATCGGAGTGCTGTGATGCACTGGTCCCTTCACGGGATGATCTTGCATACCTCTAATCTGAGTGCTGTGATGCACTGGTCCCTTCATGGGATGATCTCTGATGCACTGGTCCCTTCATGGGATGATCTCTGATGCACTGGTCCCTTCATGGGATGATCTCTGATGCACTGGTCCCTTCATGGGATGATCTCTGATGCACTGGTCCCTTCATGGGATGATCTCTGATGCACTCGTCCCTTCATGGGATGATCTTTAATGCACTGGTCCCTTCATGGGTGATCTTGCACACCTCTAATCTGAGTGCTGTGATGCACTTGTCCCTTCATGAGATGATCTCTGCACTTGTCCCTTCATGAGATGATCTCTGCACTTGTCCCTTCATGAGATGATCTCTGCACTTGTCCCTTCATGGGATGATCTCTGATGCTCTGGCCCCTTCATGGGATGATCTCTGATGCTCTGGTCACTTCATGGGATGATCTTTGATGCACTGGTCACTTCATGGGATGATCTCTGATGCACTGGTCACTTCACGAGATGATCTCTGATGCACTGGTCCCTTCACGAGATGATCTCTGGTGCACTGGTCCCTTCACGGGATGATCTCTGATGCACTGGTCCCTTCACGGGATGATCTCTGATGCACTGGTCCCTTCACGGGATGATCTCTGATGCACTGGTCCCTTCACGGGATGATCTCTGATGCACTGGTCCCTTCACGGGATGATCTCTGATGCACTGGTCCCTTCACGGGATGATCTCTGATGCACTGGTCCCTTCACGGGATGATCTCTGATGCACTGGTCCCTTCACGGGATGATCTCTGATGCACTGGTCCCTTCACGGGATGATCTCTGATGCACTGGTCCCTTCACGGGATGATCTCTGATGCACTGGTCCCTTCACGGGATGATCTCTGATGCACTGGTCCCTTCACGGGATGATCTCTGATGCACTGGTCCCTTCACGGGATGATCTCTGATGCACTGGCCCCTTCACGGGATGATCTTTGATGCACTGGTCCCTTCATGGGATGATCTTGCATACCTCTAATCTGAGTGCTGTGATGCACTGGTCCCTTCATGGAATGATCTCTGATGCACTGGTCCCTTCATGGGATGATCTCTGATGCACTGGTCCCTTCATGGGATGATCTCTGATGCACTGGTCCCTTCATGGGATGATCTCTGATGCACTGGTCCCTTCATGGGATGATCTCTGATGCACTGGTCCCTTCATGGGATGATCTCTGATGCACTAATGGTCCCTTCATGGGATGATCTTTGATGCACTAATGGTCCCTTCATGGGTTGATCTCTGATGCACTGGTCCCTTCATGGCATGATCTCTGATGCCCTGGTCCCTTCATGGCATGATCTCTGATGCCCTGGTCCCTTCATGGGATGATCTCTGATGCCCTGGTCCCTTCATGGGATGATCTCTGATGCCCTGGTCCCTTCATGGGATGATCTTGCATACCTCTAATCTGAGTGCTGTGATGCACTGGTCCCTTCATGGGATGATCTTTGATGCACTGTTCCCTTCATGGGATGATCTTTGATGCACTGGTCCCCTAATGGGATGATCTCTGATGCACTGGTCCCCTAATGGGATGATCTCTGATGCACTGGTCCCCTAATGGGATGATCTCTGATGCTCTGGCCCCTTCATGGGATGATCTCTGATGCACTGGCCCCTTCATGGGATGATCTCTGATGCAGTGGCCCCTTCATGGGATGATCTCTGATGCACTTACCCCTTCATGGGATCGCTGAGGCCCTGGTCCCTTCACGGGATGATCTCTGATGCACTGGTCCCTTCACGGGAGGATCTCTGATGCACTGGTCCCTTCACGGGAGGATCTCTGATGCACTGGTCCCTTCACGGGAGGATCTCTGATGCACTGGTCCCTTCACGGGAGGATCTCTGATGCACTGGTCCCTTCACGGGAGGATCTCTGATGCCCTGGTCCCTTCACGGGATGATCTTTGATGAACTGGTCCCTTCACGGCATGATCTTTGAACTGGTCCCTTCACGGGATGATCTTTGATGCACCGGTCCCTTCACGGGATGATCTTTGCACTGGTTCCTTCACGGGATGAACTTGCATACCTTTTATCTTAGTGCTGTGATGCACTGGTCCCTTCATGGGATGATCTCTGATGCACTGGTCCCTTCATGGGATGATCTTTGACGCACTGGTCCCTTCATGGGATGATCTTTGACGCACTGGTCCCTTCATGGGATGATCTTTGACGCACTGGTCCCTTCATGGGATGATCTTGGATGCACTGGTCCCTTCATGGGATGATCTTGGATGCACTGGTCCCTTCATGGGATGATCTTGGATGCACTGGTCCCTTCATGGGATGATCTTGGATGCACTGGTCCCTTCATGGGATGATCTTTGATGCACTAATGGTCCCTTCATGGGATGATCTTTGATGCACTGGTCCCTTCATGGGATTATCTTGCATACCTCTAATCTGAGTGCTGTGATGCACTGGTCCCTTCATGGGATGATCTCTGATGCACTGGTCCCTTCATGGGATGATCTCTGATGCACTCGTCCCTTCATGGGATGATCTCTGATGCACTGGTCCCTTCATGGGATGATCTCTGATGCACTGGTCCCTTCATGGGATGATCTCTGATGCACTGGTCCCTTCATGGGATGATCTCTGATGCACTGGTCCCTTCATGGGATGATCTCTGATGCACTGGTCCCTTCACGGGATGATCTCTGATGCCCTGGTCCCTTCATGGGATCGCTGAGGCCCTGGTCCCTTCATGGGATGGTCTTTTATGCACTGGTTCCTTCTCGGGATGATCTTGCACAGCTCTCTAATCTGAGAGCTGTGATGCACTGGTCCCTCCATGGGATGATCTTTGATGCACTGGTCCCTCCATGGGATGATCTTTGATGCACTGGTCCCTCCATGGGATGATCTTTGATGCACTGGTCCCTCCATGGGATGATCTTTGATGCACTGGTCCCTCCATGGGATGATCTTTGATGCACTGGTCCCTTCATGGGATGGGTTTTGATGCACTGGTCCCTTCATGGGATGGTCTTTGATGCACTGGTCCCTTCATGGGATGATCTTTAATACCCTGTTCCCTTCATGGGATGATCTTGCATATCTCTAATCGGAGTGCTGTGATGCACTGGTCCCTTCATGGGATGATCTCTGATGCACTGGTCCCTTCATGGAATCATCTCTGATGCACTGGTCCCTTCACGGGATGATCTCTGATGCACTGGTCCCTTCACGGGATGATCTCTGATGCACTGGTCCCTTCACGGGATGATCTCTGATGCACTGGTCCCTTCACGGGATGATCTCTGATGCACTGGTCCCTTCACGGGATGATCTCTGATGCCCTGGTCCCTTCACGGGATGATCTCTGATGCCCTGGTCCCTTCACGGGATGATCTCTGATGCCCTGGTCCCTTCATGGGATGATCTCTGATGCACTGGTCCCTTCATGGGATGATCTCTGATGCACTGGCCCCTTCATGGGATGATCTCTGATGCACTGGCCCCTTCATGGGATCGCTGAGGCCCTGGTCCCTTCATGGGATGGTCTTGCATACCTCTAATCTCAGTGCTGTGATGCACTGGTCCCTTCACGGGATGATCTTTGATGAACTGGTCCCTTCACGGGATGATCTTTGATGAACTGGTCCCTTCACGGGATGATCTTTGATGCACCGGTCCCTTCACGGGATGATCTTTGCACTGGTTCCTTCACGGGATGAACTTGCATACCTTTTATCTTAGTGCTGTGATGCACTGGTCCCTTCATGGGATGATCTTTGACGCACTGGTCCCTTCATGGGATTATCTTTGACGCACTGGTCCCTTCATGGGATGATCTTTGACGCACTGGTCCCTTCATGGGATGATCTTGACGCACTGGTCCCTTCATGGGATGATCTCTGATGCACTGGTCCCTTCATGGGATGATCTTTGATGCACTAATGGTCCCTTCATGGGTTGATCTTTGATGCACTGGTCCCTTCATGGGATTATCTTGCATACCTCTAATCTGAGTGCTGTGATGCACTGGTCCCTTCATGGGATGATCTCTGATGCACTGGTCCCTTCATGGGATGATCTCTGATGCACTGGTCCCTTCATGGGATGATCTCTGATGCACTGGTCCCTTCATGGGATGATCTCTGATGCACTGGTCCCTTCATGGG
This sequence comes from Triturus cristatus, assembly GCF_964204655.1. Classification (NCBI taxonomy): domain Eukaryota; kingdom Metazoa; phylum Chordata; class Amphibia; order Caudata; family Salamandridae; genus Triturus; species Triturus cristatus. Next base: position 410,275,396 of record NC_140588.1, on the reverse strand, counting down.
ATGATCTCTGATGCACTGGTCCCTTCATGGGATGATCTCTGATGCACTGGTCCCTTCACGGGATGATCTCTGATGCACTGGTCCCTTCACGGGATGATCTCTGATGCACTGGTCCCTTCACGGGATGATCTCTGATGCACTGGTCCCTTCACGGGATGATCTCTGATGCACTGGTCCCTTCACGGGATGATCTCTGATGCACTGGTCCCTTCACGGGATGATCTCTGATGCACTGGTCCCTTCACGGGATGATCTCTGATGCACTGGTCCCTTCACGGGATGATCTCTGATGCACTGGTCCCTTCACGGGATGATCTCTGATGCACTGGTCCCTTCACGGGATGATCTCTGATGCACTGGTCCCTTCACGGGATGATCTCTGATGCACTGGTCCCTTCACGGGATGATCTCTGATGCACTGGTCCCTTCACGGGATGATCTCTGATGCACTGGTCCCTTCACGGGATGATCTCTGATGCACTGGTCCCTTCACGGGATGATCTCTGATGCCCTGGTCCCTTCACGGGATGATCTCTGATGCCCTGGTCCCTTCACGGGATGATCTCTGATGCCCTGGTCCCTTCACGGGATGATCTCTGATGCCCTGGTCCCTTCACGGGATGATCTCTGATGCCCTGGTCCCTTCACGGGATGATCTCTGATGCCCTGGTCCCTTCACGGGATGATCTCTGATGCCCTGGTCCCTTCACGGGATGATCTCTGATGCCCTGGTCCCTTCACGGGATGATCTCTGATGCCCTGGTCCCTTCACGGGATGATCTCTGATGCCCTGGTCCCTTCACGGGATGATCTCTGATGCCCTGGTCCCTTCACGGGATGATCTCTGATGCCCTGGTCCCTTCACGGGATGATCTCTGATGCCCTGGTCCCTTCACGGGATGATCTCTGATGCCCTGGTCCCTTCACGGGATGATCTCTGATGCCCTGGTCCCTTCACGGGATGATCTCTGATGCCCTGGTCCCTTCACGGGATGATCTCTGATGCCCTGGTCCCTTCACGGGATGATCTCTGATGCCCTGGTCCCTTCACGGGATGATCTCTGATGCCCTGGTCCCTTCACGGGATGATCTCTGATGCCCTGGTCCCTTCACGGGATGATCTCTGATGCCCTGGTCCCTTCACGGGGATGATCTCTGATGCCCTGGTCCCTTCACGGGGATGATCTCTGATGCCCTGGTCCCTTCACGGGATGATCTCTGATGCCCTGGTCCCTTCACGGGATGATCTCTGATGCCCTGGTCCCTTCACGGGATGATCTCTGATGCCCTGGTCCCTTCACGGGATGATCTCTGATGCCCTGGTCCCTTCACGGGATGATCTCTGATGCCCTGGTCCCTTCACGGGATGATCTCTGATGCCCTGGTCCCTTCACGGGATGATCTCTGATGCCCTGGTCCCTTCACGGGATGATCTCTGATGCCCTGGTCCCTTCACGGGATGATCTCTGATGCACTCGTCCCTTCATGGGATGATCTTGCATACCTCTAATCTGAGTGCTGTGATGCACTGGTCCCTTCAAGGGATGACCTTGATGCACTGGTCCCTTCAAGGGATGATCTCTGATGCACTGGTCCCTTCATGGGATGATCTCTGATGCACTGGTCCCTTCATGGGATGATCTTTGATGCACTAATGGTCCCTTCATGGGATGATCTTTGATGCACTAATGGTCCCTTCATGGGTTGATCTTTGATGCACTGGTCCCTTCATGGGCTGATCTCTGATGCACTGGTCCCTTCATGGGATGATCTCTGCACTGGTCCCTTCACGGGATGATCTTTGCACTGGTCCCTTCACGGGATGATCTCTGATGAACTGGTCCCTTCACGGGATGATCTCTGATGAACTGGTCCCTTCACGGGATGATCTCTGATGCACTGGTCCCTTCACGGGATGATCTCTGATGCACTGGTCCCTTCACGGGATGATCTCTGATGCACTGGTCCCTTCACGGGATGATCTCTGATGCACTGGTCCCTTCACGGGATGATCTCTGATGCACTGGTCCCTTCACGGGATGATCTCTGATGCACTGGTCCCTTCACGGGATGATCTCTGATGCACTGGTCCCTTCACGGGATGATCTCTGATGCACTGGTCCCTTCACGGGATGATCTCTGATGCACTGGTCCCTTCACGGGATGATCTCTGATGCACTGGTCCCTTCACGGGATGATCTCTGATGCACTGGTCCCTTCACGGGATGATCTCTGATGCACTGGTCCCTTCACGGGATGATCTGATGCACTGGTCCCTTCACGGGATGATCTCTGATGCACTGGTCCCTTCACGGGATGATCTCTGATGCACTGGTCCCTTCACGGGATGATCTCTGATGCACTGGTCCCTTCACGGGATGATCTCTGATGCACTGGTCCCTTCACGGGATGATCTCTGATGCACTGGTCCCTTCACGGGATGATCTCTGATGCACTGGTCCCTACTTGGGATGATCTCTGATGCACTGGTCCCTTCATGGGATGATCTCTGATGCACTGGTCCCTTCATGGGATGATCTCTGATGCACTGGTCCCTTCATGGGATGATCTCTGATGCACTGGTCCCTTCATGGGATGATCTTGCATACCTCTAATATGATCTCTGATGCACTGGCCCCTTCATGGGATGATCTCTGATGCACTGGCCCCTTCATGGGATGATCTCTGATGCACTGGCCCCTTCATGGGATGATCTTTGATGCACTGGCCCCTTCATGGCATGATCTTTGATGCACTGGTCCCTTCATGGCATGATCTTTGCACTGGTCCCTTCATGGCATGATCTTTGCACTGGTCCCTTCACGAGATGATCTCTGATGCACTGGTCCCTTCACGGGATGGTCTTTGATGCACTGGTCCCTTCACGGGATGATCTTTGATGCACTGGTCCCTCCATGGGATGATCTTTGCACTGGTCCCTTCATGGGATGATCTCTGATGCACTGGTCCCTTCATGGGATGGGCTTTGATGCACTGGTCCCTTCATGGGATGGGCTTTGATGCACTGGTCCCTTTATGGGATAGGCTTTGATGCACTGGTCCCTTCATGGGATGATCTTTAATACCCTGTTCCCTTCATGGGATGATCTCTGATGCACTGGTCCCTTCATGGGATGATCTCTGATGCACTGGTCCCTTCATAGGATGATCTCTGATGCACTGGTCCTTTCATGGGATCTTTGCACTAGTCCCTTCATGGGATGATCTTTGATGCACTGGTCCCTTCATGAGATGATCTTTGATGCACTGGTCCCTTCATGGGATGATCTTTGACACACTGGTCCCTTCATGGGATCGCTGAGGCCCTGGTCCCTTCTTGGGATGGTCTTTGATGCACTGGTCCCTTCATGGGATGATCATGCATACCTCTAATCTGAGTGCTGTGATGCACTGGTCCCTTCACGGGATGATCTCTGATGCACTGGTCCCTTCACGGGATGATCTCTGATGCACTGGTCCCTTCATGCGATCGCTGAGGCCCTGGTCCCTTCATGGGATGGTCTTTTATGCACTGGTTCCTTCTCGGGATGATCTTGCACAGCTCTCTAATCTGAGAGCTGTGATGCACTGGTCCCTCCATGGGATGATCTTTGATGCACTGGTCCCTCCATGGGATGATCTTTGATGCACTGGTCCCTTCATGGGATGGGCTTTGATGCACTGGTCCCTTCATGGGATGGGCTTTGATGCACTGGTCCCTTCATGGGATGGGCTTTGATGCACTGGTCCCTTCATGGGATGGTCTTTGATGCACTGGTCCCTTCATGGGATGGGCTTTGATGCACTGGTCCCTTCATGGGATGATCTCTGATGCACTGGTCCCTTCATGGGATGATCTCTGATGCACTGGTCCCTTCATGGGATGATCTCTGATGCACTGGTCCCTTCATGGGATGATCTCTGATGCACTGGTCCCTTCATGGGATGATCTCTGATGCACTGGTCCCTTCATGGGATGATCTCTGATGCACTGGTCCCTTCATGGGATGATCTCTGATGCACTGGTCCCTTCATGGGATGATCTCTGATGCACTGGTCCCTTCACGGGATGATCTTGCATACCTCTAATCTGAGCTGTGATGAACTGGTCCCTTCACGGGATGATCTCTGATGCACTGGTCCCTTCACGGGATGATCTCTGATGCACTGGTCCCTTCATGGGATGATCTCTGATGCACTGGTCCCTTCATGGGATGATCTCTGATGCACTGGTCCCTTCATGGGATGATCTCTGATGCACTGGTCCCTTCATGGGATGATCTCTGATGCACTGGTCCCTTCATGGGATGATCTCTGATGCACTGGTCCCTTCATGGGATGATCTCTGATGCACTGGTCCCTTCATGGGATGATCTCTGATGCACTGGTCCCTTCATGGCATGATCTTTGCACTGGTCCCTTCATGGCATGATCTTTGCACTGGTCCCTTCATGGCATGATCTCTGATGCACTGGTCCCTTCATGGGATGATCTCTGATGCACTGGTCCCTTCATGGGATGGTCTTTGATGCACTGGTCCCTTCACGGGATGATCTTGCACAGCTCTCTAATCTGAGAGCTGTGATGCACTGGTCCCTCCATGGGATGATCTTTGATGCACTGGTCCCTTCATGGGATGGTCTTTGATGCACTGGTCCCTTAATGGGATGATCTTTAATGCCCTGGTCCCTTCATGGGATAATCTTTAATGCCCTGGTCCCTCCATGGGATCATCTTTGCACTGGTCCCTTCATGGGATGATCTCTGATGCACTGGTCTCTTCATGGGATGATCTTGCATACATCTAATCTGAGTGCTGTGATGCACTGGTCCCTTCATGGGATGATCTTTGATGCTCTGGTCCCTTCATGGGATGATCTTGGATGCACTGGTCCCTTCATGGGATGATCTTGGATGCACTGGTCCCTTCATGGGATGATCTTGGATGCCCTGGTCCCTTCATGGGATGATCTCTGATGCCCTGGTCCCTTCATGGGATGATCTCTGATGCCCTGGTCCCTTCATGGGATGATCTCTGATGCACTGGCCCCTTCATGGGATGATCTCTGATGCACTGGCTCCTTCATGGGATCGCTGAGGCCCTGGTCCCTTCACGGGATGATCTTTGATGAACTGGTCCCTTCACGGGATGATCTTTGATGAACTGGTCCCTTCACGGGATGATCTTTGATGCACCGGTCCCTTCACGGGATGATCTTTGCACTGGTTCCTTCACGGGATGAACTTGCATACCTTTTATCTTAGTGCTGTGATGCACTGGTCCCTTCATGGGATGATCTTTGACGGACTGGTCCCTTCACGGGATGATCTCTGCACTGGTCCCTTCACGGGATGATCTCTGCACTGGTCCCTTCACGGGATGATCTCTGCACTGGTCCCTTCACGGGATGATCTCTGCACTGGTCCCTTCACGGGATGATCTCTGCACTGGTCCCTTCACGGGATGATCTCTGCACTGGTCCCTTCACGGGATGATCTCTGCACTGGTCCCTTCACGGGATGATCTCTGCACTGGTCCCTTCACGGGATGATCTCTGCACTGGTCCCTTCACGGGATGATCTCTGCACTGGTCCCTTCACGGGATGATCTCTGCACTGGTCCCTTCACGGGATGATCTCTGCACTGGTCCCTTCACGGGATGATCTCTGCACTGGTCCCTTCACGGGATGATCTCTGCACTGGTCCCTTCACGGGATGATCTCTGCACTGGTCCCTTCACGGGATGATCTCTGATGCACTGGTCCCTTCACGGGATGATCTCTGATGCACTGGTCCCTTCACGGGATGATCTCTGATGCACTGGTCCCTTCACGGGATGATCTCTGATGCACTGGTCCCTTCACGGGATGATCTCTGATGCACTGGTCCCTTCACGGGATGATCTCTGATGCACTGGTCCCTTCATGGGATGATCTCTGATGCACTGGTCTCTTCATGGGATGATCTTGCATCTCTCTAATCTGAGTGCTGTGATGCACTGGTCCCTTCATGGGATGATCTTTGATGCTCTGGTCCCTTCATGGGATGATCTTTGATGCTCTGGTCCCTTCATGGGATGATCTTTGATGCTCTGGTCCCTTCATGGGATGATCTTTGATGCTCTGGTCCCTTCACGGGATTATCTTGCATACCTCTAATCTGAGTGCTGTGATGCACTGGTCCCTTCACGGGATGATCTCTGATGCACTGGTCCCTTCACGGGATGATCTCTGATGCACTGGTCCCTTCACGGGAGGATCTCTGATGCACTGGTCCCTTCACGGGAGGATCTCTGATGCACTGGTCCCTTCACGGGAGGATCTCTGATGCCCTGGTCCCTTCACGGGAGGATCTCTGATGCCCTGGTCCCTTCACGGGATGATCTCTGATGCCCTGGTCCCTTCACGGGATGATCTCTGATGCCCTGGTCCCTTCACGGGATGATCTCTGATGCCCTGGTCCCTTCACGGGATGATCTCTGATGCACTGGTCCCTTCACGGGATGATCTTTAATGCCCTGGTCCCTTCATGGGATGATCTTGCATACCTCTAATCTGAGTGCTGTGATGCACTGGTCCCTTCAAGGGATGACCTTGATGCACTGGTCCCTTCAAGGGATGATCTCTGATGCACTGGTCCCTTCATGGGATGATCTCTGATGCACTTGTCCCTTCATGGGATGATCTCTGCACTGGTCCCTTCATGGGATGATCTCTGCACTGGTCCCTTCATGGGATGATCTCTGCACTGGTCCCTTCATGGGATGATCTTTGCACTGGTCCCTTCACGGGATGATCTCTGATGCACTGGTCCCTTCATGGGATGGTCTTTGATGCACTGGCCCCTTCATGGGATGATCTCTGATGCACTGGCCCCTTCATGGGATGATCTCTGATGCACTGGCCCCTTCATGGGATGATCTTTGATGCACTGGCCCCTTCATGGGATGATCTTTGATGCACTGGTCCCTTCATGGCATGATCTTTTCACTGGTCCCTTCACGAGATGATCTCTGATGCACTGGTCCCTTCATGGGATGGTCTTTGATGCACTGGTCCCTTCACGGGATGGTCTTTGATGCACTGGTCCCTTCATGGGATGATCTTTGATGCACTGGTCCCTTCATGGGATGATCTTTGATGCACTGGTCCCTTCATGGGATGATCTTTGATGCACTGGTCCCTTCACGGGATGATCTCTGATGCACTGGTCCCTTCACGGGATGATCTCTGATGCACTGGTCCCTTCACGGGATGATCTCTGATGCACTGGTCCCTTCACGGGATGATCTCTGATGCACTGGTCCCTTCACGGGATGATCTCTGATGCACTGGTCCCTTCACGGGATGATCTCTGATGCACTGGTCCCTTCACGGGATGATCTCTGATGCACTGGTCCCTTCATGGGATGATCTCTGATGCACTGGCCCCTTCATGGGATGATCTCTGATGCACTGGTCCCTACTTGGGATTATCTCTGATGCACTGGTCCCTTCATGGGATGATCTCTGATGCACTGGTCCCTTCATGGGATGATCTCTGATGCACTGGTCCCTTCATGGGATGATCTCTGATGCACTGGTCCCTTCATGGGATGATCTCTGATGCACTGGTCCCTTCATGGGATGATCTCTGATGCACTGGTCCCTTCACGGGATGATCTTGCATACCTCCAATATGATCTCTGATGCACTGGCCCCTTCATGGGATGATCTCTGATGCACTGGCCCCTTCATGGGATGATCTCTGATGCACTGGCCCCTTCATGGGATGATCTCTGATGCACTGGCCCCTTCATGGGATGATCTTTGATGCACTGGCCCCTTCATGGGATGATCTTTGATGCACTGGTCCCTTCATGGCATGATCTTTGCACTGGTCCCTTCATGGCATGATCTTTGCACTGGTCCCTTCACGAGATGATCTCTGATGCACTGGTCCCTTCACGGGATGGTCTTTGATGCACTGGTCCCTTCATGGGATGATCTTTGATGCACTGGTCCCTTCATGGGATGATCTTTGATGCACTGGTCCCTTCATGGGATGGTCTTTGATGCACTGGTCCCTTCATGGGATGGTCTTTGATGCACTGGTCCCTTCATGGGATGGTCTTTGATGCACTGGTCCCTTCATGAGATGATCTTTAATACCCTGTTCCCTTCATGGGATGATCTTGCATATCTCTAATCGGAGTGCTGTGATGCACTGGTCTCTTCATGGGATGATCATTGATGCACTGGTCCCTTCATGGGATGATCATTGATGCACTGGTCCCTCCATGGGATGATCTTTGCACTGGTCCCTTCATGGGATGGTCTTTGATGCACTGGTCCCTTCATGAGATGATCTTTAATACCCTGTTCCCTTCATGGGATGATCTTGCATATCTCTAATCGGAGTGCTGTGATGCACTGGTCTCTTCATGGGATGATCATTGATGCACTGGTCCCTTCATGGGATGATCATTGATGCACTGGTCCCTCCATGGGATGATCTTTGCACTGGTCCCTTCATGGGATGGGCTTTGATGCACTGGTCCCTTCATGGGATGGGCTTTGATGCACTGGTCCTTTTATGGGATAGGCTTTGATGCACTGGTCCCTTCATGGGATGATCTTTAATACCCTGTTCCCTTCATGGGATGATCTGATGCACTGGTCCCTTCATGGGATGATCTCTGATGCACTGGTCCCTTCATAGGATGATCTCTGATGCACTGGTCCTTTCATGGGATCTTTGCACTAGTCCCTTCATGGGATGATCTTTGATGCACTGGTCCCTTCATGAGATGATCTTTGATGCACTGGTCCCTTCATGGGATGATCTTTGACACACTGGTCCCTTCATGGGATCGCTGAGGCCCTGGTCCCTTCTTGGGATGGTCTTTGATGCACTGGTCCCTTCATGGGATGATCATGCATACCTCTAATCTGAGTGCTGTGATGCACTGGTCCCTTCACGGGATGATCTCTGATGCACTGGTCCCTTCACGGGATGATCTCTGATGCACTGGTCCCTTCATGCGATCGCTGAGGCCCTGGTCCCTTCATGGGATGGTCTTTTATGCACTGGTTCCTTCTCGGGATGATCTTGCACAGCTCTCTAATCTGAGAGCTGTGATGCACTGGTCCCTCCATGGGATGATCTTTGATGCACTGGTCCCTCCATGGGATGATCTTTGATGCACTGGTCCCTCCATGGGATGATCTTTGATGCACTGGTCCCTTCATGGGATGGGCTTTGATGTACTGGTCCCTTCATGGGATGGGCTTTGATGCACTGGTCCCTTCATGGATGATCTCTGATGCACTGGTCCCTTCATGGGATGATCTCTGATGCACTGGTCCCTTCATGGGATGATCTCTGATGCACTGGTCCCTTCATGGGATGATCTCTGATGCACTGGTCCCTTCATGGGATGATCTCTGATGCACTGGTCCCTTCATGGGATGATCTCTGATGCACTGGTCCCTTCATGGGATGATCTCTGATGCACTGGTCCCTTCATGGGATGATCTCTGATGCACTGGTCCCTTCATGGGATGATCTTGCATACCTCTAATCTGAGCTGTGATGAACTGGTCCCTTCACGGGATGATCTCTGATGCACTGGTCCCTTCACGGGATGATCTCTGATGCACTGGTCCCTTCACGGGATGATCTCTGATGCACTGGTCCCTTCACGGGATGATCTCTGATGCACTGGTCCCTTCACGGGATGATCTCTGATGCACTGGTCCCTTCACGGGATGATCTCTGATGCACTGGTCCCTTCATGGCATGATCTTTGATGCACTGGTCCCTTCATGGCATGATCTTTGCACTGGTCCCTTCATGGCATGATCTTTGCACTGGTCCCTTCATGGGATGATCTCTGATGCACTGGTCCCTTCATGGGATGGTCTTTGATGCACTGGTCCCTTCACGGGATGATCTTGCACAGCTCTCTAATCTGAGAGCTGTGATGCACTGGTCCCTCCATGGGATGATCTTTGATGCACTGGTCCCTTCATGGGATGATCTTTGATGCACTGGTCCCTTCATGGGATAATCTTTAATGCCCTGGTCCCTCCATGGGATCATCTTTGCACTGGTCCCTTCATGGGATGATCTCTGATGCACTGGTCTCTTCATGGGATGATCTTGCATACCTCTAATCTGAGTGCTGTGATGCACTGGTCCCTTCATGGGATGATCTTTGATGCTCTGGTCCCTTCATGGGATGATCTTTGATGCTCTGGTCCCTTCATGGGATGATCTTTGATGCTCTGGTCCCTTCATGGGATGATCTTTGATGCTCTGGTCCCTTCACGGGTTGATCTTTGATGCCCTGGTCCCTTCACGGGATGATCTTTGATGCCCTGGTCCCTTCACGGGATGTTTGATGCACTGGTCCCTTCATGAGATCATCTTTGCACTGGTCCCTTCATGGGATCATCTTGCATACCTCTAATCTGAGCTATGATGCACTGGTCCCTTCATGGGATGATCTTGATGCACTGGTCCTTTATGGGATGATCTTGGATGCACTGGTCCCTTCATGGGATGATCTTGGATGCACTGGTCCCTTCATGGGATGATCTCTGATGCCCTGGTCCCTTCATGGGATGATCTCTGATGCCCTGGTCCCTTCATGGGATGATCTCTGATGCACTGGCCCCTTCATGGGATGATCTCTGATGCACTGGCTCCTTCATGGGATCGCTGAGGCCCTGGTCCCTTCACGGGATGATCTTTGATGAACTGGTCCCTTCACGGGATGATCTTTGATGAACTGGTCCCTTCACGGGATGATCTTTGATGAACTGGTCCCTTCACGGGATGATCTTTGATGCACCGGTCCCTTCACGGGATGATCTTTGATGCACCGGTCCCTTCACGGGATGATCTCTGATGCACTGGTCCCTTCACGGGATGATCTCTGATGCACTGGTCCCTTCACGGGATGATCTCTGATGCACTGGTCCCTTCATGGGATGATCTCTGATGCACTGGTCCCTTCATGGGATGATCTCTGATGCACTGGTCTCTTCATGGGATGATCTTGCATACCTCTAATCTGAGTGCTGTGATGCACTGGTCCCTTCATGGGATGATCTTTGACGCACTGGTCCCTTCATGGGATGATCTTTGACGCACTGGTCCCTTCATGGGATGATCTTTGACGCACTGGTCCCTTCACGGGATGATCTCTGCACTGGTCCCTTCACGGGATGATCTCTGCACTGGTCCCTTCACGGGATGATCTCTGCACTGGTCCCTTCACGGGATGATCTCTGCACTGGTCCCTTCACGGGATGATCTCTGCACTGGTCCCTTCACGGGATGATCTCTGCACTGGTCCCTTCACGGGATGATCTCTGCACTGGTCCCTTCACGGGATGATCTCTGCACTGGTCCCTTCACGGGATGATCTCTGCACTGGTCCCTTCACGGGATGATCTCTGCACTGGTCCCTTCACGGGATGATCTCTGCACTGGTCCCTTCACGGGATGATCTCTGCACTGGTCCCTTCACGGGATGATCTCTGATGCACTGGTCCCTTCACGGGATGATCTCTGATGCACTGGTCCCTTCACGGGATGATCTCTGATGCACTGGTCCCTTCACGGGATGATCTCTGATGCACTGGTCCCTTCACGGGATGATCTCTGATGCACTGGTCCCTTCACGGGATGATCTCTGATGCACTGGTCCCTTCACGGGATGATCTCTGATGCACTGGTCCCTTCACGGGATGATCTTTGATGCACTGGTCCCTTCACGGGATGATCTCTGATGCACTGGTCCCTTCACGGGATGATCTCTGATGCACTGGTCTCTTCACGGGATGATCTTTGATGCACTGGTCCCTTCATGGGATTATCTTGCATACCTCTAATCTGAGTGCTGTGATGCACTGGTCCCTTCACGGGATGATCTCTGATGCACTGGTCCCTTCACGGGATGATCTCTGATGCACTGGTCCCTTCACGGGATGATCTCTGAAGCACTGGTCCCTTCACGGGATGATCTCTGAAGCACTGGTCCCTTCACGGGATGATCTCTGAAGCACTGGTCCCTTCACGGGATGATCTCTGAAGCACTGGTCCCTTCACGGGATGATCTCTGAAGCACTGGTCCCTTCACGGGAGGATCTCTGAAGCACTGGTCCCTTCACGGGATGATCTCTGAAGCACTGGTCCCTTCACGGGATGATCTCTGAAGCACTGGTCCCTTCACGGGATGATCTCTGAAGCACTGGTCCCTTCACGGGATGATCTCTGATGCACTGGTCCCTTCACGGGATGATCTCTGATGCACTGGCCCCTTCACGGGATGATCTCTGATGCACTGGCCCCTTCACGGGATGATCTCTGATGCACTGGCCCCTTCACGGGATGATCTCTGATGCACTGGCCCCTTCACGGGATGATCTCTGATGCACTGGCCCCTTCACGGGATGATCTCTGATGCACTGGCCCCTTCACGGGATGATCTCTGATGCACTGGCCCCTTCACGGGATGATCTCTGATGCACTGGCCCCTTCACGGGATGATCTCTGATGCACTGGCCCCTTCACGGGATGATCTCTGATGCACTGGTCCCTTCACGGGATGATCTCTGATGCACTGGTCCCTTCACGGGATGATCTCTGATGCACTGGTCCCTTCACGGGATGATCTCTGATGCACTGGTCCCTTCACGGGATGATCTCTGATGCACTGGTCCCTTCACGGGATGATCTCTGATGCACTGGTCCCTTCACGGGATGATCTCTGATGCACTGGTCCCTTCACGGGATGATCTCTGCACTGGTCCCTTCACGGGATGATCTCTGCACTGGTCCCTTCACGGGATGATCTCTGCACTGGTCCCTTCACGGGATGATCTCTGCACTGGTCCCTTCACGGGATGATCTCTGCACTGGTCCCTTCACGAGATGATCTCTGCACTGGTCCCTTCACGGGATGATCTCTGCACTGGTCCCTTCACGGGATGATCTTTGCACTGGTCCCTTCACGGGATGATCTTTGCACTGGTCCCTTCACGGGATGATCTTTGCACTGGTCCCTTCACGGGATGATCTCTGATGCACTGGTCCCTTCACGGGATGATCTCTGATGCACTGGTCCCTTCACGGGATGATCTCTGATGCACTGGTCCCTTCACGGGATGATCTCTGATGCACTGGTCCCTTCACGGGATGATCTCTGATGCACTGGTCCCTTCACGGGATGATCTCTGATGCACTGGTCCCTTCACGGGATGATCTCTGATGCACTGGTCCCTTCACGGGATGATCTCTGATGCACCGGTCCCTTCACGGGATGATCTCTGATGCACCGGTCCCTTCACGGGATGATCTCTGATGCACCGGTCCCTTCACGGGATGATCTCTGATGCACCGGTCCCTTCACGGGATGATCTCTGATGCACCGGTCCCTTCACGGGATGATCTCTGATGCACCGGTCCCTTCACGGGATGATCTCTGATGCACCGGTCCCTTCACGGGATGATCTCTGATGCACCGGTCCCTTCACGGGATGATCTCTGATGCACCGGTCCCTTCACGGGATGATCTCTGATGCACCGGTCCCTTCACGGGATGATCTCTGATGCACCGGTCCCTTCACGGGATGATCTCTGATGCACCGGTCCCTTCACGGGATGATCTCTGATGCACTGGTCCCTTCACGGGATGATCTCTGATGCACTGGCCCCTTCACGGGATGATCTCTGATGCACTGGCCCCTTTACGGGATGATCTCTGATGCACTGGCCCCTTTACGGGATGATCTCTGATGCACTGGCCCCTTTACGGGATGATCTCTGATGCACTGGCCCCTTTACGGGATGATCTCTGATGCACTGGTCCTTTCATGGGATGATCTTGCATACCTCTAATCTGAGTGCTGTGATGCACTGGTCCCTTCATGGAATGATCTCTGATGCACTGGTCCCTTCATGGCATGATCTCTGATGCACTGGTCCCTTCATGGGATGATCTCTGATGCACTGGTCCCTTCATGGGATGATCTTGCATACCTCTAATCTGAGTGCTGTGATGCACTGGTCCCTTCATGGGATGATCTTTGATGCACTGGTCCCTTCATGGGATGATCTTTGATGCACTGGTCCCTTCATGGGATGATCTTTGATGCACTAATGGTCCCTTCATGGGATGATCTTTGATGCACTAATGGTCCCTTCATGGGATGATCTCTGATGCACTGGTCCCTTCATGGGATGATCTCTGATGCACTGGTCCCTTCATGGGATGATCTCTGATGCCCTGGTCCCTTCATGGGATGATCTCTGATGCCCTGGTCCCTTCATGGGATGATCTTTAATGCCCTGGTCCCTTCATGGGATGATCTTGCATACCTCTAATCTGAGTGCTGTGATGCACTGTTCCCTTCATGGGATGATCTTTGATGCACTGTTCCCTTCATGGGATGATCTCTGATGCACTGGTCCCCTAATGGGATGATCTCTGATGCACTGGCCCCTTCATGGGATGATCTCTGATGCACTGGCCCCTTCATGGGATGATCTCTGATGCAGTGGCCCCTTCATGGGATGATCTCTGATGCCCTGGTCCCTTCATGGGATGGTCTTGCATACCTCTAATCTCAGTGCTGTGATGCACTGGTCCCTTCACGGGATGATCTCTGAAGCACTGGTCCCTTCACGGGATGATCTCTGAAGCACTGGTCCCTTCACGGGATGATCTCTGAAGCACTGGTCCCTTCACGGGATGATCTCTGAAGCACTGGTCCCTTCACGGGATGATCTCTGAAGCACTGGTCCCTTCACGGGATGATCTCTGAAGCACTGGTCCCTTCACGGGATGATCTCTGAAGCACTGGTCCCTTCACGGGATGATCTCTGAAGCACTGGTCCCTTCACGGGATGATCTCTGAAGCACTGGTCCCTTCACGGGATGATCTCTGAAGCACTGGTCCCTTCACGGGATGATCTCTGATGCACTGGTCCCTTCACGGGATGATCTCTGATGCACTTGTCCCTTCATGGGATGATCTTGCATACCTCTAATCTGAGTGCTGTGATGCACTGTTCCCTTCATGGGATGATCTTTGATGCACTGTTCCCTTCATGGGATGATCTTTGATGCACTGGTCCCCTAATGGGATGGTCTCTGATGCACTGGTCCCCTAATGGGATGATCTCTGATGCACTGGTCCCCTAATGGGATGATCTCTGATGCACTGGCCCCTTCATGGGATGATCTCTGATGCACTGGCCCCTTCATGGGATGATCTCTGATGCAGTGGCCCCTTCATGGGATGATCTCTGATGCCCTGGTCCCTTCATGGGATGGTCTTGCATACCTCTAATCTCAGTGCTCTGATGCACTGGTCCCTTCACGGGATGATCTTTGATGAACTGGTCCCTTCACAGGATGATCTTTGATGAACTGGTCCCTTCACGGGATGATCTTTGATGAACTGGTCCCTTCACGGGATGATCTTTGATGCACCGGTCCCTTCACGGGATGATCTTTGATGCACCGGTCCCTTCACGGGATGATCTTTGATGCACCGGTCCCTTCACGGAATGATCTTTGCACTGGTTCCTTCACGGGATGAACTTGCATACCTTTTATCTTAGTGCTGTGATGCACTGGTCCCTTCATGGGATGATCTTTGACGCACTGGTCCCTTCATGGGATGATCTTTGACGCACTGGTCCCTTCATGGGATGATCTTTGACGCACTGGTCCCTTCATGGGATGATCTTTGACGCACTGGTCCCTTCATGGGATGATCTTTGACGCACTGGTCCCTTCATGGGATGATCTTTGACGCACTGGTCCCTTCATGGGATGATCTTTGACGCACTGGTCCCTTCATGGGATGATCTTTGATGCACTAATGGTCCCTTCATGGGATGATCTTTGATGCACTAATGGTCCCTTCATGGGATGATCTTTGATGCACTGGTCCCTTCATGGGATCTTTGCACTAGTCCCTTCATGGGATGATCTTTGATGCACTGGTCCCTTCATGAGATGATCTTTGATGCACTGGTCCCTTCATGGGATGATCTTTGACACACTGGTCCCTTCATGGGATCGCTGAGGCCCTGGTCCCTTCTTGGGATGGTCTTTGATGCACTGGTCCCTTCATGGGATGATCTCTGATGCACTGGTCCCTTCATGGGATGATCTCTGATGCACTGGTCCCTTCATGGGATGATCTCTGATGCACTGGTCCCTTCATGGGATGATCTCTGATGCACTGGTCCCTTCATGGGATGATCTCTGATGCACTGGTCTCTTCATGGGATGATCTTGCATACCTCTAATCTGAGTGCTGTGATGCACTGGTCCCTTCATGGGATGATCTTTGACGCACTGGTCCCTTCATGGGATGATCTTTGACGCACTGGTCCCTTCATGGGATGATCTTTGACGCACTGGTCCCTTCACGGGATGATCTCTGCACTGGTCCCTTCACGGGATGATCTCTGCACTGGTCCCTTCACGGGATGATCTCTGCACTGGTCCCTTCACGGGATGATCTCTGCACTGGTCCCTTCACGGGATGATCTCTGCACTGGTCCCTTCACGGGATGATCTCTGCACTGGTCCCTTCACGGGATGATCTCTGCACTGGTCCCTTCACGGGATGATCTCTGCACTGGTCCCTTCACGGGATGATCTCTGCACTGGTCCCTTCACGGGATGATCTCTGCACTGGTCCCTTCACGGGATGATCTCTGCACTGGTCCCTTCACGGGATGATCTCTGCACTGGTCCCTTCACGGGATGATCTCTGCACTGGTCCCTTCACGGGATGATCTCTGATGCACTGGTCCCTTCACGGGATGATCTCTGATGCACTGGTCCCTTCACGGGATGATCTCTGATGCACTGGTCCCTTCACGGGATGATCTCTGATGCACTGGTCCCTTCACGGGATGATCTCTGATGCACTGGTCCCTTCACGGGATGATCTTTGATGCACTGGTCCCTTCACGGGATGATCTCTGATGCACTGGTCCCTTCACGGGATGATCTCTGATGCACTGGTCTCTTCACGGGATGATCTTTGATGCACTGGTCCCTTCATGGGATTATCTTGCATACCTCTAATCTGAGTGCTGTGATGCACTGGTCCCTTCACGGGATGATCTCTGATGCACTGGTCCCTTCACGGGATGATCTCTGATGCACTGGTCCCTTCACGGGATGATCTCTGAAGCACTGGTCCCTTCACGGGATGATCTCTGAAGCACTGGTCCCTTCACGGGATGATCTCTGAAGCACTGGTCCCTTCACGGGATGATCTCTGAAGCACTGGTCCCTTCACGGGAGGATCTCTGAAGCACTGGTCCCTTCACGGGATGATCTCTGAAGCACTGGTCCCTTCACGGGATGATCTCTGAAGCACTGGTCCCTTCACGGGATGATCTCTGAAGCACTGGTCCCTTCACGGGATGATCTCTGATGCACTGGTCCCTTCACGGGATGATCTCTGATGCACTGGCCCCTTCACGGGATGATCTCTGATGCACTGGCCCCTTCACGGGATGATCTCTGATGCACTGGCCCCTTCACGGGATGATCTCTGATGCACTGGCCCCTTCACGGGATGATCTCTGATGCACTGGCCCCTTCACGGGATGATCTCTGATGCACTGGCCCCTTCACGGGATGATCTCTGATGCACTGGCCCCTTCACGGGATGATCTCTGATGCACTGGCCCCTTCACGGGATGATCTCTGATGCACTGGCCCCTTCACGGGATGATCTCTGATGCACTGGTCCCTTCACGGGATGATCTCTGATGCACTGGTCCCTTCACGGGATGATCTCTGATGCACTGGTCCCTTCACGGGATGATCTCTGATGCACTGGTCCCTTCACGGGATGATCTCTGATGCACTGGTCCCTTCACGGGATGATCTCTGATGCACTGGTCCCTTCACGGGATGATCTCTGATGCACTGGTCCCTTCACGGGATGATCTCTGCACTGGTCCCTTCACGGGATGATCTCTGCACTGGTCCCTTCACGGGATGATCTCTGCACTGGTCCCTTCACGGGATGATCTCTGCACTGGTCCCTTCACGGGATGATCTCTGCACTGGTCCCTTCACGGGATGATCTCTGCACTGGTCCCTTCACGGGATGATCTCTGCACTGGTCCCTTCACGGGATGATCTTTGCACTGGTCCCTTCACGGGATGATCTTTGCACTGGTCCCTTCACGGGATGATCTTTGCACTGGTCCCTTCACGGGATGATCTCTGATGCACTGGTCCCTTCACGGGATGATCTCTGATGCACTGGTCCCTTCACGGGATGATCTCTGATGCACTGGTCCCTTCACGGGATGATCTCTGATGCACTGGTCCCTTCACGGGATGATCTCTGATGCACTGGTCCCTTCACGGGATGATCTCTGATGCACTGGTCCCTTCACGGGATGATCTCTGATGCACTGGTCCCTTCACGGGATGATCTCTGATGCACTGGTCCCTTCACGGGATGATCTCTGATGCACCGGTCCCTTCACGGGATGATCTCTGATGCACCGGTCCCTTCACGGGATGATCTCTGATGCACCGGTCCCTTCACGGGATGATCTCTGATGCACCGGTCCCTTCACGGGATGATCTCTGATGCACCGGTCCCTTCACGGGATGATCTCTGATGCACCGGTCCCTTCACGGGATGATCTCTGATGCACCGGTCCCTTCACGGGATGATCTCTGATGCACCGGTCCCTTCACGGGATGATCTCTGATGCACCGGTCCCTTCACGGGATGATCTCTGATGCACCGGTCCCTTCACGGGATGATCTCTGATGCACCGGTCCCTTCACGGGATGATCTCTGATGCACTGGTCCCTTCACGGGATGATCTCTGATGCACTGGTCCCTTCACGGGATGATCTCTGATGCACTGGTCCCTTCACGGGATGATCTCTGATGCACTGGCCCCTTTACGGGATGATCTCTGATGCACTGGCCCCTTTACGGGATGATCTCTGATGCACTGGCCCCTTTACGGGATGATCTCTGATGCACTGGCCCCTTTACGGGATGATCTCTGATGCACTGGTCCTTTCATGGGATGATCTTGCATACCTCTAATCTGAGTGCTGTGATGCACTGGTCCCTTCATGGAATGATCTCTGATGCACTGGTCCCTTCATGGCATGATCTCTGATGCACTGGTCCCTTCATGGGATGATCTCTGATGCACTGGTCCCTTCATGGGATGATCTTGCATACCTCTAATCTGAGTGCTGTGATGCACTGGTCCCTTCATGGGATGATCTTTGATGCACTGGTCCCTTCATGGGATGATCTTTGATGCACTGGTCCCTTCATGGGATGATCTTTGATGCACTAATGGTCCCTTCATGGGATGATCTTTGATGCACTAATGGTCCCTTCATGGGATGATCTCTGATGCACTGGTCCCTTCATGGGATGATCTCTGATGCACTGGTCCCTTCATGGGATGATCTCTGATGCCCTGGTCCCTTCATGGGATGATCTCTGATGCCCTGGTCCCTTCATGGGATGATCTTTAATGCCCTGGTCCCTTCATGGGATGATCTTGCATACCTCTAATCTGAGTGCTGTGATGCACTGTTCCCTTCATGGGATGATCTTTGATGCACTGTTCCCTTCATGGGATGATCTCTGATGCACTGGTCCCCTAATGGGATGATCTCTGATGCACTGGCCCCTTCATGGGATGATCTCTGATGCACTGGCCCCTTCATGGGATGATCTCTGATGCAGTGGCCCCTTCATGGGATGATCTCTGATGCCCTGGTCCCTTCATGGGATGGTCTTGCATACCTCTAATCTCAGTGCTGTGATGCACTGGTCCCTTCACGGGATGATCTCTGAAGCACTGGTCCCTTCACGGGATGATCTCTGAAGCACTGGTCCCTTCACGGGATGATCTCTGAAGCACTGGTCCCTTCACGGGATGATCTCTGAAGCACTGGTCCCTTCACGGGATGATCTCTGAAGCACTGGTCCCTTCACGGGATGATCTCTGAAGCACTGGTCCCTTCACGGGATGATCTCTGAAGCACTGGTCCCTTCACGGGATGATCTCTGAAGCACTGGTCCCTTCACGGGATGATCTCTGAAGCACTGGTCCCTTCACGGGATGATCTCTGAAGCACTGGTCCCTTCACGGGATGATCTCTGATGCACTGGTCCCTTCACGGGATGATCTCTGATGCACTTGTCCCTTCATGGGATGATCTTGCATACCTCTAATCTGAGTGCTGTGATGCACTGTTCCCTTCATGGGATGATCTTTGATGCACTGTTCCCTTCATGGGATGATCTTTGATGCACTGGTCCCCTAATGGGATGGTCTCTGATGCACTGGTCCCCTAATGGGATGATCTCTGATGCACTGGTCCCCTAATGGGATGATCTCTGATGCACTGGCCCCTTCATGGGATGATCTCTGATGCACTGGCCCCTTCATGGGATGATCTCTGATGCAGTGGCCCCTTCATGGGATGATCTCTGATGCCCTGGTCCCTTCATGGGATGGTCTTGCATACCTCTAATCTCAGTGCTCTGATGCACTGGTCCCTTCACGGGATGATCTTTGATGAACTGGTCCCTTCACAGGATGATCTTTGATGAACTGGTCCCTTCACGGGATGATCTTTGATGAACTGGTCCCTTCACGGGATGATCTTTGATGCACCGGTCCCTTCACGGGATGATCTTTGATGCACCGGTCCCTTCACGGGATGATCTTTGATGCACCGGTCCCTTCACGGAATGATCTTTGCACTGGTTCCTTCACGGGATGAACTTGCATACCTTTTATCTTAGTGCTGTGATGCACTGGTCCCTTCATGGGATGATCTTTGACGCACTGGTCCCTTCATGGGATGATCTTTGACGCACTGGTCCCTTCATGGGATGATCTTTGACGCACTGGTCCCTTCATGGGATGATCTTTGACGCACTGGTCCCTTCATGGGATGATCTTTGACGCACTGGTCCCTTCATGGGATGATCTTTGACGCACTGGTCCCTTCATGGGATGATCTTTGACGCACTGGTCCCTTCATGGGATGATCTTTGATGCACTAATGGTCCCTTCATGGGATGATCTTTGATGCACTAATGGTCCCTTCATGGGATGATCTTTGATGCACTGGTCCCTTCATGGGATCTTTGCACTAGTCCCTTCATGGGATCTTTGCACTAGTCCCTTCATGGGATGATCTTTGATGCACTGGTCCCTTCATGAGATGATCTTTGATGCACTGGTCCCTTCATGGGATGATCTTTGACACACTGGTCCCTTCATGGGATCGCTGAGGCCCTGGTCCCTTCTTGGGATGGTCTTTGATGCACTGGTCCCTTCATGGGATGATCTCTGATGCACTGGTCCCTTCATGGGATGATCTCTGATGCACTGGTCCCTTCATGGGATGATCTCTGATGCACTGGTCCCTTCATGGGATGATCTCTGATGCACTGGTCCCTTCATGGGATGATCTCTGATGCACTGGTCCCTTCACGGGATGATCTCTGAGGCACTGGTCCCTTCACGGGATGATCTCTGAGGCACTGGTCCCTTCATGGGATCGCTGAGGCCCTGGTCCCTTCATGGGATGGTCTTTTATGCACTGGTTCCTTCTCGGGATGATCTTGCACAGCTCTCTAATCTGATAGCTGTGATGCACTGGTCCCTCCATTGGATGATCTTTGATGCACTGGTCCCTCCATGGGATGATCTTTGATGCACTGGTCCCTCCATGGGATGATCTTTGATGCACTGGTCCCTCCATGGGATGATCTTTGATGCACTGGTCCCTCCATGGGATGATCTTTGATGCACTGGTCCCTCCATGGGATGATCTTTGATGCACTGGTCCCTCCATGGGATGATCTTTGATGCACTGGTCCCTTCATGGGATGGGTTTTGATGCACTGGTCCCTTCATGGGATGGTCTTTGATGCACTGGTCCCTTCATGGGATGATCTTTAATACCCTGTTCCCTTCATGGGATGATCTTGCATATCTCTAATCGGAGTGCTGTGATGCACTGGCCCCTTCACGGGATCTGATGCACTGGCCCCTTCACGGGATGATCTCTGATGCACGGGTCCCTTCATGGGAGGATCTTTGATGCACTGGTCCCTTCATGGGATGATCTTTGATGCACTGGTCCCTTCATGGGATGATCTTTGATGCACTGGTCCCTTCACGGGATGATCTCTGATGCCCTGGTCCCTTCACGGGATGATCTCTGATGCCCTGGTCCCTTCACGGGATGATCTCTGATGCCCTGGTCCCTTCATGGGATGATCTCTGATGCCCTGGTCCCTTCATGGGATGATCTCTGATGCCCTGGTCCCTTCATGGGATGATCTTTAATGCCCTGGTCCCTTCATGGGATGATCTTGCATACCTCTAATCTGAGTGCTGTGATGCACTGTTCCCTTCATGGGATGATCTTTGATGCACTGTTCCCTTCATGGGATGATCTCTGATGCACTGGTCCCCTAATGGGATGATCTCTGCACTGGTCCCCTAATGGGATGATCTCTGATGCACTGGTCCCCTAATGGGATGATCTCTGATGCACTGGTCCCCTTCATGGGATGATCTCTGATGCACTGGCCCCTTCATGGGATGATCTCTGATGCAGTGGCCCCTTCATGGGATGATCTCTGATGCACTGGCCCCTTCATGGGATCGCTGAGGCCCTGGTCCCTTCATGGGATGGTCTTGCATACCTCTAATCTCAGTGCTGTGATGCACTGGTCCCTTCACGGGATGATCTTTGATGAACTGGTCCCTTCACGGGATGATCTTTGATGAACTGGTCCCTTCACGGGATGATCTTTGATGAACTGGTCCCTTCACGGGATGATCTTTGATGAACTGGTCCCTTCACGGGATGATCTTTGATGAACTGGTCCCTTCACGGGATGATCTTTGATGAACTGGTCCCTTCACGGGATGATCTTTGCACTGGTTCCTTCACGGGATGAACTTGCATACCTTTTATCTTAGTGCTGTGATGCACTGGTCCCTTCATGGGATGATCTTTGACGCACTGGTCCCTTCATGGGATGATCTTTGACGCACTGGTCCCTTCATGGGATGATCTTTGACGCACTGGTCCCTTCATGGGATGATCTTGACGCACTGGTCCCTTCATGGGATGATCTCTGATGCACTGGTCCCTTCATGGGATGATCTCTGATGCACTGGTCCCTTCATGGGATGATCTTTGATGCACTAATGGTCCCTTCATGGGTTGATCTTTGATGCACTGGTCCCTTCATGGGATTATCTTGCATACCTCTAATCTGAGTGCTGTGATGCACTGGTCCCTTCATGGGATGATCTCTGAAGCACTGGTCCCTTCATGGGATGATCTCTGATGCACTGGTCCCTTCATGGGATGATCTCTGATGCACTGGTCCCTTCATGGGATGATCTCTGATGCACTGGTCCCTTCATGGGATGATCTCTGATGCACTGGTCCCTTCATGGGATGATCTCTGATGCACTGGTCCCTTCATGGGATTATCTCTGATGCACTGGTCCCTTCATGGGATGATCTTTGCACTGGTCCCTTCACGGGATGATCTCTGATGCACTGGTCCCTTCACGGGATGATCTCTGATGCACTGGTCCCTTCACGGGATGATCTCTGATGCACTGGTCCCTTCACGGGAGGATCTCTGATGCACTGGTCCCTTCACGGGAGGATCTCTGATGCACTGGTCCCTTCACGGGAGGATCTCTGATGCACTGGTCCCTTCACGGGAGGATCTCTGATGCACTGGTCCCTTCACGGGAGGATCTCTGATGCACTGGTCCCTTCACGGGAGGATCTCTGATGCACTGGTCCCTTCACGGGAGGATCTCTGATGCACTGGTCCCTTCACGGGAGGATCTCTGATGCACTGGTCCCTTCACGGGAGGATCTCTGATGCCCTGGTCCCTTCACGGGATGATCTCTGATGCCCTGGTCCCTTCACGGGATGATCTCTGATGCCCTGGTCCCTTCACGGGATGATCTCTCATGCCCTGGTCCCTTCACGGGATGATCTCTGATGCACTGGTCCCTTCACGGGATGATCTTGCATACCTCTAATCTGAGTGCTGTGATGCACTGGTCCCTTCAAGGGATGACCTTGATGCACTGGTCCCTTCAAGGGATGACCTTGATGCACTGGTCCCTTCAAGGGATGATCTCTGATGCACTGGTCCCTTCATGGGATGATCTCTGATGCACTGGTCCCTTCATGGGATGATCTTTAATGCCCTGGTCCCTTCATGGGATGATCTTGCATACCTCTAATCTGAGTGCTGTGATGCACTGGTCCCTTCAAGGGATGACCTTGATGCACTGGTCCCTTCAAGGGATGACCTTGATGCACTGGTCCCTTCATGGGATGATCTCTGATGCACTGGTCCCTTCATGGGATCATCTCTGATGCACTGGTCCCTTCATGGGATGATCTCTGATGCACTAATGGTCCCTTCATGGGTTGATCTTTGATGCACTGGTCCCTTCATGGGCTGATCTCTGATGCACTAGTCCCTTCATGGGATGATCTTGCATACATCTAATCTGAGTGCTGTGATGCACTGTTCCCTTCAAGGGATGATCTTGATGCACTGGTCCCCTTAATGGGATGATCTCTGATGCACTGGTCCCTTCATGGGATGATCTCTGATGCACTGGTCCCTTCATGGGATGATCTCTGAAGCACTGGTCCCTTCATGGGATGATCTCTGATGCACTGGTCCCTTCATGGGATGATCTCTGCACTGGTCCTTTCATGGGATGATCTCTGCACTGGTCCCTTCATGGGATGATCTCTGCACTGGTCCCTTCATGGGATGATCTCTGCACTGGTCCCTTCATGGGATGATCTCTGCACTGGTCCCTTCATGGGATGATCTCTGCACTGGTCCCTTCATGGGATGATCTCTGCACTGGTCCCTTCATGGGATGATCTCTGCACTGGTCCCTTCATGGGATGATCTCTGCACTGGTCCCTTCATGGGATGATCTCTGCACTGGTCCCTTCATGGGATGATCTCTGCACTGGTCCCTTCATGGGATGATCTCTGCACTGGTCCCTTCATGGGATGATCTCTGCACTGGTCCCTTCATGGGATGATCTCTGCACTGGTCCCTTCATGGGATGATCTCTGCACTGGTCCCTTCATGGGATGATCTCTGCACTGGTCCCTTCACGGGATGATCTCTGATGCACTGGTCCCTTCACGGGATGATCTCTGCACTGGTCCCTTCACGGGATGATCTCTGATGCACTGGTCCCTTCACGGGATGATCTCTGATGCACTGGTCCCTTCACGGGATGATCTCTGATGCACTGGTCCCTTCACGGGATGATCTCTGATGCACTGGTCCCTTCACGGGATGATCTCTGATGCACTGGTCCCTTCACGGGATGATCTCTGATGCACTGGTCCCTTCACGGGATGATCTCTGATGCACTGGTCCCTTCACGGGATGATCTCTGATGCACTGGTCCCTTCAAGGGATGATCTCTGATGCACTGGTCCCTTCACGGGATGATCTCTGATGCACTGGTCCCTTCATGGGATGATCTTTGATGCACTGGTCCCTTCATGGGATGATCTCTGATGCACTGGTCCCTTCATGGGATGATCTCTGATGCACTGGTCCCTTCATGGGATGATCTCTGATGCACTGGTCCCTTCATGGGATGATCTCTGATGCACTGGTCCCTTCACGGGATGATCTTGCATACCTCTAATATGATCTCTGATGCACTGGCCCCTTCATGGGATGATCTCTGATGCACTGGTCCCTTCATGGGATGATCTTTGATGCACTGGTCCCTTCATGGCATGATCTTTGCACTGGTCCCTTCATGGCATGATCTTTGCACTGGTCCCTTCATGGCATGATCTTTGCACTGGTCCCTTCACGAGATGATCTCTGATGCACTGGTCCCTTTACGAGATGATCTCTGATGCACTGGTCCCTTTACGAGATGATCTCTGATGCACTGGTCCCTTTACGAGATGATCTCTGATGCACTGGTCCCTTCATGGGATGGTCTTTGATGCACTGGTCCCTTCACGGGATGATCTTGCACAGCTCTCTAATCTGAGAGCTGTGATGCACTGGTCCCTTCATGGGATGATCTTTGATGCACTGGTCCCTTCATGGGATGGTCTTTGATGCACTGGTCCCTTCATGGGATGATCTTTGATGCACTGGTCCCTCCATGGGATCATCTTTGATGCACTGGTCCCTCCATGGGATCATCTTTGATGCACTGGTCCCTTCATGGGATGATCTCTGATGCACTGGTCCCTTCATGGGATGATCTCTGATGCACTGGTCCCTTTATGGGATAGGCTTTGATGCACTGGTCCCTTCATGGGATGATCTTTAATACCCTGTTCCCTTCATGGGATGATCTCTGATGCACTGGTCCCTTCATGGGATGATCTCTGATGCACTGGTCCCTTCATAGGATGATCTCTGATGCACTGGTCCTTTCATGGGATCTTTGCACTAGTCCCTTCATGGGATGATCTTTGATGCACTGGTCCCTTCATGGGATCTTTGCACTAGTCCCTTCATGGGATGATCTTTGATGCACTGGTCCCTTCATGAGATGATCTTTGATGCACTGGTCCCTTCATGGGATGATCTTTGACACACTGGTCCCTTCATGGGATCGGTGAGGCCCTGGTCCCTTCTTGGGATGGTCTTTGATGCACTGGTCCCTTCATGGGATGATCATGCATACCTCTAATCTGAGTGCTGTGATGCACTGGTCCCTTCACAGGATGATCTCTGATGCACTGGTCCCTTCACGGGATGATCTCTGATGCACTGGTCCCTTCATGCGATCGCTGAGGCCCTGGTCCCTTCATGGGATGGTCTTTTATGCACTGGTTCCTTCTCGGGATGATCTTGCACAGCTCTCTAATCTGAGAGCTGTGATGCACTGGTCCCTCCATGGGATGATCTTTGATGCACTGGTCCCTCCATGGGATGATCTTTGATGCACTCATCCCTCCATGGGATGGGCTTTGATGCACTGGTCCCTTCATGGGATGGGCTTTGATGCACTGGTCCCTTCATGGGATGGGCTTTGATGCACTGGTCCCTTCATGGGATGGGCTTTGATGCACTGGTCCCTCCATGGGATGGTCTTTGATGCACTGGTCCCTTCATGGGATGGTCTTTGATGCACTGGTCCCTTCATGAGATGATCTTTAATACCCTGTTCCCTTCATGAGATGATCTTGCATATCTCTAATCGGAGTGCTGTGATGCACTGGTCTCTTCATGGGATGATCTCTGATGCACTGGTCCCTTAATGGATGATCTCTGATGCACTGGTCCCTTCATGGGATGATCTCTGATGCACTGGTCCCTTCATGGGATGATCTCTGATGCACTGGTCCCTTCATGGGATGATCTCTGATGCACTGGTCCCTTCATGGGATGATCTCTGATGCACTGGTCCCTTCATGGGATGATCTCTGATGCACTGGTCCCTTCACGGGATGATCTCTGATGCACTGGTCCCTTCACGGGATGATCTTGCATACCTCTAATCTGAGCTGTGATGAACTGGTCCCTTCACGGGATGATCTCTGATGCACTGGTTCCTTCATGGGATGATCTCTGATGCACTGGTCCCTTCATGGGATGATCTCTGATGCACTGGTCCCTTCATGGGATGATCTCTGATGCACTGGTCCCTTCATGGGATGATCTTTGATGCACTGGTCCCTTCATGGCATGATCTTTGCACTGGTCCCTTCGTGGCATGATCTTTGCACTGGTCCCTTCATGGGATGATCTCTGATGCACTGGTCCCTTTACGAGATGATCTCTGATGCACTGGTCCCTTCATGGGATGGTCTTTGATGCACTGGTCCCTTCACGGGATGATCTTGCACAGCTCTCTAATCTGAGCTGTGATGCACTGGTCCCTTCATGGGATGATCTTTGATGCACTGGTCCCTTCATGGGATGGTCTTTGATGCACTGGTCCCTTCATGGGATGATCTTTGATGCACTGGTCCCTCCATGGGATCATCTTTGATGCACTGGTCCCTCCATGGGATCATCTTTGATGCACTGGTCCCTTCATGGGATGATCTCTGATGCACTGGTCCCTTCATGGGATGGGTTTTGATGCACTGGTCCCTTTATGGGATAGGCTTTGATGCGCTGGTCCCTTCATGGGATGATCTTTAATACCCTGTTCCCTTCATGGGATGATCTCTGATGCACTGGTCCCTTCATGGGATGATCTCTGATGCACTGGTCCCTTCATAGGATGATCTCTGATGCACTGGTCCTTTCATGGGATCTTTGCACTAGTCCCTTCATGGGATGATCTTTGATGCACTGGTCCCTTCATGAGATGATCTTTGATGCACTGGTCCCTTCATGGGATGATCTTTGACACACTGGTCCCTTCATGGGATCGGTGAGGCCCTGGTCCCTTCTTGGGATGGTCTTTGATGCACTGGTCCCTTCATGGGATGATCATGCATACCTCTAATCTGAGTGCTGTGATGCACTGGTCCCTTCACGGGATGATCTCTGATGCACTGGTCCCTTCACGGGATGATCTCTGATGCACTGGTCCCTTCATGCGATCGCTGAGGCCCTGGTCCCTTCATGGGATGGTCTTTTATGCACTGGTTCCTTCTCGGGATGATCTTGCACAGCTCTCTAATCTGAGAGCTGTGATGCACTGGTCCCTCCATGGGATGATCTTTGATGCACTGGTCCCTTCATGGGATGGGCTTTGATGCACTGGTCCCTTCATGGGATGGGCTT
Organism: Triturus cristatus; assembly: GCF_964204655.1. NCBI lineage: Eukaryota > Metazoa > Chordata > Amphibia > Caudata > Salamandridae > Triturus > Triturus cristatus. The sequence goes on along the minus strand of NC_140588.1, from coordinate 410,246,537 downwards.
TGATGCACTGGTCCCTCCATGGGATGGTCTTTGATGCACTGGTCCCTTCATGGGATGGTCTTTGATGCACTGGTCCCTTCATGAGATGATCTTTAATACCCTGTTCCCTTCATGAGATGATCTTGCATATCTCTAATGGGAGTGCTGTGATGCACTGGTCTCTTCATGGGATGATCTCTGATGCACTGGTCCCTTAATGGATGATCTCTGATGCACTGGTCCCTTCATGGGATGATCTCTGATGCACTGGTCCCTTCATGGGATGATCTCTGATGCACTGGTCCTTTCATGGGATGATCTCTGATGCACTGGTCCCTTCATGGGATCATCTTTGCACTGGTCCCTTCATGGGATGATCTCTGATGCACTGGTCCCTTCATGGGATGATCTCTGATGCACTGGTCCCTTCATGGGATGATCTCTGATGCACTGGTCCCTTCATGGGATGATCTCTGATGCACTGGTCCCTTCATGGGATGATCTCTGATGCACTGGTCCCTTCACGGGATGATCTCTGATGCACTGGTCCCTTCACGGGATGATCTTGCATACCTCTAATCTGAGCTGTGATGAACTGGTCCCTTCACGGGATGATCTCTGATGCACTGGTCCCTTCACGGGATGATCTCTGATGCACTGGTCCCTTCACGGGATGATCTTGCATACCTCTAATCTGAGCTGTGATGAACTGGTCCCTTCACGGGATGATCTCTGATGCACTGGTCCCTTCACGGGATGATCTCTGATGCACTGGTTCCTTCATGGGATGATCTCTGATGCACTGGTCCCTTCATGGGATGATCTCTGATGCACTGGTCCCTTCATGGGATGATCTTTGATGCACTGGTCCCTTCATGGCATGATCTTTGCACTGGTCCCTTCGTGGCATGATCTTTGCACTGGTCCCTTCATGGGATGATCTCTGATGCAGTGGTCCCTTCATGGGATGGTCTTTGATGCACTGGTCCCTTCACGGGATGATCTTGCACAGCTCTCTAATCTGAGAGCTGTGATGCACTGGTCCCTCCATGGGATGATCTTTGATGCACTGGTCCCTTCATGGGATGATCTTTAATGCCCTGGTCCCTTCATGGGATAATCTTTAATGCCCTGGTCCCTCCATGGGATCATCTTTGCACTGGTCCCTTCATGGGATGATCTCTGATGCACTGGTCTCTTCATGGGATGATCTTGCATACCTCTAATCTGAGTGCTGTGATGCACTGGTCCCTTCATGGGATGATCTTTGATGCTCTGGTCCCTTCATGGGATGATCTTTGATGCTCTGGTCCCTTCATGGGATGATCTTTGATGCTCTGGTCCCTTCATGGGATGATCTTTGATGCTCTGGTCCCTTCACGGGTTGATCTTTGATGCCCTGGTCCCTTCACGGGATGATCTTTGATGCCCTGGTCCCTTCACGGGATGTTTGATGCACTGGTCCCTTCATGGGATCATCTTGCATACCTCTAATCTGAGCTATGATGCACTGGTCCCTTCATGGGATGATCTTGATGCACTGGTCCTTTATGGGATGATCTTGGATGCACTGGTCCCTTCATGGGATGATCTTGGATGCACTGGTCCCTTCATGGGATGATCTTGGATGCACTGGTCCCTTCATGGGATGATCTTGGATGCCCTGGTCCCTTCATGGGATGATCTCTGATGCCCTGGTCCCTTCATGGGATGATCTCTGATGCCCTGGTCCCTTCATGGGATGATCTCTGATGCCCTGGTCCCTTCATGGGATGATCTCTGATGCCCTGGTCCCTTCATGGGATGATCTCTGATGCCCTGGTCCCTTCATGGGATGATCTCTGATGCCCTGGTCCCTTCATGGGATGATCTCTGATGCACTGGCCCCTTCATGGGATCGCTGAGGCCCTGGTCCCTTCACTGGATGATCTTTGATGAACTGGTCCCTTCATGGGATGATCTCTGATGCACTGGTCCCTTCATGGGATGATCTCTGCACTGGTCCCTTCACGGGATGATCTCTGCACTGGTCCCTTCACGGGATGATCTCTGCACTGGTCCCTTCACTGGATGATCTTTGCACTGGTCCCTTCACGGGATGATCTTTGCACTGGTCCCTTCACGGGATGATCTTTGCACTGGTCCCTTCACGGGATGATCTTTGCACTGGTCCCTTCACGGGATGATCTTTGATGCACTGGTCCCTTCACGGGATGATCTTTGATGCACTGGTCCCTTCATGGGATGATCTTTGATGCACTGGTCCCTTCATGGGATGATCTTTGATGCACTGGTCCCTTCATGGGATGATCTTTGATGCACTGGTCCCTTCATGGGATGATCTCTGATGCACTGGTCCCTTCATGGGATGATCTCTGATGCACTGGTCTCTTCATGGGATGATCTTGCATACCTCTAATCTGAGTGCTGTGATGCACTGGTCCCTTTATGGGATGATCTTTGATGCTCTGGTCCCTTCATGGGATGATCTTTGATGCTCTGGTCCCTTCACGGGTTGATCTTTGATGCCCTGGTCCCTTCACGGGATGATCTTTGATGCACTGGTCCCTTCAAGGGATGATCTCTGATGCACTGGTCCCTTCAAGGGATGATCTCTGATGCACTGGTCCCTTCACGGGATGATCTCTGATGCACTGGTCCCTTCACGGGATGATCTCTGAAGCACTGGTCCCTTCACGGGATGATCTCTGAAGCACTGGTCCCTTCACGGGATGATCTCTGAAGCACTGGTCCCTTCACGGGATGATCTCTGAAGCACTGGTCCCTTCACGGGATGATCTCTGAAGCACTGGTCCCTTCACGGGATGATCTCTGAAGCACTGGTCCCTTCACGGGATGATCTCTGAAGCACTGGTCCCTTCACGGGATGATCTCTGATGCACTGATCCCTTCACGGGATGATCTCTGATGCACTGGTCCCTTCACGGGATGATCTCTGATGCACTGGTCCCTTCACGGGATGATCTCTGATGCACTGGTCCCTTCACGGGATGATCTCTGATGCACGGGTCCCTTCACGGGAGGATCTCTGATGCACTGGTCCCTTCATGGGATGATCTTGCATACCTCTAATCTAAGTGCTGTGATGCACTGGTCCCTTCATGGGATGATCTCTGATGCACTGGTCCCTTCATGGGATGATCTCTGATGCACTGGTCCCTTCACGGGATGATCTCTGCACTGGTCCCTTCACGGGATGATCTCTGCACTGGTCCCTTCACGGGATTATCTCTGCACTGGTCCCTTCACGGGATGATCTCTGCTCTGGTCCCTTCACGGGATGATCTCTGCACTGGTCCCTTCACGGGATGATCTCTGCACTGGTCCCTTCACGGGATGATCTTTGCACTGGTCCCTTCACGGGATGATCTTTGCACTGGTCCCTTCACGGGATGATCTTTGCACTGGTCCCTTCACGGGATGATCTTTGCACTGGTCCCTTCACGGGATGATCTTTGCACTGGTCCCTTCACGGGATGATCTTTGCACTGGTCCCTTCACGGGATGATCTTTGCACTGGTCCCTTCACGGGATGATCTGATGCACTGGTCCCTTCACGGGATGATCTGATGCACTGGTCCCTTCACGGGATGATCTGATGCACTGGTCCCTTCACGGGATGATCTGATTCACTGGTCCCTTCACGGGATGATCTCTGATGCACTGGTCCCTTCACGGGATGATCTCTGATGCACTGGTCCCTTCACGGGATGATCTCTGATGCACTGGTCCCTTCACGGGATGATCTCTGATGCACTGGTCCCTTCACGGGATGATCTCTGATGCACTGGTCCCTTCACGGGATGATCTCTGATGCACCGGTCCCTTCACGGGATGATCTCTGATGCACCGGTCCCTTCACGGGATGATCTCTGATGCACCGGTCCCTTCACGGGATGATCTCTGATGCACCGGTCCCTTCACGGGATGATCTCTGATGCACCGGTCCCTTCACGGGATGATCTCTGATGCACCGGTCCCTTCACGGGATGATCTCTGATGCACCGGTCCCTTCACGGGATGATCTCTGATGCACCGGTCCCTTCACGGGATGATCTCTGATGCACTGGCCCCTTCATGGGATCGCTGAGGCCCTGGTCCCTTCATGGGATGGTCTTGCATACCTCTAATCTCAGTGCTGTGATGCACTGGTCCCTTCACGGGATGATCTTTGATGAACTGGTCCCTTCACGGGATGATCTTTGATGAACTGGTCCCTTCACGGGATGATCTTTGATGAACTGGTCCCTTCACGGGATGATCTTTGATGAACTGGTCCCTTCACGGGATGATCTTTGATGAACTGGTCCCTTCACGGGATGATCTTTGATGAACTGGTCCCTTCACGGGATGATCTTTGATGAACTGGTCCCTTCACGGGATGATCTTTGATGAACTGGTCCCTTCACGGGATGATCTTTGATGAACTGGTCCCTTCACGGGATGATCTTTGATGAACTGGTCCCTTCACGGGATGATCTTTGATGAACTGGTCCCTTCACGGGATGATCTTTGATGAACCGGTCCCTTCACGGGATGATCTTTGATGCACCGGTCCCTTCACGGGATGATCTTTGCACTGGTTCCTTTACGGGATGAACTTGCATACCTTTTATCTTAGTGCTGTGATGCACTGGTCCCTTCATGGGATGATCTTTGACGCACTGGTCCCTTCATGGGATGATCTTTGACGCACTGGTCCCTTCATGGGATGATCTTTGACGCACTGGTCCCTTCATGGGATGATCTTTGACGCACTGGTCCCTTCATGGGACGATCTTTGACGCACTGGTCCCTTCATGGGATGATCTTTGACGCACTGGTCCCTTCATGGGATGATCTTTGACGCACTGGTCCCTTCATGGGATGATCTTTGACGCACTGGTCCCTTCATGGGATGATCTTTGACGCACTGGTCCCTTTATGGAATGATCTTGGATGCACTGGTCCTTTATGGGATGATCTTGGATGCACTGGTCCCTTCATGGGATGATCTCTGATGCACTGGTCCCTTCATGGGATGATCTTTGCACTAATGGTCCCTTCATGGGATGGTCATTGATGCACTGGTCCCTTCATGGGATGGTCTTTGATGCACTGGTCCCTTCATGGGATGATCTTTAATGCCCTGGTCCCTTCATGGGATGATCTTGCATACCTCTAATCTGAGTGCTGTGATGCACTGGTCACTTCATGGGATGATCTCTGATGCACTGGTCACTTCATGGGATGATCTCTGATGCACTGGTCTCTTCATGGGATGATCTCTGATGCACTGGTCTCTTCATGGGATGATCTCTGATGCACTTGTTCCTTCATGGGATGATCTCTGATGCACTGGTCCCTTCATAGGATGATCTTGCGTACCTCTAATCTGAGTGCTGTGATGCACTGGTCCCTTCATGGGATGATCTTGATGCACTGGTCCCTTCATGGGATGATCTCTGATGCACTGGTCCCTTCATGGGATGATCTCTGATGCACTGGTCCCTTCATGGGATGATCTCTGATGCACTGGTCCCTTCATGGGATGATCTTTGATGCACTGGTCCCTTCATGGGATGATCTTGCATACCTCATCTATGTGCTGTGATGCACTGGTCCCTTCATGGGATGATCTCTGATGCACTGGTCCTTTCATGGGATGATCTTTAATGCCCTGGTCCCTTCATGGGATGATCTTTGATCCAGTGGTCCCTTCATGGGATGATCTTTGATGCACTGGTCCCTTCATGGGATCATCTTTGCACTGGTCCCTTCATGGGATCATCTTTGCACTGGTCCCTTCATGGGATGATCTCTGATGCACTGGTCCCTTCATGGGATGATCTCTGATGCACTGGTCCCTTCATGGGATGATCTCTGATGCACTGGTCCCTTCATGGGATGATCTTGCATACCTCTAGTCTGAGCTGTGATGCACTGGTCCCTTCATGGGATTATCTTGCACACCTCTAATCTGAGTGCTGTGATGCACTGGTCACTTCATGGGATGATCTGATGCACTGGTCACTTCATGGGATGATCTCTGATGCACTGGTCACTTCATGGGATGATCTCTGCACTGGTCACTTCATGGGATGATCTCTGATGCACTTGTCCCTTCATGGGATGATCTCTGCACTGGTCCCTTCATAGGATGATCTTGCGTACCTCTAATCTAAGTGCTGTGATGCACTGGTCCCTTCATGGGATGACCTTGATGCACTGGTCCCTTCATGGGATGATCTCTGATGCACTGGTCCCTTCATGGGATGATCTCTGATGCACTGGTCCCTTCATGGGATGATCTCTGATGCACTGGTCCCTTCATGGGATGATCTCTGATGCACTTGTCCCTTCATGGGATGATCTCTGATGCACTGGTCCCTTCATGGGACTATCTCTGCACTGGTCCCTTCATGGGACTATCTCTGATGCACTGGTCCCTTCATGGGACTATCTCTGATGCACTGGTCCCTTCATGGGACTATCTCTGATGCACTGGTCCCTTCATGGGATGATCTCTGATGCACTGGTCCCTTCATGGGATGATCTCTGATGCACTGGTCCCTTCATGGGATGATCTCTGATGCACTGGTCCCTTCATGGGATGATCTCTGATGCACTGGTCCCTTCATGGGATGATCTCTGATGCACTGGTCCCTTCATGGGATGATCTCTGATGCACTGGTCCCTTCATGGGATGATCTCTGATGCACTGGTCCCTTCATGGGATGATCTCTGATGCACTGGTCCCTTCATGGGATGATCTCTGATGCACTGGTCCCTTAATGGGATGATCTGATGCACTGGTCCCTTCATGGGATGATCTCTGATGCACTGGTCCCTTCATGGGATGATCTCTGATGCACTGGTCCCTTCATTGGATGATCTGATGCACTGGTCCCTTCATGGGATGATCTGATGCACTGGTCCCTTCATGGGATGATCTCTGATGCACTGGTCCCTTCATGGGATGATCTCTGATGCACTGGTCCCTTCATGGGATGATCTCTGATGCACTGGTCCCTTCACGGGATGATCTCTGATGCACTGGTCCCTTCACGGGATGATCTCTGATGCACTGGTCCCTTCACGGGATGATCTCTGATGCACTGGTCCCTTCATGGGATGGTCTCTGATGCACTGGTCCCTTCAGGGGATGATCTCTGATGCACTGGTCCCTTCAGGGGATGATCTCTGATGCACTGGTCCCTTCATGGGATGATCTCTGATGCACTGGTCCCTTCATGGGATGATCTCTGATGCACTGGTCCCTTCATGGGATGATCTCTGATGCACTGGTCCCTTCATGGGATGGTCTTTGATGCACTCTTCCCTTCATGGGATGATCTCTGATGCACTGGTCCCTTCATGGGATGATCTCTGATGCACTGTTCCCTTCATGGGATGATCTTGATGCACTGTTCCCTTCATGGGATTATCTTGCATACCTCTAATCTTAGTGCTATGATGCACTGGTCCGTTCATGGAATGAAATATGATGCACTGGTCCCTTCATGGGACGATCTTTGCACTGGTCCCTTCACAGGATGATCTTCGATGCATTGGTCCCTTCATGGGATGATCTTGCATACATCTAATCTTAGTGCCGTAATGCAATGGTCTATTCATCGGATGATCTTGATGCACTGGTCCCTTCATGGGATCTTTGATGCACTAGTCCCTTCATGGGATGATCTCTGATGCACTGCTCCCTTCATGGGATGATCTCTGATGCACTGCTCCCTTCATGGGATGATCTCTGATGCACTGCTCCCTTCATGGGATCATCTCTGATGCACTGGTCCCGTCATGGGATGATCTTGCATACCTCTAATCTGAGTGCTGTGATGCACTGGTCCCTTCATGGGATGTTCTGTGATGCACTGGTCCCATCGTGGGATGTTCTGTGTTGCACTGGTCCCTTCGTGGGATGTTCTGTGATGCATTGGTCCCTTCATGGGATGATCTTCGCTGCACTGGTCCCTTCATGGGATGATCTTCGATGCGCTGGTCCCTTCATGGGATGATCTTCGATGCGCTGGTCCCTTCATGGGATGATCTTTGATGCACTGGTCCCTTCATGGGATGATCTTGCATCTCTAATCTGAGTGCTGTGATGCACTGGTCCCTTCATGGGATGATCTCTGTTGCACTGGTCCCTTCATGGGATGATCTCTGTTGCACTGGTTCCTTCATGGGATGTTCTCTGTTGCACTGGTCCCTTCATGGGATGATGTTTAATGCCCTGGTCCCTTCATGGGGTGATCTGTGATGCACTGGTCCCTTCTTGGGGTGATCTGTGATGCACTGGTCCCTTCTTGGGGTGATCTGTGATGCACTGGTCCCTTCTTGGGATGATCTTTGATGCACTGGTCCCTTCTTGGGATGATCTTTGATGCACTGGTCCCTTCTTGGGATGATCTTTGATGCACTGGTCCCTTCTTGGGATGATCTTTGATGCACTGGTCCCTTCTTGGGATGATCTTTGATGCACTGGTCCCTTCTTGGGATGATCTTTGATGCACTGGTCCCTTCTTGGGATGATCGCTGATGCACTGGTCCCTTCATGGGATGATCGCTGATGCACTGGTCCCTTCATGGGATGATCGCTGATGCACTGGTCCCTTCATGGGATGATCGCTGATGCACTGGTCCCTTCATGGGATGATCGCTGATGCACTGGTCCCTTCATGGGATGATCGCTGATGCACTGGTCCCTTCATGGGATGATCGCTGATGCACTGGTCCCTTCATGGGATGATCTCTGATGCGCTGGTCCCTTCATGGGATGATCTCTGATGCGCTGGTCCCTTCATGGGGTGATTTTTGATGCGCTGGTCCCTTCATGGGGTGATTTGTAATGCGCTGGTCCCTTCATGGGGTGATTTGTAATGCGCTGGTCCCTTCATGGGATGATCTCTGATGCACCGGTCCCTTCACGGGATGATCTCTGATGCACCGGTCCCTTCACGGGATGATCTCTGATGCACCGGTCCCTTCACGGGATGATCTCTGATGCACCGGTCCCTTCACGGGATGATCTCTGATGCACCGGTCCCTTCACGGGATGATCTCTGATGCACCGGTCCCTTCACGGGATGATCTCTGATGCACCGGTCCCTTCACGGGATGATCTCTGATGCACTGGCCCCTTCATGGGATCGCTGAGGCCCTGGTCCCTTCATGGGATGGTCTTGCATACCTCTAATCTCAGTGCTGTGATGCACTGGTCCCTTCACGGGATGATCTTTGATGAACTGGTCCCTTCACGGGATGATCTTTGATGAACTGGTCCCTTCACGGGATGATCTTTGATGAACCGGTCCCTTCACGGGATGATCTTTGATGCACCGGTCCCTTCACGGGATGATCTTTGCACTGGTTCCTTTATGGGATGAACTTGCATACCTTTTATCTTAGTGCTGTGATGCACTGGTCCCTTCATGGGATGATCTTTGACGCACTGGTCCCTTCATGGGACGATCTTTGACGCACTGGTCCCTTCATGGGACGATCTTTGACGCACTGGTCCCTTCATGGGACGATCTTTGACGCACTGGTCCCTTCATGGGATGATCTTTGACGCACTGGTCCCTTCATGGGATGATCTTGGATGCACTGGTCCTTTATGGGATGATCTTGGATGCACTGGTCCCTTCATGGGATGATCTCTGATGCACTGGTCCCTTCATGGGATGATCTTTGCACTAATGGTCCCTTCATGGGATGGTCATTGATGCACTGGTCCCTTCATGGGATGGTCTTTGATGCACTGGTCCCTTCATGGGATGATCTTTGATCACTGGTCCCTTCATGGGATGATCTTTAATGCCCTGGTCCCTTCATGGGATGATCTTGCATACCTCTAATCTGAGTGCTGTGATGCACTGGTCACTTCATGGGATGATCTGATGCACTGGTCACTTCATGGGATGATCTCTGATGCACTGGTCCCTTCATGGGATGATCTCTGATGCACTGGTCCCTTCATGGGATGATCTCTGATGCACTGGTCCCTTCATGGGATGATTTTTGATGCACTGGTCCCTTCATGGGATGATCTTGCATACCTCATCTATGTGCTGTGATGCACTGGTCCCTTCATGGGATCATCTTTGCACTGGTCCCTTCATGGGATGATCTTGCATACCTCTAATCTGAGCTGTGATGCACTGGTTCCTTCATGGGATTATCTTGCACACCTCTAATCTGAGTGCTGTGATGCACTGGTCCCTTCATAGGATGATCTTGCGTACCTCTAATCTGAGTGCTGTGATGCACTGGTCCCTTCATGGGATGACCTTGATGCACTGGTCCCTTCATGGGATGATCTCTGATGCACTGGTCCCTTCATGGGATGATCTCTGATGCACTGGTCCCTTCATGGGATGATCTCTGATGCACTGGTCCCTTCATGGGATGATCTCTGATGCACTGGTCCCTTCATGGGATGATCTCTGATGCACTTGTCCCTTCATGGGATGATCTCTGATGCACTGGTCCCTTCATGGGATGATCTCTGATGCACTGGTCCCTTCATGGGACTTTCTCTGATGCACTGGTCCCTTCATGGGACTATCTCTGATGCACTGGTCCCTTCATGGGACGATCTCTGATGCACTGGTCCCTTCATGGGACTATCTCTGATGCACTGGTCCCTTCATGGGACTATCTCTGATGCACTGGTCCCTTCATGGGATGATCTCTGATGCACTGGTCCCTTCATGGGATGATCTCTGATGCACTGGTCCCTTCATGGGATGATCTCTGATGCACTGGTCCCTTCATGGGATGATCTCTGATGCACTGGTCCCTTCATGGGATGATCTCTGATGCACTGGTCCCTTCATGGGATGATCTCTGATGCACTGGTCCCTTCATGGGATGATCTCTGATGCACTGGTCCCTTCATGGGATGATCTCTGATGCACTGGTCCCTTCATGGGATGATCTCTGATGCACTGGTCCCTTCATGGGATGATCTCTGATGCACTGGTCCCTTCATGGGATGATCTCTGATGCACTGGTCCCTTCATGGGATGATCTCTGATGCACTGGTCCCTTCATGGGATGATCTCTGATGCACTGGTCCCTTCATGGGATGATCTGATGCACTGGTCCCTTCATGGGATGATCTCTGATGCACTGGTCCCTTCATGGGATGATCTCTGATGCACTGGTCCCTTCACGGGATGATCTCTGATGCACAGGTCCCTTCACGGGATGATCTCGTCCCTTCACGGTATGATCTCTGATGCACTGGTCTCTTCACGGGATGATCTCTGATGCACTGGTCCCTTCACGGGATGATCTTTGATGCACTGGTTCCTTCAAGGGATGATCTTGCATACCTCTAATCTGAGTGCTGTGATGCACTGGTCCCTTCATGGGATGATCTCTGATGCACTGGTCCCTTCATGGGATGATCTCTGATGCACTGGTCCCTTCATGGGATGATCTCTGATGCACTGGTCCCTTCATGGGATGATCTCTGATGCACTGGTCCCTTCATGGGATGATCTCTGATGCACTGGTCCCTTCATGGGATGATCTCTGATGCACTGGTCCCTTCATGGGATGATCTCTGATGCACTGGTCCCTTCATGGGATGATCTCTGATGCACTGGTCCCTTCATGGGATGATCTCTGATGCACTGGTCCCTTCATGGGATGATCTCTGATGCACTGGTCCCTTCATGGGATGATCTCTGATGCACTGGTCCCTTCATGGGATGATCTCTGATGCACTGGTCCCTTCATGGGATGGTCTTTGATGCACTCTTCCCTTCATGGGATGATCTCTGATGCACTGGTCCCTTCATGGGATGATCTCTGATGCACTGTTCCCTTCATGGGATGATCTTGATGCACTGTTCCCTTCATGGGATTATCTTGCATACCTCTAATCTTAGTGCTATGATGCACTGGTCCGTTCATGGGATGAAATATGATGCACTGGTCCCTTCATGGGATGATCTTTGCACTGGTCCCTTCACAGGATGATCTTCGATGCATTGGTCCCTTCATGGGATGATCTTGCATACATCTAATCTTAGTGCCGTAATGCAATGGTCTATTCATCGGATGATCTTGATGCATTGGTCCCTTCATGGGATCTTTGATGCACTAGTCCCTTCATGGGATGATCTCTGATGCACTGCTCCCTTCATGGGATGATCTCTGATGCACTGCTCCCTTCATGGGATGATCTCTGATGCACTTCTCCCTTCATGGGATGATCTCTGATGCACTGCTCCCTTCATGGGATCATCTCTGATGCACTGGTCCCGTCATGGGATGATCTTGCATACCTCTAATCTGAGTGCTGTGATGCACTGGTCCCTTCATGGGATGTTCTGTGATGCACTGGTCCCTTCGTGGGATGTTCTGTGATGCACTGGTCCCATCGTGGGATGTTCTGTGATGCACTGGTCCCTTCATGGGATGATCTTCGATGCATTGGTCCCTTCATGGGATGATCTTCGCTGCACTGGTCCCTTCATGGGATGATCTTCGATGCGCTGGTCCCTTCATGGGATGATCTTCGATGCGCTGGTCCCTTCATGGGATGATCTTTGCACTGGTCCCTTCATGGGATGCTCTTGCATACCTCTAATCTTTGTTCTGTGAGGCAATATTCCCTTCATGGGATGATCTTGCATCTCTAATCTGAGTGCTGTGATGCACTGGTCCCTTCATGGGATGATCTCTGTTGCACTGGTCCCTTCATGGGATGATCTCTGTTGCACTGGTTCCTTCATGGGATGTTCTCTGTTGCACTGGTCCCTTCATGGGATGATGTTTAATGCCCTGGTCCCTTCATGGGGTGATCTTCGATGCACTGGTCCCTTCTTGGGGTGATCTGTGATGCACTGGTCCCTTCTTGGGGTGATCTGTGATGCACTGGTCCCTTCTTGGGGTGATCTGTGATGCACTGGTCCCTTCTTGGGGTGATCTGTGATGCACTGGTCCCTTCTTGGGGTGATCTGTGATGCACTGGTCCCTTCTTGGGGTGATCTGTGATGCACTGGTCCCTTCTTGGGGTGATCTGTGATGCACTGGTCCCTTCTTGGGGTGATCTGTGATGCACTGGTCCCTTCTTGGGGTGATCTGTGATGCACTGGTCCCTTCTTGGGGTGATCTGTGATGCACTGGTCCCTTCTTGGGGTGATCTGTGATGCACTGGTCCCTTCTTGGGATGATCTGTGATGCACTGGTCCCTCCATGGGGTGATTTTTAATGCGCTGGTCCCTTCATGGGGTGATTTTTAATGCGCTGGTCCCTTCATGGGGTGATTTTTAATGCGCTGGTCCCTTCATGGGGTGATTTTTAATGCGCTGGTCCCTTTATGGGATGATCTCTGATGCACTGGTCCCTTCATGGGATGATCTCTGATGCACTGGTCCTTTCATGGGGTGATTTTTAATGCACTGGTCCTTTCATGGGGTGATTTTTAATGCGCTGGTCCCTTCATGGGATGATCTCTGATGCGCTGGTCCCTTCATGGGATGATCTCTGATGCACTGGTCCCTTCATGGGATGATCTCTGATGCACTGGTCCCTCCATGGGGTGATTTTTAATGCGCTGGTCCCTTCATGGGGTGATTTTTAATGCGCTGGTCCCTTCATGGGGTGATCTTTTTTATGCGCTGGTCCCTTTATGGGATGATCTCTGATGCACTGGTCCCTTTATGGGATGATCTCTGATGCACTGATCCCTTTATGGGATGATCTCTGATGCACTGGTCCCTTTATGGGATGATCTCTGATGCACTGGTCCCTTCATGGGATATCCTTTGATGCACTGGTCCCTTCATGGGATATCCTTTGATGCACTGGTCCCTTCATGGGATGATCTATGATGCACTGGTCCCTTCATGGGATGATCTTGCATACCTCTAATCTTCGTGCTGTGATGCAATATTCCCTTCAATGGATGATCTTTGATGCACTGGTCCCTTCATGGGATGATCTTGCATACCTCTAATCAGTGCTGTGATGCACTGGTCCCTTCATGGGATGATCTCTGATGCACTGGTCCCTTCATGGGATGATCTCTGATGCACTGGTCCCTTCATGGGATGATCTCTGATGCACTGGTCCCTTCATGGGATGATCTCTGATGCACTGGTCCCTTCATGGGGTGATCTCTGATGCACTGGTCCCTTCATGGGATGATCTCTGATGCACTGGTTCCTTTCAAGGGATTATCTCTGATGCAGTGGTCCCTTCATGAGATGATCTTGCATACCTCTTATCTTAGTGCTGTGATGCACTGGTCCCTTCATGGGATTATCCTGCATACCTCTAATCTGAGTGCTGTGATGCACTGGTCCCTTCATGGGATGCTCTTTGATGCACTGGTCCCTTCATGGTTTGATCTTGCATACCTCTAATCAGTGCAGTGATGCACTGGTCCGTTCATGGGATAATCTCTGATGCACTGGTCCCTTCATGGGACGTTCTTTGTTGCAGTGGTCCCTTCATAGGATGATCTTTGCACTGGTCCCTTCATGGGATGATCTCTGATGCACTGGTCCCTTCATGGGACTATCTCTGATGCACTGGTCCCTTCATGGGACTATCTCTGATGCACTGGTCCCTTCATGGGACTATCTCTGATGCACTGGTCCCTTCATGGGACTATATCTGATGCACTGGTCCCTTCATGGGATGATCTCTGATGCACTGGTCACTTCATGGGATGATCTCTGATGCACTGGTCACTTCATGGGATGATCTCCGATGCACTGGTCTCTTCATGGGATGATAGCTTATGCACTTGTCCCTTCATGGGATGAGCTTGCATACCTCTAATCTGAGAGCTGTGATGCACTGGTCCCTTCACGGGATGATCTCTGATGCACTGGTCCCTTCACGGGATGATCTCTGATGCACTGGTCCCTTCACGGGATGATCTCTGATGCACTGGTCCCTTCACGGGATGATCTCTGATGCACTGGCCCCTTCACGGGATGATCTCTGATGCACTGGCCCCTTCACGGGATGATCTCTGATGCACTGGCCCCTTCACGGGATGATCTCTGATGCACTGGTCCCTTCACGGGATGATCTCTGATGCACTGGTTCCTTCACGGGATGATCTTTGATGCACTGGTTCCTTCATGGGATCATCTTTGCACCGGTCCCTTCATGGGAATGATCTCTGATGCACTGGTCCCTTCATGGGGATGATCACTGATGCACTGGTCCCTTCAGGGGATGATCTCTGATGCACTGGTCCCTTCATGGGATGATCTCTGATGCACTGGTCCCTTCATGGGATGATCTCTGATGCACTGGTCCCTTCATGGGATGATCTCTGATGCACTGGTCCCTTCATGGGATGATCTTGATGCACTGGTCCCTTCATGGGATGATCTTGATGCACTGGTCACTTCATGGGATGATCTCTGATGCACTGGTCCCTTCATGGGATGATCTCTGATGCACTGGTCCCTTCATGGGGATGATCTCTGATGCACTGGTCCCTTCATGGGGATGATCTCTGATGCACTGGTCCCTTCATGGGATGATCTCTGATGCACTGGTCCCTTCATGGGATGATCTTGCATACCTCTAATCTGAGTGCTGTGATGCACTGGTCCCTTTATGGAATGATCTCTGATGCACTGGTCCCTTCACTGGATGATCTCTGCACTGGTCCCTTCACGAGATGATCTCTGATGCACTGGTCCCTTCACGAGATGATCTCTGATGCACTGGTCCCTTCATGGGATGATCTCTGATGCACTGGTCCCTTCATGGGATGATCTCTGATGCACTGGTCCCTTCATGGGATGATCTCTGATGCACTGGTCCCTTCACGGGATGATCTCTGATGCACTGGTCCCTTCACGGGATGTTCTCTGATGCACTGGTCCCTTCACGGGATGTTCTCTGATGCACTGGTCCCTTCACGGGATGATCTTTGTTCCACTGGTCCCTTCATGGGATGATCTTTGATCCGCCGGTCCCTTCATGGGATGAGCTCTGATGAACTGGTCCCTTCATGGGATGATCTTGCGTACCTCTAATCTGAGTGCTGTGATGCACTGGTCCCTTCATGGGATGATCTTTGATGCACTGGTCCCTTCATGGGATGATGTTTGATGCACTGGCCCCTTCATGGGATGATCTCTGATGCACTGGTCCCTTCATGGGATCATCTTGCATACCTCTAATCTGAGTGGTGTTGCTCTGGTCCATTCATGGGATGGTCTCTGATGCACTGGTCCCTTCATGGGATGATCTCTGATGCACTGGCCCCTTCATGGGATGATCTCTGATGCACTGGCCCCTTCATGGGATGATCTCTGATGCACTGGCCCCTTCATGGGATGATCTCTGATGCACTGGCCCCTTCATGGGATGATCTCTGATGCACTGGCCCCTTCATGGGATGATCTCTGATGCACTGGCCCCTTCATGGGATGATCTCTGATGCACTGGTCCCTTCATGGGATCATCTTGCATACCTCTAATCTGAGTGGTGTTGCTCTGGTCCATTCATGGGATGGTCTCTGATGCACTGGCCCCTTCATGGGATGATCTCTGATGCACTGGCCCCTTCATGGGATGATCTCTGATGCACTGGCCCCTTCATGGGATGATCTCTGATGCACTGGCCCCTTCATGGGATGATCTCTGATGCACTGGCCCCTTCATGGGATGATCTCTGATGCACTGGTCCTTTCATGGGATATCCTTTGATGCTCTGGTCCCTTCATGGGATCATCTTTGCACTGGTCCCTTCATGGGATGATCTTGCATACCTCTAATCTGAGCTGTGATGCACTGGTCCCTTCATGGGATGATCTTTAATTCACTGGTCCCTTCATGGGATGATCTTTAATGCACTGGTCCCTTCATGGGATGATCGTTAATGCACTGGTCCCTTCATGGGATGATAGTTGATGCACTGGTCCCTTCATGGGGGGATCTTTGATGCACTGGTCCCTTCATGGGGGGATCTTTGATGCACTGGTCCCTTCATGGGATGATCTTTGATGCACTGGTCCCTTCATGGGATGATCTTTGATGCACTGGTCCCTTCATGGGATGATCTCTGATGCACTGGTCCCTTCATGGGATGATCTCTGATGCACTGGTCCCTTCATGGGATGATCTCTGATGCACTGGTCCCTTCATGGGATGATCTTTGATGCACTGGTCCCTTCATGGGATGATCTTTGATGCACTGGTCCCTTCATGGGATGATCTTTGATGCACTGGTCCCTTCATGGGATGATCTTTGATGCACTGGTCCCTTCATGGGATGATCTCTGATGCACTGGTCCCTTCATGGGATGATCTCTGATGCACTGGCCCCTTCACGGGATGATCTCTGATGCACCGGCCCCTTCACGGGATGATCTTTGATGCACTGGTCCCTTCACGGGATGATCTTTGCACTGGTTCCTTCACTGGATGAACTTGCATACCTTTTATCTTAGTGCTGTGACGCACTAGTCCCTTCATGGGATGATCTTTGACGCACTGGTCCCTTCATGCGATGATCTTTAACGCACTGGTCCCTTCATGGGATGATCTTGGATGCACTGGTCCTTTACGGGATGATCTCTGATGCACTGGTCCCTTCATGGGATGATCTTTGATGCACTAATGGTCCCTTCATGGGTTGATCTTTGCTGCACTGGTCCCTTCATGGGATTATCTTGCATACCTCTAATCGGAGTGCTGTGATGCACTGTTCCCTTCAAGGGATGATCTTGATGCACTGTTCCCTTCATGGGATGATCTTTGATGCACTGGTCCCTTCATGGGATGATCTCTGATGCACTGGTCCCTTCATGCGATGATCTTTAATGCCCTGGTCCCTTCATGGGATGAGGTTTAATGCCTTGGTCCCTTCATGGGATGATCTCTGATGCACTGGTCCCTTCATGGGATGATCTCTGATGCACTGGTCCCTTCATGGGATGATCTCTGATGCACTGGTCCCTTCATGGGATGATCTCTGATGCACTGGTCCCTTCATGGGATGATCTCTGATGCACTGGTCCCTTCACGGGATGATCTCTGATGCACTGGTCCCTTCACGGGATGATCTCTGATGCACTGGTCCCTTCACGGGATGATCTCTGATGCACTGGTCCCTTCACGGGATGATCTCTGATGCACTGGTCCCTTCATGGGATGATCTTGGATGCACTGGTCCCTTCATGGGATGATCTCTGATGCACTGGTCCCTTCATGGGATGATCTTTGCACTAATGGTCCCTTCATGGGATGGTCTTTGATGCACTGGTCCCTTCATGGGATGGTCTTTGATGCACTGGTCCCTTCATGGGATGATCTTTGATGCACTGGTCCCTTCATGGGATGATCTTTAATTCCCTGGTCCCTTCATGGGATGATCTTGCATACCTCTAATCTGAGTGCTGTGATGCACTGGTCCCTTCATGGGATGATCTGATGCACTGGTCACTTCATGGGATGATCTCTGATGCACTGGTCACTTCATGGGATGATCTCTGATGCACTGGTCACTTCATGGGATGATCTCTGATGCACTGGTCTCTTCATGGGATGATCTCTGATGCACTTGTCCCTTCATGGGATGATCTCTGATGCACTGGTCCCTTCATAGGATGATCTTGCGTACCTCTAATCTGAGTGCTGTGATGCACTGGTCCCTTCATGGGATGATCTTGATGCACTGGTCCCTTCATGGGATGATCTCTGATGCACTGGTCCCTTCATGGGATGATCTCTGATGCACTGGTCCCTTCATGGGATGATCTTTGATGCACTGGTCCCTTCATGGGATGATCTTGCATACCTCATCTATGTGCTGTGATGCACTGGTCCCTTCATGGGATGATCTTTGATGCACTGGTCCCTTCTTGGGATCATCTTTGCACTGGTCCCTTCATGGGATCATCTTTGCACTGGTCCCTTCATGGGATGATCTTGCATACCTCTAATCTGAGCTGTGATGCACTGGTCTCTTCATGGGATTATCTTGCACACCTCCAATCTGAGTGCTGTGATGCACTGGTCCCTTCATGGGATGATCTCTGCACTCGTCCCTTCATGGGATGATCTCTGATGCACTCGTCCCTTCATGGGATGATCTCTGATGCACTCGTCCCTTCATGGGATGATCTCTGATGCACTCGTCCCTTCATGGGATGATCTCTGATGCACTCGTCCCTTCATGGGATGATCTCTGATGCACTCGTCCCTTCATGGGATGATCTCTGATGCACTGGTCCCTTCATGGGATGATCTCTGATGCACTGGTCCCTTCATGGGATGATCTCTGATGCACTGGTCCCTTCATGGGATGATCTCTGATGCACTGGTCCCTTCATGGGATGATCTCTGATGCACTGGTCCCTTCATGGGATGATCTCTGATGCACTGGTCCCTTCATGGGATGATCTCTGATGCACTGGTCCCTTCATGGGATGATCTCTGATGCACTGGTCCCTTCATGGGATGATCTCTGATGCACTGGTCCCTTCATGGGATGATCTCTGATGCACTGGTCCCTTCATGGGATGATCTCTGATGCACTGGTCCCTTCATGGGATGATCTCTGATGCACTGGTCCCTTCATGGGATGATCTCTGATGCACTGGTCCCTTCATGGGATGATCTCTGATGCACTGGTCCCTTCACGGGATGATCTCTGATGCACTGGTCCCTTCACGGGATGATCTTTGATGCACTGGTTCCTTCACGGGATGATCTTGCATACCTCTAATCTTAGTGCTGTGATGCACTGGTCCGTTCATGGGATGATCTCTGATGCACTGGTCCCTTCACAGGATGATCTTCGATGCATTGGTCCCTTCATGGGATGATCTTGCATACATCTAATCTTAGTGCCGTAATGCAATGGTCTATTCATCGGATGATCTTGATGCACTGGTCCCTTCTTGGGATGATCTTTGATGCATTGGACCCTTCATGGGATCATCTTTGCACTGGTCCCTTCACGGGATGATCTTTGCACTGGTCCCTTCACGGCATGATCTTTGATGCACTGGTCCCTTCACGGCATGATCTTTGATGCACTGGTCCCTTCACGGCATGATCTTTGATGCACTGGTCCCTTCACGGGATGATCTTTGATGCACTGGTCCCTTCACGGGATGATCTTTGATGCACTGGTCCCTTCATTGGATGATCTTTGCACTAATGGTCCCTTCATGGGATGATCTCTGATGCACTGGTCCCTTCATGGGATGATCTCTGATGCACTGGTCCCTTCATGGGATGTTCTCTGATCTGGTCCCTTCATGGGATGATCTCTGATGCACTGGTCCCTTCATGGGATGATCTCTGATGCACTGGTCCCTTCATGGGATGATCTCTGATGCACTGGTCCCTTCATGGGATGATCTCTGATGCACTGGTCCCTTCATGGGATGATCTCTGATGCACTGGTCCCTTCATGGGATGATCTCTGATGCACTGGTCCCTTCATGGGATGATCTCTGATGCACTGGTCCCTTCATGGGATGATCTCTGATGCACTGGTCTCTTCATGGGATGATCTCTGATCCACTGGTCCCTTCATGGAATGATCTCTGATGCACTGGTCCCTTCATGGGATCGCTGAGGCCCTGGTCCCTCCATGGGATGATCTTTGATGCACTGGTCCCTCCATGGGATGATCTTTGATGCACTGGTCCCTCCATGGGATGATCTTTGATGCACTGATCCCTCCATGGGATGATCTTTGATGCACTGGTCCCTTCATGGGATGGGCTTTGATGCACTGGTCCCTTCATGGGATGATCTTTGATGCACTGGTCCCTTCATGGGATGATCTTTGATGCACTGGTCCCTTCTTGGGATGATCTTTGATGCACTGGTCCCTTCATGGGATCATCTTTGCACTGGTCCCTTCATGGGTTGATCTTGCGTACCTCTAATCTGAGTGCTGTGATGCACTGGTCCCTTCATGGGATGGTCTTGATGCGGTGGTCCCTTCATGGGATGATCTTTGATGCACTGGTCCCTTCATGGGATGATCTTTAATACCCTGTTCCCTTCATGGGATGATCTTGCATATCTCTAATCTGAGTGCTGTGATGCACTGGTCCCTTCATGGGATGATCTCTGATGCACTGGTCCCTTCATGGGATGATCTCTGATGCACTGGTCCCTTCATGGGATGATCTCTGATGCACTGGTCCCTTCATGGGATGATCTCTGATGCACTGGTCCCTTCATGGGATGATCTCTGATGCACTTGTCCCTTCATGGGATGAGCTCTGATGCACTGGTCCCTTCATGGGATGATCTTGCGTACCTCTAATCTGAGTGCTGTTCTGCACTGGTCCCTTCATGGGATGATCTTTGATGCACTGGTCCCTTCATGGGATGATGTTTGATGCACTGTTCCCTTCATGGGATGATCTTTGATGCACTGGTCCCTTCATGGGATGGTCTTTGATGCACTGGTCCCTTCATGGGATGATGTTTGATGCACTGGTCCCTTCATTGGATGATCTTTGATCCACTGGTCCCTTCATGGGATGATATTTGATGCACTGGTCCCTTCTTGGGATGATCTTTGATGCACTGGTCCCTTCATGGGATCATCTTTGCACTGGTCCCTTCATGGGATCATCTTGCATACCTCCAATCTGAGTGTTGTGATGCACTGGTCCCTTCATGGGATCATCTTGCATACCTCTAATCTGAGTGCTGTGATGCACTGGTCCCTTCATGGGATGATCTTGATGCAGTGGCCCCTTCATGGGATGATCTTTAATGCCCTGGTCCTTTCATGGGATGATCTTTGATGCCCTGGTCCCTTCTTGGGATGATCTTTGATGCACTGGTCCCTTCTTGGGATGATCTTTGATGCACTGGTCCCTTCTTGGGATGATCTTTGATGCACTGGTCCCTTCATGGGATGATCTTGCGTACCTCTAATCTGAGTGCTGTGATGCACTGGTCCCTTCATGGGATGATGTTTGATGCACTGGTCCCTTCATGGGATGATGTTTGATGCACTGGTCCCTTCATGGGATGATCTTTGATGCACTGGTCCCTTCATGGGATGATCTTTGATGCACTGGTCCCTTCATGGGATGATCTTTGATGCACTGTTCCCTTCATGGGATGATCTTTGATGCACTGGTCCCTTCATGGGATGATCTTTGATGCACTGGTCCCTTCATGGGATGATCTTTGATGCACTGGTCCCTTCATGGGATGATCTTTGATCCACTGGTCCCTTCATGGGATGATCTTTGATGCACTGGTCCCTTCATGGGATGATCTTTGATGCACTGGTCCCTTCTAGGGATCATCTTTGCACTGGTCCCTTCTTGGGATCATCTTTGCACTGGTCCCTTCATGGGATCATCTTTGCACTGGTCCCTTCATGGGATCATCTTTGCACTGGTCCCTTCATGGGATCATCTTTGCACTGGTCCCTTCATGGGATCATCTTTGCACTGGTCCCTTCATGGGATCATCTTTGCACTGGTCCCTTCATGGGATCATCTTTGCACTGGTCCCTTCATGGGATCATCTTTGCACTGGTCCCTTCATGGGATCATCTTTGCACTGGTCCCTTCATGGGATCATCTTTGCACTGGTCCCTTCATGGGATCATCTTTGCACTGGTCCCTTCATGGGATCATCTTTGCACTGGTCCCTTCATGGGATCATCTTTGCACTGGTCCCTTCATGGGATCATCTTTGCACTGGTCCCTTCATGGGATCATCTTTGCACTGGTCCCTTCATGGGATCATCTTTGCACTGGTCCCTTCATGGGATCATCTTTGCACTGGTCCCTTCATGGGATCATCTTTGCACTGGTCCCTTCATGGGATCATCTTTGATGCACTGGTCCCTTCATGGGATCATCTTTGATGCACTGGTCCCTTCATGGGATGATCTCTGATGCACTGGTCCCTTCATGGGATGATCTCTGATGCACTGGTCCCTTCATGGGATGATCTCTGATGCACTGGTCCCTTCATGGGATGATCTCTGATGCACTGGTCCCTTCATGGGATGATCTCTGATGCACTGGCCCCTTCATGGGATGATCTCTGATGCACTGGCCCCTTCATGGGATGATCTCTGATGCACTGGTCCCTTCATGGGATGATCTCTGATGCACTGGTCCCTTCATGGGATGGTCTTTGATGCACTGGTCCCTTCACGGGATGATCTTGCATACCTCTAATCTGAGTGCTGTGATGCACTCGTCCCTTCATGGGATGATCTTTAATGCCCTGGTCCTTTCATGGGATGATCTCTGATGCACTGGCCCCTTCATGGGATGATCTCTGATGCACTGGCCCCTTCATGGGATGATCTCTGATGCACTGGTCCCTTCATGGGATGATCTCTGATGCACTGGTCCCTTCATGGGATGGTCTTTGATGCACTGGTCCCTTCATGGGATGATCTTGCATACCTCTAACCGAGTGCTGTGATGCACTGGTCCCTTCATGGGATGATCTCTGATGCACCGGTCCCTTCACGGGATGATCTCTGCTGCACCGGTCCCTTCACGGGATGATCTCTGCTGCACCGGTCCCTTCACGGGATGATCTCGGATGCACCGGTCCCTTCACGGGATGATCTCGGATGCACCGGTCCCTTCACGGGATGATCTCGGATGCACCGGTCCCTTCACGGGATGATCTCGGATGCACCGGTCCCTTCACGGGATGATCTCGGATGCACCGGTCCCTTCACGGGATGATCTCGGATGCACCGGTCCCTTCACGGGATGATCTCGGATGCACCGGTCCCTTCACGGGATGATCTCGGATGCACCGGTCCCTTCACGGGATGATCTCGGATGCACCGGTCCCTTCACGGGATGATCTCGGATGCACCGGTCCCTTCACGGGATGATCTCGGATGCACCGGTCCCTTCACGGGATGATCTCGGATGCACCGGTCCCTTCACGGGATGATCTCGGATGCACCGGTCCCTTCACGGGATGATCTCGGATGCACCGGTCCCTTCACGGGATGATCTCGGATGCACCGGTCCCTTCACGGGATGATCTCGCATACCTCTAATCTGAGTGCTGTGATGCACTGGTTCCTTCTTGGGATGATCTTGCATACCTCTAATCTGAGTGCTGTGATGCACTGGGTCCTTCTTGGGATGATCTTGCATACCTCTAATCTGAGTGCTGTGATGCACTGGTTCCTTCTTGGGATGATCTTGCATACCTCTAATCTGAGTGCTGTGATGCACTTGTCCCTTCATGGGATGATCTCTGATGCACTGGTCCCTTCATGGGATTTTCTTTGAGGCCCTGGTCCCTTCATGGGATTTTCTTTGATGCACTGGTCCCTTCATGGGATTTTCTTTGATGCACTGGTCCCTTCATGGGATTTTCTTTGATGCACTGGTCCCTTCATGGGATTTTCTTTGATGCACTGCTCCCTTCATGGGTTTTTCTTTGATGCACTGGTCCCTTCATGGGATTTTCTTTGATGCACTGGTCCCTTCATGGGATTTTCTTTGATGCACTGGTCCCTTCATGGGATTTTCTTTGATGCACTGGTCCCTTCATGGGATTTTCTTTGATGCACTGGTTCCTTCATGGGATTTTCTTTGATGCACTGGTCCCTTCATGGGATGATCTTTAATACCCTGTTCCCTTCATGGGATGATCTTGCATATCTCTAATCTGAGTGCTGTGATGCACTGGTCTCTTCATGGGATGATCTCTGATGCACTGGTCTCTTCATGGGATGATCTCTGATGCACTTGTCCCTTTCTTGGGATGATCTCTGATGCACTTGTCCCTTCATGGGATGATCTCTGATGCACTGGTCCCTTCATGGGATGATCTTGCGTACCTCTAATCTGAGTGCTGTGATGCACTGGTCCCTTCATGGGATGGTCTTGATGCAGTGGTCCCTTCATGGGATGATCTTTAATGCCCTGGTCCCTTCATGGGATGATCTTTGATCCACTGGTCCCTTCATGGGATGATCTTTGATGCACTGGTCCCTTCATTGGATGATCTTTGCACTAATGGTCCCTTCATGGGATGATCTCTGATGCACTGGTCCCTTCATGGGATGGTCTTTGATGCACTGGTCCCTTCATGGGATGGTCTTTGATGCACTGGTCCCTTCATGGGATGGTCTTTGATGCACTGGTCCCTTCATGGGATGGTCTTTGATGCACTGGTCCCTTCATGGGATGGTCTTTGATGCACTGGTCCCTTCATGGGATGGTCTTTGATGCACTGGTCCCTTCATGGGATGGTCTTTGATGCACTGGTCCCTTCATGGGATGGTCTTTGATGCACTGGTCCCTTCATGGGATGGTCTTTGATGCACTGGTCCCTTCATGGGATGGTCTTTGATGCACTGGTCCCTTCATGGGATGGTCTTTGATGCACTGGTCCCTTCATGGGATGGTCTTTGATGCACTGGTCCCTTCATGGGATGGTCTTTGATGCACTGGTCCCTTCATGGGATGGTCTTTGATGCACTGGTCCCTTCATGGGATGGTCTTTGATGCACTGGTCCCTTCATGGGATGGTCTTTGATGCACTGGTCCCTTCATGGGATGGTCTTTGATGCACTGGTCCCTTCATGGGATGGTCTTTGATGCACTGGTCCCTTCATGGGATGGTCTTTGATGCACTGGTCCCTTCATGGGATGGTCTTTGATGCACTGGTCCCTTCATGGGATGGTCTTTGATGCACTGGTTCTTTCATGGGATGGTCTTTGATGCACTGGTCCCTTCATGGGATGGTCTTTGATGCACTGGTCCCTTCATGGGATGGTCTTTGATGCACTGGTCCCTTCATGGGATGGTCTTCGATGTACTGGTTCCTTCATGGGATGATCTTGCATACCTCTAATCTGAGTGCTGTGATGCACTGGTTCCTTCTCGGGATGATCTTGCATACCTCTAATCTGAGTGCTGTGATGCACTGGTCCCTTCATGGGATTATCTCTGATGCACTGGTCCCTTCATGGGATGATCTCTGATGCACTGGTCCCTTCATGGGATGATCTCTGATGCACTGGTCCCTTCATGGGATGATCTCTGATGCACTGGTCCCTTCATGGGATGATCTCTGATGCACTGGTCCCTTCATGGGATCGCTGAGGCCCTGGTCCCTTCATGGGATTTTCTTTGATGCACTGGTCCCTTCATGGGATTTTCTTTGATGCACTGGTCCCTTCATGGGATTTTCTTTGATGCACTGGTCCCTTCATGGGATTTTCTTTGATGCAGTGGTCCCTTCATGGGATTTTCTTTGATGCACTGGTCCCTTCATGGGATTTTCTTTGATGCACTGGTCCCTTCATGGGATTTTCTTTGATGCACTGGTCCCTTCATGGGATGATCTTTAATACCCTGTTCCCTTCATGGGATGATCTCTGATGCACTGGTCTCTTCATGGGATGATCTCTGATGCACTGGTCCCTTCATGGGATGATCTCTGATGCACTGGTCCCTTCATGGGATGATCTGATGCACTTGTCCCTTCATGGGATGATCTCTGATGCACTGGTCCCTTCATGGGATGATCTTGCGTACCTCTAATCCGAGTGCTGTGATGCAGTGGTCCCTTCATGGGATGGTCTTGATGCAGTGGTCCCTTCATGGGATGATCTTTAATGCCCTGGTCCCTTCATGGGATGATCTTTGATCCACTGGTCCCTTCATGGGATGATCTTTGATGCACTGGTCCCTTCATTGGATGATCTTTGCACTAATGGTCCCTTCATTGGATGATCTTTGCACTAATGGTCCCTTCATGGGATGATCTCTGATGCACTGGTCCCTTCATGGGAAGATCTCTGATCTGGTCCCTTCATGGGATGATCTCTGATGCACTGGTCCCATCATGGGATGATCTCTGATGCACTGGTCCCTTCATGGGATGATCTCTGATGCGCTGGTCCCTTCATGGGATGATCTCTGATGCGCTGGTCCCTTCATGGGATGATCTTTGATCCGCTGGTCCCTTCATGGGATGATCTTTGATCCGCTGGTCCCTTCACGGGATGATCTTTGATCCGCTGGTCCCTTCACGGGATGATCTCTGATGCGCCGGTCCCTTCACGGGATGATCTCTGATGCACCGGTCCCTTCACGGGATGATCTCTGATGCACCGGTCCCTTCACGGGATGATCTCTGATGCACTACTCCCTTCATGGGATGATCTTGCATACCTCTAATCTGAGTGCTGTGATGCCCTGGTCCCTTAATGGGATGATCTGATGCACTGGTCCCTTCATGGGATGATCTGTGATGCCCTGGTCCCTTCATGGGATGATCTGTGATGCCCTGGTCCCTTCATGGGATGATCTGTGATGCCCTGGTCCCTTCATGGGATGATCTGTGATGCCCTGGTCCCTTCATGGGATGATCTTTGATGCCCTGGTCCCTTCATGGGATGATCTTTGATGCCCTGGTCCCTTCATGGGATGATCTTTGATGCCCTGGTCCCTTCATGGGATGATCTTTGATGCCCTGGTCCCTTCATGGGATGATCTTTGATGCCCTGGTCCCTTCATGGGATGATCTTTGATGCCCTGGTCCCTTCATGGGATGATCTTTGATGCCCTGGTCCCTTCATGGGATGATCTTTGATGCCCTGGTCCCTTCATGGGGTGATGTTTGCACTGGTCCCTTCATGGGGTGATGTTTGCACTGGTCCCTTCATGGGGTGATGTTTGCACTGGTCCCTTCATGGGGTGATGTTTGCACTGGTCCCTTCATGGGGTGATGTTTGCACTGGTCCCTTCATGGGGTGATGTTTGCACTGGTCCCTTCATGGGGTGATGTTTGCACTGGTCCCTTCATGGGGTGATGTTTGCACTGGTCCCTTCATGGGGTGATGTTTGCACTGGTCCCTTCATGGGGTGATGTTTGCACTGGTCCCTTCATGGGGTGATGTTTGCACTGGTCCCTTCATGGGGTGATGTTTGCACTGTTCCCTTCATGGGGTGATGTTTGCACTGGTCCCTTCATGGGGTGATCTTTGATGCAACGGTCCCCCCCATTGGATGATCTCTGATGCACTGGTCCCTTCCTGGGATGATCTTGCATACCTCTAATCTGAGTGCTGTGATGCACTGGTCCCTTCATGGGATATCTGATGCACTGGTCCCTTCGTGGGATGAAATCTGATGCACTGGTCCCTTCATGGGATGATCTTGCATACCTCTAATCTTAGTGCTGTGATGCACTGGTCCCTTCATGGGATGATCTCTGATGCACTGGTCCCTTCATGGGATGATCGCTGATGCACTGGTCCCTTCATGGGATGATCGCTGATGCACTGGTCCCTTCATGGGATGATCGCTGATGCACTGGTCCCTTCATGGGATGATCTGATGCACTGCTCCCTTCATAGGATGATCTCTGATGCACTGCTCCCTTCATGGGATGATCTCTGATGCACTGCTCCCTTCATGGGATGATCTTGCATACCTCTAATCTTAGTGCTGTGATGCACTGGTTCTTCATGGGATGATCTCTGATGCACTGGTCCCTATATGGGATGATCTCTGATGCACTGGTCCCTTCATGGGATGATCTCTGATGCACTACTCCCTTCATGGGATGGTCTTGCATACCTCTAATCTGAGTGCTGTGATGCCCTGGTCCCTTAATGGGATGATCTTTGATGCACTGGTCCCTTAATGGGATGATCTTTGATGCACTGGTCCCCTCATAGGATGATCTTTGATGCACTGGTCCCTTCATGGCATGATCTCTGATGCACTGGTCCCTTCCTGGGATGATCTTTGATGCACTGGTCCCTTCCTGGGATGATCTTTGATGCATTGGTCCCTTCATGGGATATCTGATGCACTGGTCCCTTCATGGGATGAAATCTGATGCACTGGTCCCTTCATGGGATGATCTTGCATACCTCTAATCTGAGTGCTGTGATGCACTGGTTCTTCATGGGATGATCTTTGATGCACTGGTCCCTTCATGGGATGATCTTTGATGCAGTAGTCTCTTCTTGTGATGATCTTGCATACCTCTAATCTGAGTGCTGTGATGCTCTGGTCCCTTCATGGATGATCATTGATGCACTGGTCCCTTCAGGGATGATCATTGATGCACTGGTCCCTTCATGGGATGATCTTTGATGCACTGGACCCTTCATGGGATGATCTTTGATGCACTGGACCCTTCATGGGATGATCTTTGATGCACTGGTCCCTTCATGGGATGATCTTTGATGCACTGGTCCCTTCATGGGATGATCTCCTCTGATGCACTGGTCCCTTCATGGGATGATCTCCTCTGATGCACTGGTCCCTTCATGGGATGACCTTTGATGCACTGGTCCCTTCATGGGATGATCTTTGATGCACTGCTCCCTTCATGGGATGATCTTGCATACCTCTAATCTTAGTGCTGTGATGCACTGGTTCTTCATGGGATTATCTCTGATGCACTGGTCCCTATATGGGATGATCTCTGATGCACTGGTCCCTCCATGGGATGATCTCTGATGCACTGGTCCCTTCATGGGACGATCTCTGATGCACTACTCCCTTCATGGGATGATCTTGCATACCTCTAATCTTAGTGTTGTGATGCACTGGTCCCTTCATGGGATGATCTCCTCTGAAGCACTGGTCCCTTCATGGGATGATCTTGCATACCTCTAATCTGAGTGCTGTGATGCACTGGTCCCTTCATGGGATGATCTCTGATGCACTGGTCCCTTCATGGGATGATCTCTGATGCACTGGTCCCTTCATGGGATGATCTCTGATGCACTGGTCCCTTCATGGGATGATCTCATCTGAAGCACTGGTCCCTTCATGGGATGATATTTGATGCACTGGTCCCTTCATGGGATGATCTTGCATACCTCTAATCTTAGTGCTGTGATGCCCTGGTCCCTTCATGGGATGATCTCTGATGCACTGGTCCCTTCATGGGATGATCTCTGATGCACTGGTCCCTTCATGGGATGATCTCTGATGCACTGGTCCCTTCATGGGATGATCTCTGATGCACTGGTCCCTTCATGGGATGATCTCCGATGCACTGGTCCCTTCATGGGATGATCTCTGATGCACTGGTCCCTTCATGGGATGATCTCTGATGCACTGGTCCCTTCATGGGATGATCTCTGATGCACTGCTCCCTTCATGGGATGATCTTGCATACCTCTAATCTGAGTGCTGTGATGCACTGGACCCTTCATGGGATGATCTCTGATGCACTGGTCCCTTCATGGGATGATCTTTGCACTGGTCCCTTCATGGGATAATCTCTGATGCACTGGTCCCTTCATGGGATGATGTTTGCACTGGTCCCTTCATGGAATGATGTTTGCACTGGTCCCTTCATGGGATGATGTTTGCACTGGTCCCTTCATGGGATGATGTTTGCACTGGTCCCTTCATGGGATGATGTTTGCACTGGTCCCTTCATGGGATGATCTTTGCACTGGTCCCTTCATGGGATGATCTTTGCACTGGTCCCTTCATGGGATGATCTTTGCACTGGTCCCTTCATGGGATGATCTTTGCACTGGTCCCTTCATGGGATGATCTTTGCACTGGTCCCTTCATGGGATGATCTTTGCACTGGTCCCTTCATGGGATGATCTTTGCACTGGTCCCTTCATGGGATGATCTTTGCACTGGTCCCTTCATGGGATGATCTTTGCACTGGTCCCTTCATGGGATGATCTTTGCACTGGTCCCTTCATGGGATGATCTTTGCACTGGTCCCTTCATGGGATGATCTTTGCACTGGTCCCTTCATGGGATGATCTTTGCACTGGTCCCTTCATGGGATGATCTTTGCACTGGTCCCTTCATGGGATGATCTTTGCACTGGTCCCTTCATGGGATGATCTTTGCACTGGTCCCTTCATGGGATGATCTTTGCACTGGTCCCTTCATGGGGTGATGTTTGCACTGGTCCCTTCATGGGGTGATGTTTGCACTGGTCCCTTCATGGGGTGATCTTTGATGCAACGGTCCCCCCATTGGATGATCTCTGATGCACTGGTCCCTTCATGGGATGATTTTTGATGCACTGGTCCCTTCATGGGATGATTTTTGATGCACTGGTCCCTTCATGGCATGATTTTTGATGCACTGGTCCCTTCATGGGATGATCTTTGATGCACTGGTCCCTTCATGGGATGATCGTTGATGCACTGGTCCCTTCATGGGATGATCGTTGATGCACTGGTCCCTTCATGGGATGATCGTTGATGCACTGGTCCCTTCATGGGATGATCGTTGATGCACTGGTCCCTTCATGGGATGATCGTTGATGCACTGGTCCCTTCATGGGATGATCGTTGATGCACTGGTCCCTTCATGGGATGATCGTTGATGCACTGGTCCCTTCATGGGATGATCGTTGATGCACTGGTCCCTTCATGGGATGATCGTTGATGCACTGGTCCCTTCATGGGATGATCGTTGATGCACTGGTCCCTTCATGGGATGATCGTTGATGCACTGGTCCCTTCATGGGATGATCGTTGATGCACTGGTCCCTTCACGGGATGATCTCTGATGCACTGGTCCCTTCACGGGATGATCTCTGATGCACTGGTCCCTTCACGGGATGATCTCTGATGCACTGGTCCCTTCACGGGATGATCTCTGATGCACTGGTCCCTTCACGGGATGATCTCTGATGCACTGGTCCCTTCACGGGATGATCTCTGATGCACTGGTCCCTTCACGGGATGATCTCTGATGCACTGGTCCCTTCACGGGATGATCTCTGATGCACTGGTCCCTTCACGGGATGATCTCTGATGCACTGGTCCCTTCACGGGATGATCTCTGATGCACTGGTCCCTTCACGGGATGATCTCTGATGCACTGGTCCCTTCACGGGATGATCTCTGATGCACTGGTCCCTTCACGGGATGATCTCTGATGCACTGGTCCCTTCACGGGATGATCTCTGATGCACTGGTCCCTTCACGGGATGATCTCTGATGCACTGGTCCCTTCACGGGATGATCTCTGATGCACTGGTCCCTTCACGGGATGATCTCTGATGCACTGGTCCCTTCACGGGATGATCTCTGATGCACTGGTCCCTTCACGGGATGATCTCTGATGCACTGGTCCCTTCACGGGATGATCTCTGATGCACTGGTCCCTTCACGGGATGATCTCTGATGCACTGGTCCCTTCACGGGATGATCTCTGATGCACTGGTCCCTTCACGGGATGATCTCTGATGCACTGGTCCCTTCACGGGATGATCTCTGATGCACTGGTCCCTTCACGGGATGATCTCTGATGCACTGGTCCCTTCACGGGATGATCTCTGATGCACTGGTCCCTTCACGGGATGATCTCTGATGCACTGGTCCCTTCACGGGATGATCTCTGATGCACTGGTCCCTTCACGGGATGATCTCTGATGCACTGGTCCCTTCACGGGATGATCTCTGATGCACTGGTCCCTTCACGGGATGATCTCTGATGCACTGGTCCCTTCACGGGATGATCTCTGATGCACTGGTCCCTTCACGGGATGATCTCTGATGCACTGGTCCCTTCACGGGATGATCTCTGATGCACTGGTCCCTTCACGGGATGATCTCTGATGCACTGGCCCCTCCATGGGATGATCTCTGATGCACTGGTCCCTCCATGGGATGATCTCTGATGCACTGGTCCCTCCATGGGATGGTCTTTGATGCACTGGTCCCTCCATGGGATGATCTTTAATGCCCTGGTCCCTTCATGGGATGATCTTGCATACCTCTAATCTGAGTGCTGTGATGCACTGGTCCCTTCATGGGATGATCTTATGTACTGGTCCCTTCATGGGATGATCTGATGCACTGGTCCCTTCATGGGATGATCTCTGATGCACTTGTCCCTTCATGGGATGATCTCTGATGCACTTGTCCCTTCATGGGATGATCTCTGATGCACTTGTCCCTTCATGGGATGATCTCTGATGCACTTGTCCCTTCATGGGATGATCTCTGATGCACTTGTCCCTTCATGGGATGATCTCTGATGCACTGGCCCCTTCATGGGATCGCTGAGGCCCTGGTCCCTTCATGGGATGGTCTTGCATACCTCTAATCTCAGTGCTGTGATGCACTGGTCCCTTCACGGGATGATCTTTGATGAACTGGTCCCTTCACGGGATGATCTTTGATGAACTGGTCCCTTCACGGGATGATCTTTGATGAACTGGTCCCTTCACGGGATGATCTTTGATGAACCGGTCCCTTCACGGGATGATCTTTGATGCACCGGTCCCTTCACGGGATGATCTTTGACGCACTGGTCCCTTCACGGGATGATCTTTGACGCACTGGTCCCTTCATGGGACGATCTTTGACGCACTGGTCCCTTCATGGGACGATCTTTGACGCACTGGTCCCTTCATGGGACGATCTTTGACGCACTGGTCCCTTCATGGGACGATCTTTGACGCACTGGTCCCTTCATGGGACGATCTTTGACGCACTGGTCCCTTCATGGGACGATCTTTGACGCACTGGTCCCTTCATGGGACGATCTTGGATGTACTGGTCCTTTATGGGATGATCTTGGATGCACTGGTCCCTTCATGGGATGATCTTGGATGCACTGGTCCCTTCATGGGATGATCTTGATGCACTGGTCCCTTCATGGGATGATCTCTGATGCACTGGTCCCTTCATGGGATGATCTCTGATGCACTGGTCCCTTCATGGGATGATCTTTGATGCACTGGTCCCTTCATGGGATGATCTTGCATACCTCATCTATGTGCTGTGATGCACTGGTCCCTTCATGGGAGGATCTCTGATGCACTGGTCCCTTCATGGGATGATCTTTAATGCCCTGGTCCCTTCATGGGATGATCTTTGATCCAGTGGTCCCTTCATGGGATGATCTTTGATGCACTGGTCCCTTCTTGGGATCATCTTTGCACTGGTCCCTTCATGGGATGATCTTGCATACCTCTAATCTGAGCTGTGATGCACTGGTCCCTTCATGGGATTATCTTGCACACCTCTAATCTGAGTGCTGTGATGCACTGGTCCCTTCATGGGATGATCTCTGCACTCGTCCCTTCATGGGATGATCTCTGATGCACTCGTCCCTTCATGGGATGATCTCTGATGCACTCGTCCCTTCATGGGATGATCTCTGATGCACTCGTCCCTTCATGGGATGATCTCTGATGCACTCGTCCCTTCATGGGATGATCTCTGATGCACTCGTCCCTTCATGGGATGATCTCTGATGCACTGGTCCCTTCATGGGATGATCTCTGATGCACTGGTCCCTTCATGGGATGATCTCTGATGCACTGGTCCCTTCATGGGATGATCTCTGATGCACTGGTCCCTTCATGGGATGATCTCTGATGCACTGGTCCCTTCATGGGATGATCTGATGCACTGGTCCCTTCATGGGATGATCTGATGCACTGGTCCCTTCATGGGATGATCTCTGATGCACTGGTCCCTTCATGGGATGATCTCTGATGCACTGGTCCCTTCATGGGATGATCTCTGATGCACTGGTCCCTTCACGGGATGATCTCTGATGCACAGGTCCCTTCACGGGATGATCTCGTCCCTTCACGGTATGATCTCTGATGCACTGGTCTCTTCACGGGATGATCTCTGATGCACTGGTCCCTTCACGGGATGATCTTTGATGCACTGGTTCCTTCAAGGGATGATCTTGCATACCTCTAATCTGAGTGCTGTGATGCACTGGTCCCTTCATGGGATGATCTCTGATGCACCGGTCCCTTCACGGGATGATCTCGGATGCACCGGTCCCTTCACGGGATGATCTCGGATGCACCGGTCCCTTCACGGGATGATCTCGGATGCACCGGTCCCTTCACGGGATGATCTCGGATGCACCGGTCCCTTCACGGGATGATCTCGGATGCACCGGTCCCTTCACGGGATGATCTCGGATGCACCGGTCCCTTCACGGGATGATCTCGGATGCACCGGTCCCTTCACGGGATGATCTCGGATGCACCGGTCCCTTCACGGGATGATCTCGGATGCACCGGTCCCTTCACGGGATGATCTCGGATGCACCGGTCCCTTCACGGGATGATCTCGGATGCACCGGTCCCTTCACGGGATGATCTCGGATGCACCGGTCCCTTCACGGGATGATCTCGGATGCACCGGTCCCTTCACGGGATGATCTCGGATGCACCGGTCCCTTCACGGGATGATCTCGGATGCACCGGTCCCTTCACGGGATGATCTCGGATGCACCGGTCCCTTCACGGGATGATCTCGGATGCACCGGTCCCTTCACGGGATGATCTCGGATGCACCGGTCCCTTCACGGGATGATCTCGGATGCACCGGTCCCTTCACGGGATGATCTCGGATGCACCGGTCCCTTCACGGGATGATCTCGGATGCACCGGTCCCTTCACGGGATGATCTCGGATGCACCGGTCCCTTCACGGGATGATCTCGGATGCACCGGTCCCTTCACGGGATGATCTCGGATGCACCGGTCCCTTCACGGGATGATCTCGGATGCACCGGTCCCTTCACGGGATGATCTCGGATGCACCGGTCCCTTCACGGGATGATCTCGGATGCACCGGTCCCTTCACGGGATGATCTCGGATGCACCGGTCCCTTCACGGGATGATCTCGGATGCACCGGTCCCTTCACGGGATGATCTCGGATGCACCGGTCCCTTCACGGGATGATCTCGGATGCACCGGTCCCTTCACGGGATGATCTCGGATGCACCGGTCCCTTCACGGGATGATCTCGGATGCACCGGTCCCTTCACGGGATGATCTCGGATGCACCGGTCCCTTCACGGGATGATCTCGGATGCACCGGTCCCTTCACGGGATGATCTCGGATGCACCGGTCCCTTCACGGGATGATCTCGGATGCACCGGTCCCTTCACGGGATGATCTCGGATGCACCGGTCCCTTCACGGGATGATCTCGGATGCACCGGTCCCTTCACGGGATGATCTCGGATGCACCGGTCCCTTCACGGGATGATCTCGGATGCACCGGTCCCTTCACGGGATGATCTCGGATGCACCGGTCCCTTCACGGGATGATCTCGGATGCACCGGTCCCTTCACGGGATGATCTCGGATGCACCGGTCCCTTCACGGGATGATCTCGGATGCACCGGTCCCTTCACGGGATGATCTCGGATGCACCGGTCCCTTCACGGGATGATCTCGGATGCACCGGTCCCTTCACGGGATGATCTCGGATGCACCGGTCCCTTCACGGGATGATCTCGCATACCTCTAATCTGAGTGCTGTGATGCACTGGTTCCTTCTTGGGATGATCTCGCATACCTCTAATCTGAGTGCTGTGATGCACTGGTTCCTTCTTGGGATGATCTCGCATACCTCTAATCTGAGTGCTGTGATGCACTGGTTCCTTCTTGGGATGATCTCGCATACCTCTAATCTGAGTGCTGTGATGCACTGGTTCCTTCTTGGGATGATCTCGCATACCTCTAATCTGAGTGCTGTGATGCACTGGTCCCTCCATGGGATGGGTTTTGATGCACTGGTCCCTCCATGGGATGGGCTTTGATGCACTGGTCCCTCCATGGGATGGTCTTTGATGCACTGGTCCCTCCATGGGATGGTCTTTGATGCACTGGTCCCTTCATGGGATGGTCTTTGATGCACTGGTCCCTTCATGGGATGGTCTTTGATGCACTGGTCCCTTCATGGGATGGTCTTTGATGCACTGGTCCCTTCATGGGATGGTCTTTGATGCACTGGTCCCTTCATGGGATGGTCTTTGATGCACTGGTCCCTTCATGGGATGGTCTTTGATGCACTGGTCCCTTCATGGGATGGTCTTTGATGCACTGGTCCCTTCATGGGATGGTCTTTGATGCACTGGTCCCTTCATGGGATGGTCTTTGATGCACTGGTCCCTTCATGGGATGGTCTTGCATGCCTCTAATCTGAGTGCTGTCATCTACTGGTCTCTTCATGGGATGATCTCTGATGCACTGGTCCCTTCATGGGATGATCTCTGATGCACTGGTCCCTTCATGGGATGATCTCTGATGCACTGGTCCCTTCACGGGATGATCTCTGATGCACTGGTCCCTTCACGGGATGATCTCTGATGCACTGGTCCCTTCACGGGATGATCTCTGATGCACTGGTCCCTTCACGGGATGATCTCTGATGCACTGGTCCCTTCACGGGTTGATCTCTGATGCACTGGTCCCTTCACGGGATGATCTCTGATGCACTGGTCCCTTCACGGGATGATCTCTGATGCACTCGTCCCTTCACGGGATGATCTCTGATGCACTCGTCCCTTCACGGGATGATCTCTGATGCACTCGTCCCTTCACGGGATGATCTCTGATGCACTGGTCCCTTCATGGGATTTTCTTTGAGGCCCTGGTCCCTTCATGGGATTTTCTTTGAGGCCCTGGTCCCTTCATGGGATTTTCTTTGAGGCCCTGGTCCCTTCATGGGATTTTCTTTGATGCACTGGTCCCTTCATGGGATTTTCTTTGATGCACTGGTCCCTTCATGGGATTTTCTTTGATGCACTGGTCCCTTCATGGGATTTTCTTTGATGCACTGGTCCCTTCATGGGATTTTCTTTGATGCACTGGTCCCTTCACGGGATGATCTCTGATGCGCCGGTCCCTTCACGGGATGATCTCTGATGCACCGGTCCCTTCACGGGATGATCTCTGATGCACCGGTCCCTTCACGGGATGATCTCTGATGCACTACTCCCTTCACGGGATGATCTCTGATGCACTACTCCCTTCATGGGATGATCTTGCATACCTCTAATCTGAGTGCTGTGATGCACTTGTCCCTTCATGGGATGATCTCTGATGCACTGGTCTCTTCATGGGATGATCTCTGATGCACTGGTCCCTTCATGGGATGATCTCTGATGCACTGGTCCCTTCATGGGATGATCTCTGATGCACTTGTCCCTTCATGGGATGATCTCTGATGCACTGGTCCCTTCATGGGATGATCTTGCGTACCTCTAATCTGAGTGCTGTGATGCACTGGTCCCTTCATGGGATGGTCTTGATGCAGTGGTCCCTTCATGGGATGATCTTTAATGCCCTGGTCCCTTCATGGGATGATCTTTGATCCACTGGTCCCTTCATGGGATGATCTTTGATGCACTGGTCCCTTCATTGGATGATCTTTGCACTAATGGTCCCTTCATGGGATGATCTCTGATGCACTGGTCCCTTCATGGGATGGTCTTTGATGCACTGGTCCCTTCATGGGATGGTCTTTGATGCACTGGTCCCTTCATGGGATGGTCTTTGATGCACTGGTCCCTTCATGGGATGGTCTTTGATGCACTGGTCCCTTCATGGGATGGTCTTTGATGCACTGGTCCCTTCATGGGATGGTCTTTGATGCACTGGTCCCTTCATGGGATGGTCTTTGATGCACTGGTCCCTTCATGGGATGGTCTTTGATGCACTGGTCCCTTCATGGGATGGTCTTTGATGCACTGGTCCCTTCATGGGATGATCTCTGATGCACTGGTCCCTTCATGGGATGATCTCTGATGCACTGGTCCCTTCATGGGATTTTCTTTGATGCACTGGTCCCTTCATGGGATTTTCTTTGATGCACTGGTCCCTTCATGGGATTTTCTTTGATGCACTGGTCCCTTCATGGGATTTTCTTTGATGCACTGGTCCCTTCATGGGATTTTCTTTGATGCACTGGTCCCTTCATGGGATTTTCTTTGATGCACTGGTCCCTTCATGGGATGATCTTTAATACCCTGTTCCCTTCATGGGATGATCTCTGATGCACTGGTCTCTTCATGGGATGATCTCTGCACTGGTCCCTTCATGGGATGATCTCTGATGCACTGGTCCCTTCATGGGATGATCTGATGCACTTGTCCCTTTCTTGGGATGATCTCTGATGCACTTGTCCCTTCATGGGATGATCTCTGATGCACTGGTCCCTTCATGGGATGATCTTCCGTACCTCTAATCCGAGTGCTGTGATGCAGTGGTCCCTTCATGGGATGGTCTTGATGCAGTGGTCCCTTCATGGGATGATCTTTGATCCACTGGTCCCTTCATGGGATGATCTTTGATCCACTGGTCCCTTCATGGGATGATCTTTGATCCACTGGTCCCTTCATGGGATGATCTTTGATGCACTGGTCCCTTCATTGGATGATCTTTGCACTAATGGTCCCTTCATGGGATGATCTCTTATGCACTGGTCCCTT
Source organism: Triturus cristatus (assembly GCF_964204655.1). Taxonomy (NCBI): domain Eukaryota; kingdom Metazoa; phylum Chordata; class Amphibia; order Caudata; family Salamandridae; genus Triturus; species Triturus cristatus. The sequence goes on along the minus strand of NC_140588.1, from coordinate 410,207,332 downwards.
CATGGGATGATCTCTGATCTGGTCCCTTCATGGGATGATCTTTATTGCACTGGTCCCTTCATGGGATGATCTCTGATGCACTGGTCCCTTCATGGGATGATCTCTGATGCACTGGTCCCTTCATGGGATGATCTCTGATGCGCTGGTCCCTTCATGGGATGATCTTTGATCCGCTGGTCCCTTCATGGGATGATCTTTGATCCGCTGGTCCCTTCACGGGATGATCTTTGATGCGCCGGTCCCTTCACGGGATGATCTCTGATGCACCGGTCCCTTCACGGGATGATCTCTGATGCACCGGTCCCTTCACGGGATGATCTCTGATGCACTACTCCCTTCACGGGATGATCTCTGATGCACTACTCCCTTCATGGGATGATCTTGCATACCTCTAATCTGAGTGCTGTGATGCCCTGGTCCCTTCATGGGATGATCTGTGATGCCCTGGTCCCTTCATGGGATGATCTGTGATGCCCTGGTCCCTTCATGGGATGATCTGTGATGCCCTGGTCCCTTCATGGGATGATCTGTGATGCCCTGGTCCCTTCATGGGATGATCTTTGATGCCCTGGTCCCTTCATGGGATGATCTTTGATGCCCTGGTCCCTTCATGGGATGATCTTTGATGCCCTGGTCCCTTCATGGGATGATCTTTGATGCCCTGGTCCCTTCATGGGATGATCTTTGCACTGGTCCCTTCATGGGGTGATGTTTGCACTGGTCCCTTCATGGGGTGATGTTTGCACTGGTCCCTTCATGGGGTGATGTTTGCACTGGTCCCTTCATGGGGTGATGTTTGCACTGGTCCCTTCATGGGGTGATGTTTGCACTGGTCCCTTCATGGGGTGATGTTTGCACTGGTCCCTTCATGGGGTGAAATCTGATGCACTGGTCCCTTCGTGGGATGAAATCTGATGCACTGGTCCCTTCATGGGATGATCTTGCATACCTCTAATCTTAGTGCTGTGATGCACTGGTCCCTTCATGGGATGATCGCTGATGCACTGGTCCCTTCATGGGATGATCTGATGCGCTGCTCCCTTCATAGGATGATCTCTGATGCACTGCTCCCTTCATGGGATGATCTCTGATGCACTGCTCCCTTCATGGGATGATCTTGCATACCTCTAATCTTAGTGCTGTGATGCACTGGTTCTTCATGGGATGATCTCTGATGCACTGGTCCCTATATGGGATGATCTCTGATGCACTGGTCCCTTCATGGGATGATCTCTGATGCACTACTCCCTTCATGGGATGGTCTTGCATACCTCTAATCTGAGTGCTGTGATGCCCTGGTCCCTTAATGGGATGATCTTTGATGCACTGGTCCCTTAATGGGATGATCTTTGATGCACTGGTCCCTTAATGGGATGATCTTTGATGCACTGGTCCCCTCATAGGATGATCTTTGATGCACTGGTCCCTTCCTGGGATGATCTTTGATGCACTGGTCCCTTCCTGGGATGATCTTTGATGCACTGGTCCCTTCATGGGATATCTGATGCACTGGTCCCTTCATGGGATGAAATCTGATGCACTGGTCCCTTCATGGGATGATCTTGCATACCTCTAATCTGAGTGCTGTGATGCACTGGTTCTTCATGGGATGATCTTTGATGCACTGGTCCCTTCATGGGATGATCTTTGATGCACTGGTCCCTTCATGGGATGATCTTTAATGCACTGGTCCCTTCATGGGATGATCTTGCATACCTCTAATCTGAGTGCTGTGATGCACTGGTCTCTTCATGGGATGACCTTTGATGCACTGGTCCCTTTATGGGATGATTTTTGATGCACTGGTCCCTTCATGGGATGATCTTTGATGCAGAAGTCTCTTCTTGGGATGATCTTGCATACCTCTAATCTGAGTGCTGTGATGCTCTGGTCCCTTCATGGATGATCATTGATGCACTGGTCCCTTCAGGGATGATCATTGATGCACTGGTCCCTTCATGGGATGATCTTTGATGCACTGGACCCTTCATGGGATGATCTTTGATGCACTGGACCCTTCATGGGATGATCTTTGATGCACTGGACCCTTCATGGGATGATCTTTGATGCACTGGTCCCTTCATGGGATGATCTTTGATGCACTGGTCCCTTCATGGGATGATTTCCTCTGATGCACTGGTCCCTTCATGGGATGATCTCCTCTGATGCACTGGTCCCTTCATGGGATGACCTTTGATGCACTGGTCCCTTCATGGGATGATCTTTGATGCACTGCTCCCTTCATGGGATGATCTTGCATACCTCTAATCTTAGTGCTGTGATGCACTGGTTCTTCATGGGATTATCTCTGATGCACTGGTCCCTATATGGGATGATCTCTGATGCACTGGTCCCTCCATGGGATGATCTCTGATGCACTGGTCCCTTCATGGGATGATCTCTGATGCACTACTCCCTTCATGGGATGATCTTGCATACCTCTAATCTTAGTGTTGTGATGCACTGGTCCCTTCATGGGATGATCTCCTCTGAAGCACTGGTCCCTTCATGGGATGATCTTGCATACCTCTAATCTGAGTGCTGTGATGCACTGGTCCCTTCATGGGATGATCTCTGATGCACTGGTCCCTTCATGGGATGATCTCTGATGCACTGGTCCCTTCATGGGATGATCTCTGATGCACTGGTCCCTTCATGGGATGATCTCATCTGAAGCACTGGTCCCTTCATGGGATGATATTTGATGCACTGGTCCCTTCATGGGATGATCTTGCATACCTCTAATCTTAGTGCTGTGATGCCCTGGTCCCTTTATGGGGTGATCTCCGATGCACTGGTCCCTTCATGGGATGATCTCCGATGCACTGGTCCCTTCATGGGATGATCTCTGATGCACTGCTCCCTTCATGGGATGATCTCTGATGCACTGGTCCCTTCATGGGATGATCTTTAATGCCCTGGTCCCTTCATGGGATGATCTTGCATACCTCTAATCTGAGTGCTGTGATGCACTGGTCCCTTCATGGGATGATCTTTAATGCCCTGGTCCCTTCATGGGATGATCTTGCATACCTCTAATCTCAGTGCTGTGATGCACTGGTCCCTTCACGGGATGATCTTTGATGAACCGGTCCCTTCACGGGATGATCTTTGATGAACCGGTCCCTTCACGGGATGATCTTTGATGAACCGGTCCCTTCACGGGATGATCTTTGATGCACCGGTCCCTTCACGGGATGATCTTTGACGCACTGGTCCCTTCATGGGACGATCTTTGACGCACTGGTCCCTTCATGGGACGATCTTTGACGCACTGGTCCCTTCATGGGACGATCTTTGACGCACTGGTCCCTTCATGGGACGATCTTTGACGCACTGGTCCCTTCATGGGACGATCTTTGACGCACTGGTCCCTTCATGGGACGATCTTTGACGCACTGGTCCCTTCATGGGACGATCTTTGACGCACTGGTCCCTTCATGGGACGATCTTTGACGCACTGGTCCCTTCATGGGACGATCTTTGACGCACTGGTCCCTTCATGGGACGATCTTTGACGCACTGGTCCCTTCATGGGACGATCTTGGATGCACTGGTCCTTTATGGGATGATCTTGGATGCACTGGTCCCTTCATGGGATGATCTGGATGCACTGGTCCCTTCATGGGATGATCTTGATGCACTGGTCCCTTCATGGGATGATCTTTGATGCACTGGTCCCTTCATGGGATGATCTTGATGCACTGGTCCCTTCATGGGATAATCTCTGATGCACTGGTCCCTTCATGGGATGATGTTTGCACTGGTCCCTTCATGGGATGATGTTTGCACTGGTCCCTTCATGGGATGATGTTTGCACTGGTCCCTTCATGGGATGATGTTTGCACTGGTCCCTTCATGGGATGATGTTTGCACTGGTCCCTTCATGGGATGATGTTTGCACTGGTCCCTTCATGGGATGATGTTTGCACTGGTCCCTTCATGGGATGATGTTTGCACTGGTCCCTTCATGGGATGATGTTTGCACTGGTCCCTTCATGGGATGATGTTTGCACTGGTCCCTTCATGGGATGATGTTTGCACTGGTCCCTTCATGGGATGATGTTTGCACTGGTCCCTTCATGGGATGATGTTTGCACTGGTCCCTTCATGGGATGATGTTTGCACTGGTCCCTTCATGGGATGATGTTTGCACTGGTCCCTTCATGGGATGATCTTTGCACTGGTCCCTTCATGGGATGATCTTTGCACTGGTCCCTTCATGGGATGATCTTTGCACTGGTCCCTTCATGGGATGATCTTTGCACTGGTCCCTTCATGGGATGATCTTTGCACTGGTCCCTTCATGGGATGATCTTTGCACTGGTCCCTTCATGGGATGATCTTTGCACTGGTCCCTTCATGGGGTGATGTTTGCACTGGTCCCTTCATGGGGTGATGTTTGCACTGGTCCCTTCATGGGGTGATGTTTGCACTGGTCCCTTCATGGGGTGATCTCTGATGCACTGGTCCCTTCATGGATGATCTCTGATGCACTGGTCCCTTCATGGGATGACCTCTGATGCACTGGTCCCTTCATGGGATGACCTCTGATGCACTGGTCCCTTCATGGGATGACCTCTGATGCACTGGTCCCTTCATGGGATGATTTTTGATGCACTGGTCCCTTCATGGGATGATTTTTGATGCACTGGTCCCTTCATGGGATGATTTTTGATGCACTGGTCCCTTCATGGGATGATTTTTGATGCACTGGTCCCTTCATGGCATGATCTTTGATGCACTGGTCCCTTCATGGGATGATCTTTGATGCACTGGTCCCTTCATGGGATGATCTTTGGTGCACTGGTCCTTTTATGGGATGACCTTGCATACCTCTAATCTGAGTGCTGTGATGCACTGGTCCCTTCATGGGATTATCTTTGATGCACTGGTCCCTTCATGGGATGATCTTTGATGCACTGGTCCCTTCATGGGATGATCTTTGATGCACTGGTCCCTTAATGGGATGATCTTTGATGCACTGGTCCCTTAATGGGATGATCTTTGATGCACTGGTTCTAATGGGATGATCGTTGATGCACTGGTCCCTTCATGGGATGATCGTTGATGCACTGGTCCCTTCATGGGATGATCGTTGATGCACTGGTCCCTTCATGGGATGATCGTTGATGCACTGGTCCCTTCATGGGATGATCGTTGATGCACTGGTCCCTTCATGGGATGATCGTTGATGCACTGGTCCCTTCATGGGATGATCGTTGATGCACTGGTCCCTTCACGGGATGATCGTTGATGCACTGGTCCCTTCACGGGATGATCGTTGATGCACTGGTCCCTTCACGGGATGATCGTTGATGCACTGGTCCCTTCACGGGATGATCGTTGATGCACTGGTCCCTTCACGGGATGATCTCTGATGCACTGGTCCCTTCACGGGATGATCTCTGATGCACTGGTCCCTTCACGGGATGATCTCTGATGCACTGGTCCCTTCACGGGATGATCTCTGATGCACTGGTCCCTTCACGGGATGATCTCTGATGCACTGGTCCCTTCACGGGATGATCTCTGATGCACTGGTCCCTTCACGGGATGATCTCTGATGCACTGGTCCCTTCACGGGATGATCTCTGATGCACTGGTCCCTTCACGGGATGATCTCTGATGCACTGGTCCCTTCACGGGATGATCTCTGATGCACTGGTCCCTTCACGGGATGATCTCTGATGCACTGGTCCCTTCACGGGATGATCTCTGATGCACTGGTCCCTTCACGGGATGATCTCTGATGCACTGGTCCCTTCACGGGATGATCTCTGATGCACTGGTCCCTTCACGGGATGATCTCTGATGCACTGGTCCCTTCACGGGATGATCTCTGATGCACTGGTCCCTTCACGGGATGATCTCTGATGCACTGGTCCCTTCACGGGATGATCTCTGATGCACTGGTCCCTTCACGGGATGATCTCTGATGCACTGGTCCCTTCACGGGATGGTCTCTGATGCACTGGTCCCTTCACGGGATGGTCTCTGATGCACTGGTCCCTTCACGGGATGGTCTTTGATGCACTGGTCCCTTCACGGGATGGTCTTTGATGCACTGGTCCCTTCACGGGATGGTCTTTGATGCACTGGTCCCTTCACGGGATGGTCTTTGATGCACTGGTCCCTTCGCGGGATGGTCTTTGATGTACTGGTTCCTTCATGGGATGATCTTGCATACCTCTAATCTGAGTGCTGTGATGCACTGGTTCCTTCTCGGGATGATGTTGCATACCTCTAATCTGAGTGCTGTGATGCACTGGTCCCTTCATGGGATTATCTCTGATGCACTGGTCCCTTCATGGGATGATCTCTGATGCACTGGTCCCTTCATGGGATGATCTCTGATGCACTGGTTCCTTCATGGGATGATCTCTGATGCACTGGTCCCTTCATGGGATCGCTGAGGCCCTGGTCCCTTCATGGGATTTTCTTTGATGCACTGGTCCCTTCATGGGATTTTCTTTGATGCACTGGTCCCTTCATGGGATTTTCTTTGATGCACTGGTCCCTTCATGGGATTTTCTTTGATGCACTGGTCCCTTCATGGGATTTTCTTTGATGCACTGGTCCCTTCATGGGATTTTCTTTGATGCACTGGTCCCTTCATGGGATTTTCTTTGATGCACTGGTCCCTTCATGGGATTTTCTTTGATGCACTGGTCCCTTCATGGGATGATCTTTAATACCCTGTTCCCTTCATGGGATGATCTCTGATGCACTGGTCTCTTCATGGGATGATCTCTGCACTGGTCCCTTCATGGGATGATCTCTGATGCACTGGTCCCTTCATGGGATGATCTGATGCACTTGTCCCTTTCTTGGGATGATCTCTGATGCACTTGTCCCTTCATGGGATGATCTCTGATGCACTGGTCCCTTCATGGGATGATCTTGCGTACCTCTAATCCGAGTGCTGTGATGCAGTGGTCCCTTCATGGGATGGTCTTGATGCAGTGGTCCCTTCATGGGATGATCTTTAATGCCCTGGTCCCTTCATGGGATGATCTTTGATCCACTGGTCCCTTCATGGGATGATCTTTGATGCACTGGTCCCTTCATTGGATGATCTTTGCACTAATGGTCCCTTCATGGGATGATCTCTGATGCACTGGTCCCTTCATGGGATGATCTCTGATCTGGTCCCTTCATGGGATGATCTTTATTGCACTGGTCCCTTCATGGGATGATCTCTGATGCACTGGTCCCTTCATGGGATGATCTCTGATGCACTGGTCCCTTAATGGGATGATCTCTGATGCACTGGTCCCTTCATGGGATGATCTGTGATGCCCTGGTCCCTTCATGGGATGATCTGTGATGCCCTGGTCCCTTCATGGGATGATCTGTGATGCCCTGGTCCCTTCATGGGATGATCTGTGATGCCCTGGTCCCTTCATGGGATGATCTGTGATGCCCTGGTCCCTTCATGGGATGATCTGTGATGCCCTGGTCCCTTCATGGGATGATCTTTGATGCCCTGGTCCCTTCATGGGATGATCTTTGATGCCCTGGTCCCTTCATGGGATGATCTTTGATGCCCTGGTCCCTTCATGGGATGATCTTTGATGCGGTCCCTTCATGGGATGATGTTTGCACTGGTCCCTTCATGGGATGATGTTTGCACTGGTCCCTTCATGGGATGATGTTTGCACTGGTCCCTTCATGGGATGATGTTTGCACTGGTCCCTTCATGGGGTGATGTTTGCACTGGTCCCTTCATGGGGTGATGTTTGCACTGGTCCCTTCATGGGGTGATGTTTGCACTGGTCCCTTCATGGGGTGATGTTTGCACTGGTCCCTTCATGGGGTGATCTTTGATGCAACGGTCCCCCCATTGGATGATCTCTGATGCACTGGTCCCTTCCTGGGATGATCTTGCATACCTCTAATCTGAGTGCTGTGATGCACTGGTCCCTTCATGGGATATCTGATGCACTGGTCCCTTCGTGGGATGAAATCTGATGCACTGGTCCCTTCATGGGATGATCTTGCATACCTCTAATCTTAGTGCTGTGATGCACTGGTCCCTTCATGGGATGATCTCTGATGCACTGGTCCCTTCATGGGATGATCGCTGATGCACTGGTCCCTTCATGGGATGATCGCTGATGCACTGGTCCCTTCATGGGATGATCTGATGCACTGCTCCCTTCATAGGATGATCTCTGATGCACTGCTCCCTTCATGGGATGATCTCTGATGCACTGCTCCCTTCATGGGATGATCTTGCATACCTCTAATCTTAGTGCTGTGATGCACTGGTTCTTCATGGGATGATCTCTGATGCACTGGTCCCTATATGGGATGATCTCTGATGCACTGGTCCCTTAATGGGATGATCTTTGATGCACTGGTCCCCTCATAGGATGATCTTTGATGCACTGGTCCCTTCCTGGGATGATCTTTGATGCACTGGTCCCTTCCTGGGATGATCTTTGATGCACTGGTCCCTTCATGGGATATCTGATGCACTGGTCCCTTCATGGGATGAAATCTGATGCACTGGTCCCTTCATGGGATGATCTTGCATACCTCTAATCTGAGTGCTGTGATGCACTGGTTCTTCATGGGATGATCTTTGATGCACTGGTCCCTTCATGGGATGATCTTTGATGCACTGGTCCCTTCATGGGATGATCTTTAATGCACTGGTCCCTTCATGGGATGATCTTGCATACCTCTAATCTGAGTGCTGTGATGCACTGGTCTCTTCATGGGATGACCTTTGATGCACTGGTCCCTTTATGGGATGATTTTTGATGCACTGGTCCCTTCATGGGATGATCTTTGATGCAGTAGTCTCTTCTTGGGATGATCTTGCATACCTCTAATCTGAGTGCTGTGATGCACTGGTCCCTTCATGGATGATCATTGATGCACTGGTCCCTTCAGGGATGATCATTGATGCACTGGTCCCTTCATGGGATGATCTTTGATGCACTGGACCCTTCATGGGATGATCTTTGATGCACTGGACCCTTCATGGGATGATCTTTGATGCACTGGTCCCTTCATGGGATGATCTTTGATGCACTGGTCCCTTCATGGGATGATTTCCTCTGATGCACTGGTCCCTTCATGGGATGATCTCCTCTGATGCACTGGTCCCTTCATGGGATGACCTTTGATGCACTGGTCCCTTCATGGGATGATCTTTGATGCACTGCTCCCTTCATGGGATGATCTTGCATACCTCTAATCTTAGTGCTGTGATGCACTGGTTCTTCATGGGATTATCTCTGATGCACTGGTCCCTATATGGGATGATCTCTGATGCACTGGTCCCTTCATGGGATGATCTCTGATGCACTACTCCCTTCATGGGATGATCTTGCATACCTCTAATCTTAGTGTTGTGATGCACTGGTCCCTTCATGGATGATCTCTGATGCACTGGTCCCTTCATGGGATGACCTCTGATGCACTGGTCCCTTCATGGGATGACCTCTGATGCACTGGTCCCTTCATGGGATGATTTTTGATGCACTGGTCCCTTCATGGGATGATTTTTGATGCACTGGTCCCTTCATGGGATGATTTTTGATGCACTGGTCCCTTCATGGGATGATTTTTGATGCACTGGTCCCTTCATGGCATGATCTTTGATGCACTGGTCCCTTCATGGGATGATCTTTGATGCACTGGTCCCTTCATGGGATGATCTTTGGTGCACTGGTCCTTTTATGGGATGACCTTGCATACCTCTAATCTGAGTGCTGTGATGCACTGGTCCCTTCATGGGATTATCTTTGATGCACTGGTCCCTTCATGGGATGATCTTTGATGCACTGGTCCCTTCATGGGATGATCTTTGATGCACTGGTCCCTTAATGGGATGATCTTTGATGCACTGGTCCCTTAATGGGATGATCTTTGATGCACTGGTTCTAATGGGATGATCGTTGATGCACTGGTCCCTTCATGGGATGATCGTTGATGCACTGGTCCCTTCATGGGATGATCGTTGATGCACTGGTCCCTTCATGGGATGATCGTTGATGCACTGGTCCCTTCATGGGATGATCGTTGATGCACTGGTCCCTTCATGGGATGATCGTTGATGCACTGGTCCCTTCATGGGATGATCGTTGATGCACTGGTCCCTTCATGGGATGATCGTTGATGCACTGGTCCCTTCATGGGATGATCGTTGATGCACTGGTCCCTTCATGGGATGATCGTTGATGCACTGGTCCCTTCACGGGATGATCTCTGATGCACTGGTCCCTTCACGGGATGATCTCTGATGCACTGGTCCCTTCACGGGATGATCTCTGATGCACTGGTCCCTTCACGGGATGATCTCTGATGCACTGGTCCCTTCACGGGATGATCTCTGATGCACTGGTCCCTTCACGGGATGATCTCTGATGCACTGGTCCCTTCACGGGATGATCTCTGATGCACTGGTCCCTTCACGGGATGATCTCTGATGCACTGGTCCCTTCACGGGATGATCTCTGATGCACTGGTCCCTTCACGGGATGATCTCTGATGCACTGGTCCCTTCACGGGATGATCTCTGATGCACTGGTCCCTTCACGGGATGATCTCTGATGCACTGGTCCCTTCACGGGATGATCTCTGATGCACTGGTCCCTTCACGGGATGATCTCTGATGCACTGGTCCCTTCACGGGATGATCTCTGATGCACTGGTCCCTTCACGGGATGGTCTCTGATGCACTGGTCCCTTCACGGGATGGTCTCTGATGCACTGGTCCCTTCACGGGATGGTCTCTGATGCACTGGTCCCTTCACGGGATGGTCTCTGATGCACTGGTCCCTTCACGGGATGGTCTTTGATGCACTGGTCCCTTCACGGGATGGTCTTTGATGCACTGGTCCCTTCACGGGATGGTCTTTGATGCACTGGTCCCTTCACGGGATGGTCTTTGATGCACTGGTCCCTTCATGGGATGGTCTTTGATGCACTGGTCCCTTCACGGGATGGTCTTTGATGTACTGGTTCCTTCATGGGATGATCTTGCATACCTCTAATCTGAGTGCTGTGATGCACTGGTTCCTTCTCGGGATGATGTTGCATACCTCTAATCTGAGTGCTGTGATGCACTGGTCCCTTCATGGGATTATCTCTGATGCACTGGTCCCTTCATGGGATGATCTCTGATGCACTGGTCCCTTCATGGGATGATCTCTGATGCACTGGTTCCTTCATGGGATGATCTCTGATGCACTGGTCCCTTCATGGGATCGCTGAGGCCCTGGTCCCTTCATGGGATTTTCTTTGATGCACTGGTCCCTTCATGGGATTTTCTTTGATGCACTGGTCCCTTCATGGGATTTTCTTTGATGCACTGGTCCCTTCATGGGATTTTCTTTGATGCACTGGTCCCTTCATGGGATTTTCTTTGATGCACTGGTCCCTTCATGGGATTTTCTTTGATGCACTGGTCCCTTCATGGGATTTTCTTTGATGCACTGGTCCCTTCATGGGATTTTCTTTGATGCACTGGTCCCTTCATGGGATGATCTTTAATACCCTGTTCCCTTCATGGGATGATCTCTGATGCACTGGTCTCTTCATGGGATGATCTCTGCACTGGTCCCTTCATGGGATGATCTCTGATGCACTGGTCCCTTCATGGGATGATCTGATGCACTTGTCCCTTTCTTGGGATGATCTCTGATGCACTTGTCCCTTCATGGGATGATCTCTGATGCACTGGTCCCTTCATGGGATGATCTTGCGTACCTCTAATCCGAGTGCTGTGATGCAGTGGTCCCTTCATGGGATGGTCTTGATGCAGTGGTCCCTTCATGGGATGATCTTTAATGCCCTGGTCCCTTCATGGGATGATCTTTGATCCACTGGTCCCTTCATGGGATGATCTTTGATGCACTGGTCCCTTCATTGGATGATCTTTGCACTAATGGTCCCTTCATGGGATGATCTCTGATGCACTGGTCCCTTCATGGGATGATCTCTGATCTGGTCCCTTCATGGGATGATCTTTATTGCACTGGTCCCTTCATGGGATGATCTCTGATGCACTGGTCCCTTCATGGGATGATCTCTGATGCACTGGTCCCTTCATGGGATGATCTCTGATGCACTGGTCCCTTCATGGGATGATCTGTGATGCCCTGGTCCCTTCATGGGATGATCTGTGATGCCCTGGTCCCTTCATGGGATGATCTGTGATGCCCTGGTCCCTTCATGGGATGATCTGTGATGCCCTGGTCCCTTCATGGGATGATCTGTGATGCCCTGGTCCCTTCATGGGATGATCTGTGATGCCCTGGTCCCTTCATGGGATGATCTTTGATGCGGTCCCTTCATGGGATGATGTTTGCACTGGTCCCTTCATGGGATGATGTTTGCACTGGTCCCTTCATGGGATGATGTTTGCACTGGTCCCTTCATGGGATGATGTTTGCACTGGTCCCTTCATGGGGTGATGTTTGCACTGGTCCCTTCATGGGGTGATGTTTGCACTGGTCCCTTCATGGGGTGATGTTTGCACTGGTCCCTTCATGGGGTGATGTTTGCACTGGTCCCTTCATGGGGTGATCTTTGATGCAACGGTCCCCCCATTGGATGATCTCTGATGCACTGGTCCCTTCCTGGGATGATCTTGCATACCTCTAATCTGAGTGCTGTGATGCACTGGTCCCTTCATGGGATATCTGATGCACTGGTCCCTTCGTGGGATGAAATCTGATGCACTGGTCCCTTCATGGGATGATCTTGCATACCTCTAATCTTAGTGCTGTGATGCACTGGTCCCTTCATGGGATGATCTCTGATGCACTGGTCCCTTCATGGGATGATCGCTGATGCACTGGTCCCTTCATGGGATGATCGCTGATGCACTGGTCCCTTCATGGGATGATCTGATGCACTGCTCCCTTCATAGGATGATCTCTGATGCACTGCTCCCTTCATGGGATGATCTCTGATGCACTGCTCCCTTCATGGGATGATCTTGCATACCTCTAATCTTAGTGCTGTGATGCACTGGTTCTTCATGGGATGATCTCTGATGCACTGGTCCCTATATGGGATGATCTCTGATGCACTGGTCCCTTAATGGGATGATCTTTGATGCACTGGTCCCCTCATAGGATGATCTTTGATGCACTGGTCCCTTCCTGGGATGATCTTTGATGCACTGGTCCCTTCCTGGGATGATCTTTGATGCACTGGTCCCTTCATGGGATATCTGATGCACTGGTCCCTTCATGGGATGAAATCTGATGCACTGGTCCCTTCATGGGATGATCTTGCATACCTCTAATCTGAGTGCTGTGATGCACTGGTTCTTCATGGGATGATCTTTGATGCACTGGTCCCTTCATGGGATGATCTTTGATGCACTGGTCCCTTCATGGGATGATCTTTAATGCACTGGTCCCTTCATGGGATGATCTTGCATACCTCTAATCTGAGTGCTGTGATGCACTGGTCTCTTCATGGGATGACCTTTGATGCACTGGTCCCTTTATGGGATGATTTTTGATGCACTGGTCCCTTCATGGGATGATCTTTGATGCAGTAGTCTCTTCTTGGGATGATCTTGCATACCTCTAATCTGAGTGCTGTGATGCACTGGTCCCTTCATGGATGATCATTGATGCACTGGTCCCTTCAGGGATGATCATTGATGCACTGGTCCCTTCATGGGATGATCTTTGATGCACTGGACCCTTCATGGGATGATCTTTGATGCACTGGACCCTTCATGGGATGATCTTTGATGCACTGGTCCCTTCATGGGATGATCTTTGATGCACTGGTCCCTTCATGGGATGATTTCCTCTGATGCACTGGTCCCTTCATGGGATGATCTCCTCTGATGCACTGGTCCCTTCATGGGATGACCTTTGATGCACTGGTCCCTTCATGGGATGATCTTTGATGCACTGCTCCCTTCATGGGATGATCTTGCATACCTCTAATCTTAGTGCTGTGATGCACTGGTTCTTCATGGGATTATCTCTGATGCACTGGTCCCTATATGGGATGATCTCTGATGCACTGGTCCCTTCATGGGATGATCTCTGATGCACTACTCCCTTCATGGGATGATCTTGCATACCTCTAATCTTAGTGTTGTGATGCACTGGTCCCTTCATGGGATGATCTCCTCTGAAGCACTGGTCCCTTCATGGGATGATCTTGCATACCTCTAATCTGAGTGCTGTGATGCACTGGTCCCTTCATGGGATGATCTCTGATGCACTGGTCCCTTCATGGGATGATCTCTGATGCACTGGTCCCTTCATGGGATGATCTCTGATGCACTGGCCCCTTCATGGGATGATCTCATCTGAAGCACTGGTCCCTTCATGGGATGATATTTGATGCACTGGTCCCTTCATGGGATGATCTTGCATACCTCTAATCTTAGTGCTGTGATGCACTGGTCCCTTCATGGGATGATCTCCGATGCACTGGTCCCTTCATGGGATGATCTCCGATGCACTGGTCCCTTCATGGGATGATCTCTGATGCACTGGTCCCTTCATGGGATGATCTCTGATGCACTGGTCCCTTCATGGGATGATCTCTGATGCACTGCTCCCTTCATGGGATGATCTTGCATACCTCTAATCTGAGTGCTGTGATGCACTGGACTCTTCATGGGATGATCTCTGATGCACTGGTCCCTTCATGGGATGATCTTTGCACTGGTCCCTTCATGGGATAATCTCTGATGCACTGGTCCCTTCATGGGATGATGTTTGCACTGGTCCCTTCATGGGATGATGTTTGCACTGGTCCCTTCATGGAATGATGTTTGCACTGGTCCCTTCATGGGATGATGTTTGCACTGGTCCCTTCATGGGATGATGTTTGCACTGGTCCCTTCATGGGATGATCTTTGCACTGGTCCCTTCATGGGATGATCTTTGCACTGGTCCCTTCATGGGATGATCTTTGCACTGGTCCCTTCATGGGATGATCTTTGCACTGGTCCCTTCATGGGATGATCTTTGCACTGGTCCCTTCATGGGATGATCTTTGCACTGGTCCCTTCATGGGATGATCTTTGCACTGGTCCCTTCATGGGATGATGTTTGCACTGGTCCCTTCATGGGGTGATGTTTGCACTGGTCCCTTCATGGGGTGATGTTTGCACTGGTCCCTTCATGGGGTGATGTTTGCACTGGTCCCTTCATGGGGTGATCTTTGATGCAACGGTCCCCCCATTGGATGATCTCTGATGCACTGGTCCCTTCATGGGATGATCTTTGCACTGGTCCCTTCATGGATGATCTCTGATGCACTGGTCCCTTCATGGGATGACCTCTGATGCACTGGTCCCTTCATGGGATGATTTTTGATGCACTGGTCCCTTCATGGGATGATTTTTGATGCACTGGTCCCTTCATGGCATGATTTTTGATGCACTGGTCCCTTCATGGCATGATCTTTGATTCACTGGTCCCTTCATGGGATGATCTTTGATGCACTGGTCCCTTCATGGGATGATCTTTGGTGCACTGGTCACTTCATGGGATGATCTTTGGTGCACTGGTCCCTTCATGGGATGATCTTTGATGCACTGGTCCTTTTATGGGATGACCTTGCATACCTCTAATCTGAGTGCTGTGATGCACTGGTCCCTTCATGGGATTATCTCTGATGCACTGGTCCCTTAATGGGATTATCTCTGATGCACTGGTCCCTTAATGGGATGATCTTTGATGCACTGGTCCCTTAATGGGATGATCTTTGATGCACTGGTCCCTTAATGGGATGATCTTTGATGCACTGGTCCCTTAATGGGATGATCTTTGATGCACTAGTCCCTTAATGGGATGATCTCTGATGCACTGGTCTCTTAATGGGATGATCGTTGATGCACTGGTCCCTTCATGGGATGATCGTTGATGCACTGGTCCCTTCATGGGATGATCGTTGATGCACTGGTCCCTTCATGGGATGATCGTTGATGCACTGGTCCCTTCATGGGATGATCGTTGATGCACTGGTCCCTTCACGGGATGATCTCTGATGCACTGGTCCCTTCACGGGATGATCTCTGATGCACTGGTCCCTTCACGGGATGATCTCTGATGCACTGGTCCCTTCACGGGATGATCTCTGATGCACTGGTCCCTTCACGGGATGATCTCTGATGCACTGGTCCCTTCACGGGATGATCTTTGATGCACTCGTCCCTTCACGGGATGATCTCTGATGCACTGGTCCCTCCATGGGATGATCTCTGATGCACTGGTCCCTTCATGGGATGATCCTTAATGCCCTGGTCCCTTCATGGGATGATCTTGCATACCTCTAATCTGAGTGCTGTGATGCACTGGTCCCTTCATGGGATGATCTTGCATACCTCTAATCTCAGTGCTGTGATGCACTGGTCCCTTCACGGGATGATCTTTGATGAACTGGTCCCTTCACGGGATGATCTCTGATGCACTGGTCCCTTCACGGGATGATCTCTGATGCACTGGTCCCTTCACGGGATGATCTCTGATGCACTGGTCCCTTCACGGGATGATCTCTGATGCACTGGTCCCTTCACGGGATGATCTCTGATGCACTGGTCCCTTCACGGGATGATCTCTGATGCACTGGTCCCTTCACGGGATGATCTCTGATGCACTGGTCCCTTCACGGGATGATCTCTGATGCACTGGTCCCTTCACGGGATGATCTCTGATGCACTGGTCCCTTCACGGGATGATCTCTGATGCACTGGTCCCTTCACGGGATGATCTCTGATGCACTGGTCCCTTCACGGGATGATCTCTGATGCACTGGTCCCTTCACGGGATGATCTCTGATGCACTGGTCCCTTCACGGGATGATCTCTGATGCACTGGTCCCTTCACGGGATGATCTCTGATGCACTGGTCCCTTCACGGGATGATCTCTGATGCACTGGTCCCTTCACGGGATGATCTCTGATGCACTGGTCCCTTCACGGGATGATCTTTGATGCACTCGTCCCTTCACGGGATGATCTCTGATGCACTCGTCCCTCCATGGGATGATCTCTGATGCACTGGTCCCTTCATGGGATGATCCTTAATGCCCTGGTCCCTTCATGGGATGATCTTGCATACCTCTAATCTGAGTGCTGTGATGCACTGGTCCCTTCATGGGATGATCTCTGATGCACTTGTCCCTTCATGGGATGATCTCTGATGCACTTGTCCCTTCATGGGATGATCTCTGATGCACTTGTCCCTTCATGGGATGATCTCTGATGCACTGGCCCCTTCATGGGATCGCTGAGGCCCTGGTCCCTTCATGGGATGGTCTTGCATACCTCTAATCTCAGTGCTGTGATGCACTGGTCCCTTCACGGGATGATCTTTGATGAACTGGTCCCTTCACGGGATGATCTTTGATGAACCGGTCCCTTCACGGGATGATCTTTGATGAACCGGTCCCTTCACGAGATGATCTTTGATGCACCGGTCCCTTCACGGG
Organism: Triturus cristatus; assembly: GCF_964204655.1. Lineage (NCBI taxonomy): Eukaryota > Metazoa > Chordata > Amphibia > Caudata > Salamandridae > Triturus > Triturus cristatus. The sequence continues at coordinate 410,189,893 of NC_140588.1, read as the reverse complement.
ATGATCTTTGACGCACTGGTCCCTTCATGGGATGATCTTTGACGCACTGGTCCCTTCATGGGACGATCTTTGACGCACTGGTCCCTTCATGGGACGATCTTTGACGCACTGGTCCCTTCATGGGACGATCTTTGACGCACTGGTCCCTTCATGGGACGATCTTTGACGCACTGGTCCCTTCATGGGACGATCTTTGACGCACTGGTCCCTTCATGGGATGATCTTGGATGCACTGGTCCTTTATGGGATGATCTTGGATGCACTGGTCCCTTTATGGGATGATCTTGGATGCACTGGTCCCTTCATGGGATGATCTTGGATGCACTGGTCCTTTATGGGATGATCTTGGATGCACTGGTCCCTTTATGGGATGATCTTGGATGCACTGGTCCCTTCATGGGATGATCTTGATGCACTGGTCCCTTCATGGGATGATCTCTGATGCACTGGTCCCTTCATGGGATGTTCTCTGATGCACTGGTCCCTTCATGGGATGATCTTTGATGCACTGGTCCCTTCATGGGATGATCTTGCATACCTCATCTATGTGCTGTGATGCACTGGTCCCTTCATGGGAGGATCTCTGATGCACTGGTCCTTTCATGGGATGATCTTTAATGCCCTGGTCCCTTCATGGGATGATCTTTGATCCAGTGGTCCCTTCATGGGATGATCTTTGATGCACTGGTCCCTTCTTGGGATCATCTTTGCACTGGTTCCTTCATGGGATCATCTTTGCACTGGTCCCTTCATGGATGATCTTGCATACCTCTAATCTGAGCTGTGATGCACTGGTCCCTTCATGGGATTATCTTGCACACCTCTAATCTGAGTGCTGTGATGCACTGGTCCCTTCATGGGATGATCTCTGCACTCGTCCCTTCATGGGATGATCTCTGATTCACTCGTCCCTTCATGGGATGATCTCTGATGCACTCGTCCCTTCATGGGATGATCTCTGATGCACTCGTCCCTTCATGGGATGATCTCTGATGCACTCGTCCCTTCATGGGATGATCTCTGATGCACTCGTCCCTTCATGGGATGATCTCTGATGCACTCGTCCCTTCATGGGATGATCTCTGATGCACTCGTCCCTTCATGGGATGATCTCTGATGCACTGGTCCCTTCATGGGATGATCTCTTATGCACTGGTCCCTTCATGGGATGATCTCTGATGCACTGGTCCCTTCATGGGATGATCTCTGATGCACTGGTCCCTTCATGGGATGATCTCTGATGCACTGGTCCCTTCATGGGATGATCTCTGATGCACTGGTCCCTTCATGGGATGATCTCTGATGCACTGGTCCCTTCATGGGATGATCTCTGATGCACTGGTCCCTTCACGGGATGATCTCTGATGCACAGGTCCCTTCACGGGATGATCTCGTCCCTTCACGGGATGATCTCTGATGCACTGGTCCCTTCACGGGATGATCTCTGATGCACTGGTCCCTTCACGGGATGATCTTTGATGCACTGGTTCCTTCAAGGGATGATCTTGCATACCTCTAATCTGAGTGCTGTGATGCACTGGTCCCTACATGGGATGATCTCTGATGCACTGGTCCCTTCATGGGATGATCTCTGATGCACTGGTCCCTTCATGGGATGATCTCTGATGCACTGGTCCCTTCATGGGATGATCTCTGATGCACTGGTCCCTTCATGGGATGATCTCTGATGCACTGGTCCCTTCATGGGATGATCTCTGATGCACTGGTCCCTTCATGGGATGATCTCTGATGCTCTGTTCCCTTCATGGGATGATCTTGATGCACTGTTCCCTTCATGGGATAATCTTGCATACCTCTAATCTTAGTGCTGTGATGCACTGGTCCCTTCATGGGATGATCTTTGCACTGGTCCCTTCACAGGATGATCTTCGATGCATTGGTCCCTTCATGGGATGATCTTGCATACATCTAATCTTAGTGCCGTAATGCAATGGTCTATTCATCGGATGATCTTGATGCACTGGTCCCTTCATGGGATCTTTGATGCACTAGTCCCTTCATGGGATGATCTCTGATGCACTGCTCCCTTCATGGGATGATCTCTGATGCACTGCTCCCTTCATGGGATGATCTCTGATGCACTGGTCCCTTCATGGGATGATCTCTGATGCACTGGTCCCTTCATGGGATGATCTTTGATGCACTGGTCCCTTCACGGGATGATCTTTGATGCACTGGTCCCTTCACGGGATGATCTTTGATGCACTGGTCCCTTCACGGCATGATCTTTGCACTGGTCCCTTCACGGCATGATCTTTGATGCACTGGTCCCTTCACGGGATGATCTTTGATGCACTGGTCCCTTCACGGGATGATCTTTGATGCACTGCTCCCTTCACGGGATGATCTCTGATGCACTGCTCCCTTCACGGGATGATCTCTGATGCACTGCTCCCTTCATGGGATGATCTCTGATGCACTGCTCCCTTCATGGGATGATCTCTGATGCACTGCTCCCTTCATGGGATGATCTCTGATGCACTGCTCCCTTCATGGGATCATCTCTGATGCACTGGTCCCTTCATGGGATGATCTTGCATACCTCTAATCTGAGTGCTGTGATGCACTGGTCCCTTCATGGGATGTTCTGTGATGCACTGGTCCCATCGTGGGATGTTCTGTGATGCACTGGTCCCTTCGTGGGATGTTCTGTGATGCACTGGTCCCTTCATGGGATGATCTTCGATGCACTGGTCCCTTCATGGGATGATCTTTGATGCGCTGGTCCCTTCATGGGATGATCTTTGATGCGCTGGTCCCTTCATGGGATGATCTTTGATGCACTGGTCCCTTCATGGGATGCTCTTGCATACCTCTAACTTTGTTCTGTGAGGCAATATTCCCTTCATGGGATGATCTTTGATGCACTGGTCCCTTCATGGGATGATCTTTAATGCACTGGTCCCTTCATGGGATGATCTTTAATGCACTGGTCCCTTCATGGGATGATCTCTGATGCACTGGTCCCTTCATGGGATGATCTTGCATACCTTTTATCTTAGTGCTGTGATGCACTGGTCCCTTCATGGGATGATCTCTGATGCACTGGCCCCTTCATGGGAGGATCTCTGATGCACTGACCCCTTCATGGGAGGATCTCTGATGCACTGACCCCTTCACGAGATGATCTCTGATGCACTGGTCCCTTCACGAGATGATCTCTGATGCACTGGTCCCTTCACAGGATGATCTCTGATGCACTGGTCCCTTCACGGGATGATCTCTGATGCACTGGTCCCTTCACGGGATGATCTCTGATGCACTGGTCCCTTCATGGGATGATCTTGCATACCTCTAATCTGAGTGCTGTGATGCACTGGTTCCTTCTCGGGATGATCGTGCATACTTCTAATCTGAGTGCTGTGATGCACTTGTCCCTTCATGAGATGATCCCTGATGCACTGGCCCCTTCATGGGAGGATCTCTGATGCACTGCCCCCTTCATGGGAGGATCTCTGATGCACTGGCCCCTTCATGGGAGGATCTCTGATGCACTGGCCCCTTCATGGGAGGATCTCTGATGCACTGGCCCCTTCATGGGAGGATCTCTGATGCACTGGCCCCTTCATGGGAGGATCTCTGATGCACTGGCCCCTTCATGGGAGGATCTCTGATGCACTGGCCCCTTCATGGGAGGATCTCTGATGCACTGGCCCCTTCATGGGAGGATCTCTGATGCACTGGCCCCTTCATGGGAGGATCTCTGATGCACTGGCCCCTTCATGGGAGGATCTCTGATGCACTGGCCCCTTCATGGGAGGATCTCTGATGCACTGGCCCCTTCATGGGAGGATCTCTGATGCACTGGCCCCTTCATGGGAGGATCTCTGATGCACTGGCCCCTTCATGGGAGGATCTCTGATGCACTGGCCCCTCCATGGGAGGGTCTCTGATGCACTGGCCCCTCCATGGGATGGTCTCTGATGCACTGGTCCCTTCATGGGATGGTCTTTGATGCACTGGTCCCTTCATGGGATGGTCTTTGATGCACTGGTCCCTTCATGGGATGATCTCTGATGCACTGGTCCCTTCATGGGATGATCTCTGATGCACTGGCCCCTTCATGGGAGGATCTCTGATGCACTGGCCCCTTCATGGGAGGATCTCTGATGCACTGGCCCCTTCATGGGAGGATCTCTGATGCACTGGCCCCTTCATGGGAGGATCTCTGATGCACTGGCCCCTTCATGGGAGGATCTCTGATGCACTGGCCCCTTCATGGGAGGATCTCTGATGCACTGGCCCCTTCATGGGAGGATCTCTGATGCACTGGCCCCTTCATGGGAGGATCTCTGATGCACTGGCCCCTTCATGGGAGGATCTCTGATGCACTGGCCCCTTCATGGGATGGTCTCTGAGGCCCTGGTCCCTTCATGGGATGGTCTTTGAGGCCCTGGTCCCTTCATGGGATGATCTTGCATACCTCTAATCTGAGTGCTGTGATGCACTGGTCCCTTCATGGGATGATCTTGATGCACTGGTCCCTTCATGGGATGATCTTGATGCACTGGTCCCTTCATGGGATGATCTTGCATACCTCTAATCTGAGTGCTGTGATGCACTGGTCACTTCATGGGATGATCTCTGATGCACTGGTCACTTCATGGGATGATCTCTGATGCACTGGTCTCCTCACAAGATGATCTCTGATGCCCTGGCCCCTTCATGGGAGGATCTCTGATGCACTGGCCCCTTCATGGGAGGATCTCTGATGCACTGGCCCCTTCATGGGAGGATCTCTGATGCACTGGCCCCTTCATGGGAGGATCTCTGATGCACTGGCCCCTTCATGGGAGGATCTCTGATGCACTGGCCCCTTCATGGGAGGATCTCTGATGCACTGGCCCCTTCATGGGAGGATCTCTGATGCACTGGCCCCTTCATGGGATGGTCTTTGAGGCCCTGGTCCCTTCATGGGATGGTCTTTGAGGCCCTGGTCCCTTCATTGGATGGTCTTTGATGCACTGGTTCCTTCATGGGATGATCTTGCATACCTCTAATCTGAGTGCTGTGATGCACTGGTCCCTTCATGGGATGATCTTGATGCACTGGTCCCTTCATGGGATGATCTTGATGCACTGGTCCCTTCATGGGATGATCTTGATGCACTGGTCCCTTCATGGGATGATCTTGATGCACTGGTCCCTTCATGGGATGATCTTTAATGCCCTGTTCCCTTCATGGGATGATCTTGCATACCTCTAATCTGAGTGCTGTGATGCACTGGTCACTTCATGGGATGATCTCTGATGCACTGGTCACTTCATGGGATGATCTCTGATGCACTGGTCCCTTCACGGGATGATCTCTGATGCACTGGTCCCTTCACGGGATGATCTCTGATGCACTGGTCCCTTCACGGGATGATCTCTGATGCACTGGTCCCTTCACGGGATGATCTCTGATGCACTGGTCCCTTCACGGGATGATCTCTGATGCACTGGTCCCTTCACGGGATGATCTCTGATGCACTGGTCCCTTCACGGGATGATCTCTGATGCACTGGTCCCTTCACGGGATGATCTCTGATGCACAGGTCCCTTCACGGGATGATCTCTGATGCACTGGTTCCTTCATGGGGATGATCTCTGATGCACTGGTCCCTTCATGGGGATGATCTCTGATGCACTGGTCCCTTCATGGGATCGCTGAGGCCCTGGTCCCTTCATGGGATGATCTTGATGCACTGGTCCCTTCATGGGATGATCTTGATGCCCTGGTCCCTTCATGGGATGATCTTGATGCCCTGGTCCCTTCATGGGATGATCTTGCATACCTCTAATCTGAGTGCTGTGATGCACTGGTCCCTCCATGGGATGGGCTTTGATGCACTGGTCCCTTCATGGGAGGATCTCTGATGCACTGGCCCCTTCATGGGAGGATCTCTGATGCACTGGCCCCTTCATGGGAGGATCTCTGATGCACTGGCCCCTTCATGGGAGGATCTCTGATGCACTGGCCCCTTCATGGGATGGTCTTTGAGGCCCTGGTCCCTTCATGGGATGGTCTTTGAGGCCCTGGTCCCTTCATGGGATGATCTTGCATACCTCTAATCTGAGTGCTGTGATGCACTGGTCCCTTCATGGGATGATCTTGATGCACTGGTCCCTTCATGGGATGATCTTGATGCACTGGTCCCTTCATGGGATGATCTTGATGCACTGGTCCCTTCATGGGATGATCTTGATGCACTGGTCCCTTCATGGGATGATCTTGATGCACTGGTCCCTTCATGGGATGATCTTGATGCACTGGTCCCTTCATGGGATGATCTTGATGCACTGGTCCCTTCATGGGATGATCTTGATGCACTGGTCCCTTCATGGGATGATCTTGATGCACTGGTCCCTTCATGGGATGATCTTGATGCACTGGTCCCTTCATGGGATGATCTTTAATGCCCTGGTCCCTTCATGGGATGATCTTGCATACCTCTAATCTGAGTGCTGTGATGCACTGGTCACTTCATGGGATGATCTCTGATGCTCTGGTCACTTCATGGGATGATCTCTGATGCACTGGTCACTTCATGGGATGATCTCTGATGCACTGGTCTCTTCACAAGATGATCTCTGATGCCCTGGCCCCTTCATGGGAGGATCTCTGATGCCCTGGCCCCTTCATGGGAGGATCTCTGATGCACTGGCCCCTTCATGGGAGGATCTCTGATGCACTGGCCCCTTCATGGGAGGATCTCTGATGCACTGGCCCCTTCATGGGAGGATCTCTGATGCACTGGCCCCTTCATGGGAGGATCTCTGATGCACTGGCCCCTTCATGGGAGGATCTCTGATGCACTGGCCCCTTCATGGGAGGAGCTCTGATGCACTGGCCCCTTCATGGGAGGAGCTCTGATGCACTGGCCCCTTCATGGGAGGAGCTCTGATGCACTGGCCCCTTCATGGGAGGAGCTCTGATGCACTGGCCCCTTCATGGGAGGAGCTCTGATGCACTGGCCCCTTCATGGGAGGAGCTCTGATGCACTGGCCCCTTCATGGGAGGAGCTCTGATGCACTGGCCCCTTCATGGGAGGAGCTCTGATGCACTGGCCCCTTCATGGGAGGAGCTCTGATGCACTGGCCCCTTCATGGGAGGAGCTCTGATGCACTGGCCCCTTCATGGGAGGAGCTCTGATGCACTGGCCCCTTCATGGGAGGAGCTCTGATGCACTGGCCCCTTCATGGGAGGAGCTCTGATGCACTGGCCCCTTCATGGGAGGAGCTCTGATGCACTGGCCCCTTCATGGGAGGAGCTCTGATGCACTGGCCCCTTCATGGGAGGAGCTCTGATGCACTGGCCCCTTCATGGGAGGAGCTCTGATGCACTGGTCCCTTCATGGGATGATCTCTGATCCACTGGTCCCTTCATGGGATGATCTCTGATGCACTGGTCCCTTCATGGGATGATCTTTGCACTGATCCCTTCATGGAATCATCTTTGCACTGGTCCCTTCATGGGATCATCTTTGCACTGGTCCCTTCATGGGATGATCTTGCATACCTCTAATATTCGTGCTGTGATGCAATATTCCCTTCATGGGATGATCTTTGATGCACTGGTCCCTTCATGGGATGAAATCTGATGCACTGTTCCCTTCATGGGATGATCTGATGCACTGTTCCCTTCATGGGATGATCTCTGATGCACGGGTCCCTTCATGGGATGATCTCTGATGCACGGGTCCCTTCATGGGATGATCTCTGATGCACGGGTCCCTTCATGGGATGATCTCTGATGCACGGGTCCCTTCATGGGATGATCTCTGATGCACGGGTCCCTTCATGGGATGATCTTGATCCACTGGTCCCTTCATGGGATGATCTTGATCCACTGGTCCCTTCATGGGATGATCTTGATCCACTGGTCCCTTCATGGGATGATCTTGATCCACTGGTCCCTTCATGGGATGATCTTTGATCCACTGGTCCCTTCATGGGATGATCTTTGATCCACTGGTCCCTTCATGGGATGATCTTTGATCCACTGGTCCCTTCATGGGATGATCTTTGATCCACTGGTCCCTTCATGGGATGATCTCTGATCCACTGGTCCCTTCATGGGATGATCTCTGATCCACTGGTCCCTTCATGGGATGATCTTTGATCCACTGGTCCCTTCATGGGATGATCTTTCATGCACTGGTCCCTTCATGGGATGATCTTTCATGCACTGGTCCCTTCTTGGGATGATCTTTGATGCACTGGTCCCTTCATGGGATCATCTTTGCACTGATCCCTTCATGGGATCATCTTTGCACTGGTCCCTTCATGGGATCATCTTTGCACTGGTCCCTTCATGGGATGATCTTGCATACCTCTAATCTTCGTGCTGTGATGCAATATTCCCTTCATGGGATGATCTTTGATGCACTGGTCCCTTCATGGGATAATCTTTGATGCACTGTTCCCTTCATGGGATAATCTCTGATGCACTGGTCCCTTCACGGGATGATCTCTGATGCACCGGTCCCTTCACGGGATGATCTCTGATGCACTGGTCTCTTCATGGGATGATCTCTGATGCACTGGTCTCTTCATGGGATGATCTCTGATGCACTAGTCCCTTCATGGGATGGGCTTCGATGCACTGGTCCCTTCATGGGATGATCTTGCATATCTTTTATCTGAGTGCTGTGATGCACTGGTCCCTTCATGGGATGATCTCTGATGCACTGGTCTCTTCATGGGATGATCTGATGCACTGGTCTCTTCATGGGATGATCTCTGATGCACCGGTCTCTTCACGGGATGATCTCTGATGCACCGGTCCCTTCACGGGATGATCTCTGATGCACTGGTCCCTTCACGGGATGATCTCTGATGCACTGGTCCCTTCATGGGATGATCTTGATGCATTGGTCCCTTCATGGGATGGTCTTGATGCACTGGTCCCTTCATGGGATGGTCTTGATGCAGTGGTCCCTTCATGGGATGATCTTTAATGCCCTGGTTCCTTCATGGGATGATCTTTGATCCACTGGTCCCTTCATGGGATGATCTTTGATGCACTGGTCCCTTCTTGGGATGATCTTTGATGCACTGGTCCCTTCTTGGGATGATCTTTGATGCACTAGTCCCTTCATGGGATCATCTTTGCACTAGTCCCTTCATGGGATCATCTTTGCACTGGTCCCTTCATGGGATCATCTTTGCACTGGTCCCTTCATGGGATGATCTTTGATGCACTGGTCCCGTAACGGCATGATCTTTGCACTGGTCCCTTCACGGGATCTTTGATGCACTGGTCCCTTCATGGGATGATCTTTGATGCACTGGTCCCTTCACGGGATGATCTTTGATGCACTGGTCCCTTCATTGGATGATCTTTGCACTAATGGTCCCTTCATGGGATGATCTCTGATGCACTGGTCCCTTCATGGGATGATCTCTGATGCACTGGTCCCTTCATGGGATGATCTCTGATGCACTTGTCCCTTCATGGGATGATCTCTGATGCACTTGTCCCTTCATGGGATGATCTCTGATGCACTTGTCCCTTCATGGGATGATCTCTGATGCACTTGTCCCTTCATGGGATGATCTCTGATGCACTTGTCCCTTCATGGGATGATCTCTGATGCGCTTGTCCCTTCATGGGATGATCTCTGATGCACTGGTCCCTTCATGGGATGATCTTGATGCACTGGTCCCTTCATGGGATGATCTTGATGCACTGGTCCCTTCATGGGATGATCTTGATGCACTGGTCCCTTCATGGGATGATCTTGATGCACTGGTCCTTTCATGGGATGATCTTTGATGCACTGGTCCCTTCATGGGATCATCTTTGCACTGGTCCCTTCATGGGATCATCTTTGCACTGGTCCCTTCATGGGATCATCTTTGCACTGGTCCCTTCATGGGATCATCTTTGCACTGGTCCCTTCATGGGATCATCTTTGCACTGGTCCCTTCATGGGATCATCTTTGCACTGGTCCCTTCATGGGATCATCTTTGCACTGGTCCCTTCATGGGATCATCTTTGCACTGGTCCCTTCATGGGATCATCTTTGCACTGGTCCCTTCATGGGATCATCTTTGCACTGGTCCCTTCATGGGATCATCTTTGCACTGGTCCCTTCATGGGATCATCTTTGCACTGGTCCCTTCATGGGATCATCTTTGCACTGGTCCCTTCATGGGATCATCTTTGCACTGGTCCCTTCATGGGAGGATCTCTGATGCACTGGTCCCTTCATGGGAGGATCTCTGATGCACTGGTCCCTTCATGGGATGATCTCTGATGCACTGGTCCCTTCATGGGATGATCTCTGATGCACTGGTCCCTTCATGGGATGATCTCTGATGCACTGGTCCCTTCATGGGATGATCTCTGATGCACTGGTCCCTTCATGGGATGATCTCTGATGCACTGGTCCCTTCATGGGATGATCTCTGATGCACTGGTCCCTTCATGGGATGATCTCTGATGCACTGGTCCCTTCATGGGATGATGTTTGATGCACTGGTCCCTCCATTGGATGATCTTTGATGCACTAATGGTCCCTTCATGGGATGATCTTTGCACTGGTCCCTTCAAGGGATGATCTTGCATACCTCTAATCTGAGTGCTGTGATGCACTGGTCCCTTCATGGGATGATCTCTGATGCACTCGTCCCTTCATGGGATGATCTCTGATGCACTGGTCCCTTCAAGGGATGATCTCTGATGCACTGGTCCCTTCAAGGGATGATCTCTGATGCACTGGTCTCTTCATGGGATGATCTCTGATGCACTGGTCTCTTCATGGGATGATCTGATGCACTGGTCTCTTCATGGGATGATCTGATGCACTGGTCCCTTCATGGGATGATCTGATGCACTGGTCCCTTCATGGGATGATCTGATGCACTGGTCCCTTCATGGGATGATCTGATGCACTGGTCCCTTCATGGGATGATCTGATGCACTGGTCCCTTCATGGGATGATCTGATGCACTGGTCCCTTCATGGGATCATCTTTGCACTGGTCCCTTCATGGGATCATCTTTGCACTGGTCCCTTCATGGGATCATCTTTGCACTGGTCCCTTCATGGGATCATCTTTGCACTGGTCCCTTCATGGGATCATCTTTGCACTGGTCCCTTCATGGGATCATCTTTGCACTGGTCCCTTCATGGGATCATCTCTGATGCACTGGTCCCTTCATGGGATCATCTCTGATGCACTGGTCCCTTCATGGGATGATCTCTGATGCACTGGTCCCTTCATGGGATGATCTCTGATGCACTGGTCCCTTCATGGGATGATCTCTGATGCACTGGTCCCTTCATGGGATGATCTCTGATGCACTGGTCCCTTCATGGGATGATCTCTGATGCACTGGTCCCTTCATGGGATGATCTCTGATGCACTGGTCCCTTCATGGGATGATCTCTGATGCACTGGTCCCTTCGTGGGATGATCTCTGATGCACTGGTCCCTTCGTGGGATGATCTCTGATGCACTGGTCCCTTCGTGGGATCATCTCTGATGCACTGGTCCCTTCGTGGGATCATCTTTGCACTGGTCCCTTCGTGGGATCATCTTTGCACTGGTCCCTTCGTGGGATCATCTTTGCACTGGTCCCTTCGTGGGATCATCTTTGCACTGGTCCCTTCGTGGGATGATCTTTGATGCACTGGTCCCTTCACGGGATGATCTTTGCACTGGTCCCTTCACGGCATGATCTTTGCACTGGTCCCTTCACGGCATGATCTTTGCTGCACTGGTCCCTTCACGGCATGATCTTTGCTGCACTGGTCCCTTCACGGGATGATCTTTGATGCACTGGTCCCTTCACGGGATGATCTTTGATGCACTGGTCCCTTCACGGGATGATCTTTGATGCACTGGTCCCTTCACGGGATGATCTCTGATGCACTGGTCCCTTCACGGGATGATCTCTGATGCACTGGTCCCTTCACGGGATGATCTCTGATGCACTGGTCCCTTCACGGGATGATCTCTGATGCACTGGTCCCTTCACGGGATGATCTCTGATGCACTGGTCCCTTCACGGGATGATCTCTGATGCACTGGTCCCTTCATGGGGATGATCTCTGATGCACTGGTTCCTTCATGGGGATGATCTCTGATGCACTGGTTCCTTCATGGGGATGATCTCTGATGCACTGGTTCCTTCATGGGGATGATCTCTGATGCACTGGTCCCTTCATGGGGATGATCTTTGATGCACTAATGGTCCCTTCATGGGATGATCTTTGATGCACTAATGGTCCCTTCATGGGATGATCTTTGATGCACTAATGGTCCCTTCATGGGATGATCTTTGATGCACTAATGGTCCCTTCATGGGATGATCTTTGATGCACTAATGGTCCCTTCATGGGATGATCTTTGATGCACTAATGGTCCCTTCATGGGATGATCTTTGATGCACTAATGGTCCCTTCATGGGATGATCTTTGATGCACTAATGGTCCCTTCATGGGATGATCTTTGATGCACTAATGGTCCCTTCATGGGATGATCTTTGCACTGGTCCCTTCATGGGATCATCTTTGCACTGGTCCCTTCATGGGATCATCTTTGCACTGGTCCCTTCATGGGAGGATCTCTGATGCACTGGTCCCTTCATGGGAGGATCTCTGATGCACTGGTCCCTTCATGGGAGGATCTCTGATGCACTGGTCCCTTCATGGGATGATCTCTGATGCACTGGTCCCTTCATGGGATGATCTCTGATGCACTGGTCCCTTCATGGGATGATCTCTGATGCACTGGTCCCTTCATGGGATGATCTCTGATGCACTGGTCCCTTCATGGGATGATCTCTGATGCACTGGTCCCTTCATGGGATGATCTCTGATGCACTGGTCCCTTCATGGGATGATCTCTGATGCACTGGTCCCTTCATGGGATGATGTTTGATGCACTGGTCCCTCCATTGGATGATCTTTGATGCACTAATGGTCCCTTCATGGGATGATCTTTGCACTGGTCCCTTCAAGGGATGATCTTGCATACCTCTAATCTGAGTGCTGTGATGCACTGGTCCCTTCATGGGATGATCTCTGATGCACTCGTCCCTTCATGGGATGATCTCTGATGCACTGGTCCCTTCAAGGGATGATCTCTGATGCACTGGTCCCTTCAAGGGATGATCTCTGATGCACTGGTCTCTTCATGGGATGATCTCTGATGCACTGGTCTCTTCATGGGATGATCTGATGCACTGGTCCCTTCATGGGATGATCTGATGCACTGGTCCCTTCATGGGATGATCTGATGCACTGGTCCCTTCATGGGATGATCTGATGCACTGGTCCCTTCATGGGATGATCTGATGCACTGGTCCCTTCATGGGATGATCTGATGCACTGGTCCCTTCATGGGATGATCTGATGCACTGGTCCCTTCATGGGATCATCTTTGCACTGGTCCCTTCATGGGATCATCTTTGCACTGGTCCCTTCATGGGATCATCTTTGCACTGGTCCCTTCATGGGATCATCTTTGCACTGGTCCCTTCATGGGATCATCTTTGCACTGGTCCCTTCATGGGATCATCTTTGCACTGGTCCCTTCATGGGATCATCTTTGCACTGGTCCCTTCATGGGAGGATCTCTGATGCACTGGTCCCTTCATGGGAGGATCTCTGATGCACTGGTCCCTTCATGGGATGATCTCTGATGCACTGGTCCCTTCATGGGATGATCTCTGATGCACTGGTCCCTTCATGGGATGATCTCTGATGCACTGGTCCCTTCATGGGATGATCTCTGATGCACTGGTCCCTTCATGGGATGATCTCTGATGCACTGGTCCCTTCATGGGATGATCTCTGATGCACTGGTCCCTTCATGGGATGATCTCTGATGCACTGGTCCCTTCATGGGATGATCTCTGATGCACTGGTCCCTTCATGGGATGATCTCTGATGCACTGGTCCCTTCGTGGGATGATCTCTGATGCACTGGTCCCTTCGTGGGATGATCTCTGATGCACTGGTCCCTTCGTGGGATCATCTCTGCACTGGTCCCTTCGTGGGATCATCTTTGCACTGGTCCCTTCGTGGGATCATCTTTGCACTGGTCCCTTCGTGGGATGATCTTTGCACTGGTCCCTTCATGGGATGATCTTTGATGCACTGGTCCCTTCACGGGATGATCTTTGCACTGGTCCCTTCACGGCATGATCTTTGCACTGGTCCCTTCACGGCATGATCTTTGCTGCACTGGTCCCTTCACGGCATGATCTTTGCTGCACTGGTCCCTTCACGGGATGATCTTTGATGCACTGGTCCCTTCACGGGATGATCTTTGATGCACTGGTCCCTTCACGGGATGATCTTTGATGCACTGGTCCCTTCACGGGATGATCTCTGATGCACTGGTCCCTTCACGGGATGATCTCTGATGCACTGGTCCCTTCACGGGATGATCTCTGATGCACTGGTCCCTTCACGGGATGATCTCTGATGCACTGGTCCCTTCACGGGATGATCTCTGATGCACTGGTCCCTTCATGGGGATGATCTCTGATGCACTGGTTCCTTCATGGGGATGATCTCTGATGCACTGGTTCCTTCATGGGGATGATCTCTGATGCACTGGTTCCTTCATGGGGATGATCTCTGATGCACTGGTTCCTTCATGGGGATGATCTTTGATGCACTAATGGTCCCTTCATGGGATGATCTTTGATGCACTAATGGTCCCTTCATGGGATGATCTTTGATGCACTAATGGTCCCTTCATGGGATGATCTTTGATGCACTAATGGTCCCTTCATGGGATGATCTTTGATGCACTAATGGTCCCTTCATGGGATGATCTTTGATGCACTAATGGTCCCTTCATGGGATGATCTTTGATGCACTAATGGTCCCTTCATGGGATGATCTTTGATGCACTAATGGTCCCTTCATGGGATGATCTTTGATGCACTAATGGTCCCTTCATGGGATGATCTTTGATGCACTAATGGTCCCTTCATGGGATGATCTTTGATGCACTAATGGTCCCTTCATGGGATGATCTTTGATGCACTAATGGTCCCTTCATGGGATGATCTTTGATGCACTAATCGTCCCTTCATGGGTTGATCTTTGATGCACTCGTCCCTTCCCAGGATGATCTTGCACAGCTCTCTAATCTGAGAGCTGCGATGCACTGGTCCCTCCATGGGATGATCTTGCATACCTCTAATCTGAGCTGTGATGCACTGGTCCCTTCACGGGATGATCTTTGATGCACTGGTCCCTTCACGGGATGATCTTTGATGCACTGGTCCCTTCACGGGATGATCTTTGATGCACTGGTCCCTTCACGGGATGATCTTTGATGCACTGGTCCCTTCACGGGATGATCTTTGATGCACTGGTCCCTTCACGGGATGATCTCTGATGCACTGGCCCCTTCACGGGATGATCTCTGATGCACTGGCCCCTTCATGGGATGATCTCTGATGCACTGGTCCCTTCATGGGATGATCTCTGATGCACTGGTCCCTTCATGGGATGATCTCTGATGCACTGGCCCCTTCGCGGGATGATCTTTGATGCACTGGCCCCTTCATGGGATGATCTCTGATGCACTGGCCCCTTCGCGGGATGATCTCTGATGCACTGGTCTCTTCATGGGATGATCTCTGATGCACTGGTCCCTTCATGGGATGATCTCTGATCCACTGGCCCCTTCATGGGATGATCTCTGATGCACTGGCCCCTTCATGGGATGATCTTTGATGCACTGGTCCCTTCATGGCATGATCTTTGCACTGGTCCCTTCATGGGATGGTCTTTGATGCACTGGTCTCTTCATGGGATGATCTCTGATGCACTGGTCCCTTCCTGGGATGGGCTTTGATGCACTGGTCCCTTCATGGGATGGGCTTTGATGCACTGGTCCCTTCATGGGATGGTCTTTGATGCACTGGTCCCTTCATGGTATGGTCTTTGATGCACTGGTCCCTTCATGGTATGGTCTTTGATGCACTGGTCCCTTCATGGTATGGTCTTTGATGCACTGGTCCCTTCATGGTATGGTCTTTGATGCACTGGTCCCTTCATGGTATGGTCTTTGATGCACTGGTCCCTTCATGGTATGGTCTTTGATGCACTGGTCCCTTCATGGGATGGTCTTTGATGCACTGGTCCCTTCATGGGATGGTCTTTGATGCACTGGTCCCTTCATGGTATGGTCTTTGATGCACTGGTCCCTTCATGGTATGGTCTTTGATGCACTGATCCCTTCATGGGATCATCTTTGCACTGATCCCTTCATGGGATCATCTTTGCACTGATCCCTTCATGGGATCATCTTTGCACTGATCCCTTCATGGGATCATCTTTGCACTGATCCCTTCATGGGATCATCTTTGCACTGATCCCTTCATGGGATCATCTTTGCACTGATCCCTTCATGGGATCATCTTTGCACTGGTCCCTTCATGGGATCATCTCTGATGTACTCGCCCCTTCATGGGATGATCTCTGATGCACTCGCCCCTTCATGGGATGATCTCTGATGCACTGGCCCCTTCATGGGATGATCTCTGATGCACTGGTCCCTTCATGGCATGATCTTTGAACTTTTCCCTTCATGGGATGATCTTTGATGCACTGGTCCCTTCACGGGATAATCTTTGATGCACTGGTCCCTTCACGGGATAATCTTTGATGCACTGGTCCCTTCACGGGATGATCTTTGATGCACTGGTGACTTCACGGGATGATCTTTGATGCACTGGTCCCTTCACGGGATGATCTTGCATACCTCTAATCTGAGTGCTGTGATGCACTATTCCCTTCATGGGATGATCTTTGGTCCCTTCATGGGATGATCTTTGGTCCCTTCATGGGATGATCTTTGGTCCCTTCATGGGATGATCTTTGGTCCCTTCATGGGATGATCTTTGGTCCCTTCATGGGATGATCTTTGGTCCCTTCATGGGATGATCTTTGGTCCCTTCATGGGATGATCTTTGGTCCCTTCATGGGATGATCTTTGGTCCCTTCATGGGATGATCTTTGGTCCCTTCATGGGATGATCTTTGGTCCCTTCATGGGATGATCTTTGGTCCCTTCATGGGATGATCTTTGGTCCCTTCATGGGATGATCTTTGGTCCCTTCATGGGATGATCTTTGGTCCCTTCATGGGATGATCTTGCATACCTCTAATCTGAGCTGTGATGCACTGGTCCCTTCATGGGATGATCTTTGATGCACTGCTCCCTTCATGGGATGATCTTGCATACCTCTTATCTTAGTGCTGTGATGCACTGGTCCCTTCATGGGATGATCTTTAATGCACTGGTCCCTTCATGGGATGATCTTTAATGCACTGGTCCCTTCATGGGATGATCTGATGCACGGGTCCCTTCATGGGATGATCTCTGATGCACGGGTCCCTTCATGGGATGATCTCTGATGCACGGGTCCCTTCATGGGATGATCTCTGATGCACGGGTCCCTTCATGGGATGATCTCTGATGCACGGGTCCCTTCATGGGATGATCTCTGATGCACGGGTCCCTTCATGGGATGATCTTGATCCACTGGTCCCTTCATGGGATGATCTTGATCCACTGGTCCCTTCATGGGATGATCTTGATCCACTGGTCCCTTCATGGGATGATCTTGATCCACTGGTCCCTTCATGGGATGATCTTGATCCACTGGTCCCTTCATGGGATGATCTTGATCCACTGGTCCCTTCATGGGATGATCTTGATCCACTGGTCCCTTCATGGGATGATCTTGATCCACTGGTCCCTTCATGGGATGATCTTTGATCCACTGGTCCCTTCATGGGATGATCTTTGATCCACTGGTCCCTTCATGGGATGATCTCTGATCCACTGGTCCCTTCATGGGATGATCTCTGATGCACTGGTCCCTTCATGGGATGATCTCTGATGCACTGGTCCCTTCATGGGATGATCTTTGATGCACTGGTCCCTTCATGGGATCATCTTTGCACTGATCCCTTCATGGAATCATCTTTGCACTGGTCCCTTCATGGGATCATCTTTGCACTGGTCCCTTCATGGGATGATCTTGCATACCTCTAATATTCGTGCTGTGATGCAATATTCCCTTCATGGGATGATCTTTGATGCACTGGTCCCTTCATGGGATGAAATCTGATGCACTGTTCCCTTCATGGGATGATCTGATGCACTGTTCCCTTCATGGGATGATCTCTGATGCACGGGTCCCTTCATGGGATGATCTCTGATGCACGGGTCCCTTCATGGGATGATCTCTGATGCACGGGTCCCTTCATGGGATGATCTCTGATGCACGGGTCCCTTCATGGGATGATCTTGATCCACTGGTCCCTTCATGGGATGATCTTGATCCACTGGTCCCTTCATGGGATGATCTTGATCCACTGGTCCCTTCATGGGATGATCTTGATCCACTGGTCCCTTCATGGGATGATCTTGATCCACTGGTCCCTTCATGGGATGATCTTGATCCACTGGTCCCTTCATGGGATGATCTTGATCCACTGGTCCCTTCATGGGATGATCTTGATCCACTGGTCCCTTCATGGGATGATCTCTGATCCACTGGTCCCTTCATGGGATGATCTCTGATCCACTGGTCCCTTCATGGGATGATCTCTGATCCACTGGTCCCTTCATGGGATGATCTCTGATCCACTGGTCCCTTCATGGGATGATCTCTGATCCACTGGTCCCTTCATGGGATGATCTTTGATCCACTGGTCCCTTCATGGGATGATCTTTCATGCACTGGTCCCTTCTTGGGATGATCTTTGATGCACTGGTCCCTTCATGGGATCATCTTTGCACTGATCCCTTCATGGGATCATCTTTGCACTGGTCCCTTCATGGGATCATCTTTGCACTGGTCCCTTCATGGGATGATCTTGCATACCTCTAATCTTCGTGCTGTGATGCAATATTCCCTTCATGGGATGATCTTTGATGCACTGGTCCCTTCATGGGATAATCTTTGATGCACTGTTCCCTTCATGGGATAATCTCTGATGCACTGGTCCCTTCACGGGATGATCTCTGATGCACCGGTCCCTTCACGGGATGATCTCTGATGCACTGGTCTCTTCATGGGATGATCTCTGATGCACTGGTCTCTTCATGGGATGATCTCTGATGCACTAGTCCCTTCATGGGATGGGCTTCGATGCACTGGTCCCTTCATGGGATGATCTTGCATATCTTTTATCTGAGTGCTGTGATGCACTGGTCCCTTCATGGGATGATCTCTGATGCACTGGTCTCTTCATGGGATGATCTGATGCACTGGTCTCTTCATGGGATGATCTCTGATGCACCGGTCTCTTCACGGGATGATCTCTGATGCACCGGTCCCTTCACGGGATTATCTCTGATGCACTGGTCCCTTCACGGGATGATCTCTGATGCACTGGTCCCTTCATGGGATGATCTTGATGCACTGGTCCCTTCATGGGATGGTCTTGATGCACTGGTCCCTTCATGGGATGGTCTTGATGCAGTGGTCCCTTCATGGGATGATCTTTAATGCCCTGGTCCCTTCATGGGATGATCTTTGATCCACTGGTCCCTTCATGGGATGATCTTTGATGCACTGGTCCCTTCTTGGGATGATCTTTGATGCACTGGTCCCTTCTTGGGATGATCTTTGATGCACTAGTCCCTTCATGGGATCATCTTTGCACTAGTCCCTTCATGGGATCATCTTTGCACTGGTCCCTTCATGGGATCATCTTTGCACTGGTCCCTTCATGGGATGATCTTTGATGCACTGGTCCCGTAACGGCATGATCTTTGCACTGGTCCCTTCACGGGATCTTTGATGCACTGGTCCCTTCATGGGATGATCTTTGATGCACTGGTCCCTTCACGGGATGATCTTTGATGCACTGGTCCCTTCATTGGATGATCTTTGCACTAATGGTCCCTTCATGGGATGATCTCTGATGCACTGGTCCCTTCATGGGATGATCTCTGATGCACTGGTCCCTTCATGGGATGATCTCTGATGCACTTGTCCCTTCATGGGATGATCTCTGATGCACTTGTCCCTTCATGGGATGATCTCTGATGCGCTTGTCCCTTCATGGGATGATCTCTGATGCGCTTGTCCCTTCATGGGATGATCTCTGATGCGCTGGTCCCTTCATGGGATGATCTTGATGCACTGGTCCCTTCATGGGATGATCTTGATGCACTGGTCCCTTCATGGGATGATCTTGATGCACTGGTCCCTTCATGGGATGATCTTGATGCACTGGTCCTTTCATGGGATGATCTTGATGCACTGGTCCCTTCATGGGATGATCTTTGATGCACTGGTCCCTTCATGGGATCATCTTTGCACTGGTCCCTTCATGGGATCATCTTTGCACTGGTCCCTTCATGGGATCATCTTTGCACTGGTCCCTTCATGGGATCATCTTTGCACTGGTCCCTTCATGGGATCATCTTTGCACTGGTCCCTTCATGGGATCATCTTTGCACTGGTCCCTTCATGGGATCATCTTTGCACTGGTCCCTTCATGGGATCATCTTTGCACTGGTCCCTTCATGGGATCATCTTTGCACTGGTCCCTTCATGGGATCATCTTTGCACTGGTCCCTTCATGGGATCATCTTTGCACTGGTCCCTTCATGGGATCATCTTTGCACTGGTCCCTTCATGGGATCATCTTTGCACTGGTCCCTTCATGGGATCATCTTTGCACTGGTCCCTTCATGGGATCATCTTTGCACTGGTCCCTTCATGGGATCATCTTTGCACTGGTCCCTTCATGGGAGGATCTCTGATGCACTGGTCCCTTCATGGGATGATCTCTGATGCACTGGTCCCTTCATGGGATGATCTCTGATGCACTGGTCCCTTCATGGGATGATCTCTGATGCACTGGTCCCTTCATGGGATGATCTCTGATGCACTGGTCCCTTCATGGGATGATCTCTGATGCACTGGTCCCTTCATGGGATGATCTCTGATGCACTGGTCCCTTCATGGGATGATCTCTGATGCACTGGTCCCTTCATGGGATGATCTCTGATGCACTGGTCCCTTCATGGGATGATCTCTGATGCACTGGTCCCTTCATGGGATGATCTCTGATGCACTGGTCCCTTCATGGGATGATCTCTGATGCACTGGTCCCTTCATGGGATGATCTCTGATGCACTGGTCCCTTCATGGGATGATCTCTGATGCACTGGTCCCTTCATGGGATGATCTCTGATGCACTGGTCCCTTCATGGGATGATGTTTGATGCACTGGTCCCTCCATTGGATGATCTTTGATGCACTAATGGTCCCTTCATGGGATGATCTTTGCACTGGTCCCTTCAAGGGATGATCTTGCATACCTCTAATCTGAGTGCTGTGATGCACTGGTCCCTTCATGGGATGATCTCTGATGCACTCGTCCCTTCATGGGATGATCTCTGATGCACTGGTCCCTTCAAGGGATGATCTCTGATGCACTGGTCTCTTCATGGGATGATCTCTGATGCACTGGTCTCTTCATGGGATGATCTGATGCACTGGTCCCTTCATGGGATGATCTGATGCACTGGTCCCTTCATGGGATGATCTGATGCACTGGTCCCTTCATGGGGATGATCTCTGATGCACTGGTCCCTTCATGGGATGATCTTTGCACTGGTCCCTTCACGGCATGATCTTTGCACTGGTCCCTTCACGGCATGATCTTTGCACTGGTCCCTTCATGGGATGATCTTCGATGCACTGGTCCCTTCATGGGATGATCTCTGATGCACTGGTCCCTTCATGGGATGATCTTTGCACTGGTCCCTTCATGGGATGATCTTTAATGCCCTGGTCACTTCATGGGATGATCTTGCATACCTCTAATCTGAGTGCTGTGATGCACTGCTCCCTTCATGGGATGATCTCTGATGCACTGCTCCCTTCATGGGATGATCTCTGATGCACTGCTCCCTTCATGGGATCATCTCTGATGCACTGCTCCCTTCATGGGATCATCTCTGATGCACTGCTCCCTTCATGGGATCATCTCTGATGCACTGGTCCCTTCATGGGATGTTCTGTGATGCACTGGTCCCATCGTGGGATGTTCTGTGATGCACTGGTCCCTTCGTGGGATGTTCTGTGATGCACTGGTCCCTTCATGGGATGATCTTCGCTGCACTGGTCCCTTCATGGGATGATCTTCGATGCACTGGTCCCTTCATGGGATGATCTTCGATGCACTGGTCCCTTCATGGGATGATCTTCGATGCGCTGGTCCCTTCATGGGATGATCTTTGATGCACTGGTCCCTTCATGGGATGATCTCTGTTGCACTGGTCCCTTCATGGGATGATCTCTGTTGCACTGGTCCCTTCATGGGATGTTCTCTGTTGCACTGGTCCCTTCATGGGATGATGTTTAATGCCCTGGTCCCTTCATGGGGTGATCTGTGATGCACTGGTCCCTTCATGGGGTGATCTGTGATGCACTGGTCCCTTCATGGGGTGATCTGTGATGCACTGGTCCCTTCTTGGGATGATCTGTGATGCACTGGTCCCTTCTTGGGATGATCTTTGATGCACTGGTCCCTTCTTGGGATGATCTTTGATGCACTGGTCCCTTCTTGGGATGATCTTTGATGCACTGGTCCCTTCTTGGGATGATCTTTGATGCACTGGTCCCTTCTTGGGATGATCTTTGATGCACTGGTCCCTTCTTGGGATGATCTTTGATGCACTGGTCCCTTCTTGGGATGCTTTTTGATGCACTGGTCCCTTCTTGGGATGCTTTTTGATGCACTGGTCCCTTCACGGGATGATCTTTGATGCACTGGTCCCTTCACGGGATGATCTTTGATGCACTGGTCCCTTCACGGGATGATCTTTGATGCACTGGTCCCTTCACGGGATGATCTTTGATGCACTGGTCCCTTCACGGGATGATCTTTGATGCACTGGTCCCTTCACGGGATGATCTTTGATGCACTGGTCCCTTCACGGGATGATCTTTGATGCACTGGTCCCTTCACGGGATGATCTTTGATGCACTGGTCCCTTCACGGGATGATCTTTGATGCACTGGTCCCTTCACGGGATGATCTTGCATACCTCTAATCTGAGTGCTGTGATGCACTATTCCCTTCATGGGATGATCTTTGGTCCCTTCATGGGATGATCTTTGGTCCCTTCATGGGATGATCTTTGGTCCCTTCATGGGATGATCTTTGGTCCCTTCATGGGATGATCTTTGGTCCCTTCATGGGATGATCTTTGGTCCCTTCATGGGATGATCTTTGGTCCCTTCATGGGATGATCTTTGGTCCCTTCATGGGATGATCTTTGGTCCCTTCATGGGATGATCTTTGGTCCCTTCATGGGATGATCTTTGGTCCCTTCATGGGATGATCTTTGGTCCCTTCATGGGATGATCTTTGGTCCCTTCATGGGATGATCTTTGGTCCCTTCATGGGATGATCTTTGGTCCCTTCATGGGATGATCTTTGGTCCCTTCATGGGATGATCTTTGGTCCCTTCATGGGATGATCTTTGGTCCCTTCATGGGATGATCTTTGGTCCCTTCATGGGATGATCTTTGGTCCCTTCATGGGATGATCTTTGGTCCCTTCATGGGATGATCTTTGGTCCCTTCATGGGATGATCTTTGGTCCCTTCATGGGATGATCTTGCATACCTCTAATCAGAGTGCTTTGATGCACTGGTCCCTTCATGGGGTGATCATTGATGCACTGGTCCCTTCATGGGGTGATCATTGATGCACTGGTCCCTTCATGGGGTGATCATTGATGCACTGGTCCCTTCATGGGATGATCTCTGATGCACTGGTCCCTTCATGGGATCATCTTGCATACCTCTAATCTGAGTGGTGTTGCTCTGGTCCATCCATGGGATGATCTCTGATGCACTGGCCCCTTCATGGGATGATCTTTGCACTGGTCCCTTCATGGGATGATCTTGCATACCTCTAATCTGAGCTGTGATGCACTGGTCCCTTCATGGGATGATCTTGCATACTTCTAATCTGAGTGCTGTGATGCACTGGTCCCTTCATGTAATGATCTCTGATGCACTGGTCCCTTCACGGGATGATCTCTGATGCACTGGTCCCTTCACGAGATGATCTCTGATGCACTGGTCCCTTCATGGGATGATCTTGCATACCTCTAATCTGAGTGCTGTGATGCACTGGTCCCTTCACGGGATGATCGTGCATACTTCTAATCTGAGTGCTGTGATGCACTGGTTCCTTCTCGGGATGATCGTGCATACTTCTAATCTGAGTGCTGTGATGCACTTGTCCCTTCATGGGAGGATCCCTGATGCACTGGCCACTTCATGGGAGGATCCCTGATGCACTGGCCCCTTCATGGGAGGATCCCTGATGCACTGGCCCCTTCATGGGAGGATCCCTGATGCACTGGCCCCTTCATGGGAGGATCCCTGATGCACTGGCCCCTTCATGGGAGGATCCCTGATGCACTGGCCCCTTCATGGGAGGATCCCTGATGCACTGGCCCCTTCATGGGAGGATCCCTGATGCACTGGCCCCTTCATGGGAGGATCCCTGATGCACTGGCCCCTTCATGGGAGGATCCCTGATGCACTGGCCCCTTCATGGGAGGATCCCTGATGCACTGGCCCCTTCATGGGAGGATCCCTGATGCACTGGCCCCTTCATGGGAGGATCCCTGATGCACTGGCCCCTTCATGGGAGGATCCCTGATGCACTGGCCCCTTCATGGGAGGATCCCTGATGCACTGGCCCCTTCATGGGAGGATCCCTGATGCACTGGCCCCTTCATGGGAGGATCCCTGATGCACTGGCCCCTTCATGGGAGGATCCCTGATGCACTGGCCCCTTCATGGGAGGATCCCTGATGCACTGGCCCCTTCATGGGAGGATCCCTGATGCACTGGCCCCTTCATGGGAGGATCCCTGATGCACTGGCCCCTTCATGGGAGGATCCCTGATGCACTGGCCCCTTCATGGGAGGATCCCTGATGCACTGGCCCCTTCATGGGAGGATCCCTGATGCACTGGCCCCTTCATGGGAGGATCCCTGATGCACTGGCCCCTTCATGGGAGGATCCCTGATGCACTGGCCCCTTCATGGGAGGATCCCTGATGCACTGGCCCCTTCATGGGAGGATCCCTGATGCACTTGTCCCTTCATGGGATGATCTCTGATGCACTTGTCCCTTCATGGGATGATCTCTGATGCACTGGTCCCTTCACGGGATGATCTCTGATGCACTGGTCCCTTCACGGGATGATCTCTGATGCACTGGTCCCTTCACGGGATGATCTCTGATGCACTGGTCCCTTCACGGGATGATCTCTGATGCACTGGTCCCTTCACGGGATGATCTCTGATGCACTGGTCCCTTCACGGGATGATCTCTGATGCACTGGTCCCTTCACGGGATGATCTCTGATGCACTGGTCCCTTCACGGGATGATCTCTGATGCACTGGTCCCTTCACGGGATGATCTCTGATGCACTGGTCCCTTCACGGGATGATCTCTGATGCACTGGTCCCTTCACGGGATGATCTCTGATGCACTGGTCCCTTCACGGGATGATCTCTGATGCACTGGTCCCTTCACGGGATGATCTCTGATGCACTGGTCCCTTCACGGGATGATCTCTGATGCACTGGTCCCTTCACGGGAGGATCTCTGATGCACTGGTCCCTTCACGGGAGGATCTCTGATGCACTGGTCCCTTCACGGGAGGATCTCTGATGCACTGGTCCCTTCACGGGATGATCTCTGATGCACTGGTCCCTTCACGGGATGATCTCTGATGCACTGGTCCCTTCACGGGATGATCTGATGCACTGGTCCCTTCACGGGATGATCTCTGATCCACTGGTCCCTTCACGGGATGATCTCTGATCCACTGGTCCCTTCACGGGATGATCTTTGATCCACTGGTCCCTTCTTGGGATGATCTTTGATCCACTGGTCCCTTCTTGGGATGATCTTTCATGCCCTGGTCCCTTCTTGGGATCATCTTTGAACTGGTCCCTTCATGGGATCATCTTTGCACTGATCCCTTCATGGGATCATCTTTGCACTGATCCCTTCATGGGATCATCTTTGCACTGATCCCTTCATGGGATCATCTTTGCACTGATCCCTTCATGGGATCATCTTTGCACTGATCCCTTCATGGGATCATCTTTGCACTGATCCCTTCATGGGATCATCTTTGCACTGATCCCTTCATGGGATCATCTTTGCACTGGTCCCTTCATGGGATCATCTTTGCACTGGTCCCTTCATGGGATCATCTTTGCACTGGTCCCTTCATGGGATCATCTTTGCACTGGTCCCTTCATGGGATCATCTTTGCACTGGTCCCTTCATGGGATCATCTTTGCACTGGTCCCTTCATGGGATGATCTCTGATGCACTGGTCCCTTCATGGGATGATCTCTGATGCACTGGTCCCTTCATGCCTTCATGGGATGATCTTTGATGCACTGGTCCCTTCATGGGATGATCTTTGATGCACTGGTCCCTTCATGGGATCATCTTTGATGCACTGGTCCCTTCATGGGATCATCTTTGCACTGATCCCTTCATGGGATCATCTTTGCACTGGTCCCTTCATGGGATCATCTTTGCACTGGTCCCTTCATGGGATGATCTCTGATGCACTCGTCCCTTCATGGGATGATCTCTGATGCACTGGTCCCTTCATGGAATGATCTTTGATGCACTGGTCCCTTCACGGGTTGATCTTTGATGCACTATTGGTCCCTTCATTGGATGATCTTTGATGCACTATTGGTCCCTTCATGGGATGATCTCTGATGCACTGGTCCCTTCATGGGATGATCTCTGATGCACTGGTCCCTTCATGGGATGATCTCTGATGCACTTTTCCCTTCATGGGATGATCTTGCATACCTCTAATCTGAGTGCTCTGATGCACTGGTCCCTTCACGGGATGATCTCTGATGCACGGGTCCCTTCACGGGATGAACTTTGATGCACTGGTCCCTCCATTGGATGATCTTTGATGCACTGGTCCCTCCATGGGATTATCTCGGATGCACTGGTCCCTCCATGGGATGATCTCTGATGCACTGGTCCCTTCATGGGATGATCGCTGATGCACTTGTCCCTTCATGGGATGATCTTGCATACCTCTAATCTGAGAGCTGTGATGCACTGGTCCCTCCATGGGATGATCTTTGATGCACTGGTCCCTCCATGGGATGATCTTTGATGCACTGGTCCCTTCATGGGATGGTCTTTGATGCACTGGTCCCTTCATGGGATGATCTTTGATGCACTGGTCCCTTCATGGGATGATCTTGCATACCTCTAATCTGAGAGCTATGATGCACTGGTCCCTCCATGGGATGATCTTTGATGCACTGGTCCCTCCATGGGATGATCTCAGATGCACTGGTCCCTTCACGAGATTATCTCTGATGCACTGGTCCCTTCACGGGATGATCTCTGATGCACTGGTCCCTTCATGGGATGATCTCTGATGCACTGGTCCCTTCATGGGATGATCTCTGCACTGGTCTCTTCATGGGATGATCGCTGATGCACTTGTCCCTTCATGAGATGATCTTTGATGCACTGGTCCCTTCATGGGATGATCTTGCATACCTCTAATCTGAGAGCTATGATGCACTGGTCCCTCCATGGGATGATCTTTGATGCACTGGTCCCTCCATGGGATGATCTTCGATGCACTGGTCCCTCCATGGGATGATCTTCGATGCACTGGTCCCTCCATGGGATGGTCTTTGATGCACTGGTCCCTCCATGGGATGGTCTTTGATGCACTGGTCCCTCCATGGGATGGTCTTTGATGCACTGGTCCCTCCATGGGATGGTCTTTGATGCACTGGTAACTCCATGGGATGGTCTTTGATGCACTGGTCCCTCCATGGGATGGTCTTTGATGCACTGGTCCCTCCATGGGATGGTCTTTGATGCACTGGTCCCTCCATGGGATGGTCTTTGATGCACTGGTCCCTCCATGGGATGGTCTTTGATGCACTGGTCCCTTCATGGGATGATCTTTGATGCACTGGTCCCTTCATGGGATGATCTTTGATGCACTGGTCCCTTCATGGGATGATCTTTGATGCACTGGTCCCTTCATGGGATGATCTTTGATCCACTGGTCCCTTCATGGGATGATCTTTGATCCACTGGTCCCTTCATGGGATGATCTTTGCACTGGTCCCTTCATGGGATGATCTTTAATGCCCTGGTCACTTCATGGGATGATCTTGCATACCTCTAATCTGAGTGCTGTGATGCACTTGTCCCTTCATGGGAGGATCTCTGATGCACTGGCCCCTTCATGGGAGGATCTCTGATGCACTGGCCCCTTCATGGGAGGATCTCTGATGCACTGGCCCCTTCATGGGAGGATCTCTGATGCACTGGTCCCTTCACGGGATGATCTCTGATGCACTGGTCCCTTCACGGGATGATCTCTGATGCACTGGTCCCTTCAAGGGATGATCTTTGATGCACTGGTTCCTTCATGGGATGATCTTGCATACCTCTAATCTGAGTGCTGTGATGCACTGGTTCCTTCTCGGGATGATCGTGCATACTTCTAATCTGAGTGCTGTGATGCACTTGTCCCTTCATGAGATGATCCCTGATGCACTGGCCCCTTCATGGGAGGATCTCTGATGCACTGGCCCCTTCATGGGAGGATCTCTGATGCACTGGCCCCTTCATGGGAGGATCTCTGATGCACTGGCCCCTTCATGGGAGGATCTCTGATGCACTGGCCCCTTCATGGGAGGATCTCTGATGCACTGGTCCCTTCATGGGATCGCTGAGGCCCTGGTCCCTTCATGGGATGGTCTTTGATGCACTGGTCCCTTCACGGGATTATCTTGCATACCTCTAATCTGAGAGCTGTGATGCACTGGTCCCTTCATGGGATGATCTTTGATGCACTGGTCCCTTCATGGGATGATCTGTGATCCACTGGTCCCTTCATCATGGGATGATCTGTAATGCACTGGTCCCTTCATGGGATGATCTTTGATGCACTGGTCCCTTCATGGGATGATCTCTGATGCACTGGTCCCTTCATGGGATGATCTCTGATGCACTGGTCCCTTCAAGGGATGATCTTTGATGCACTGGTCCCTTCAAGGGATGATCTTTGATGCACTGGTTCCTTCATGGGATGATCTTGCATACCTCTAATCTGAGTGCTGTGATGCACTGGTTCCTTCTCGGGATGATCGTGCATACTTCTAATCTGAGTGCTGTGATGCACTTGTCCCTTCATGAGATGATCCCTGATGCACTGGCCCCTTCATGGGAGGATCTCTGATGCACTGGCTCCTTCATGGGAGGATATCTGATGCACTGGCCCCTTCATGGGAGGATCTCTGATGCACTGGCCCCTTCATGGGAGGATCTCTGATGCACTGCTCCCTTCATGGGATGATCTTGCATACCTCATCTTAGTGCTGTGATGCACTGGTTCTTCATGGGATTATCTCTGATGCACTGGTCCCTTCATGGGATTATCTCTGATGCACTGGTCCCTTCATGGGATGACCTTTGGTGCACTGGTCCCTTCATGGGAAGATCTTTGGTGCACTGGTCCCTTCCTGGGATGATCTTTGATGCACTGGTCCCTTCCTGGGATGATCTTTGATGCACTGGTCCCATTCCTGGGATAATCTGTGATGCACTGGTCCCTTCATGGGATAATCATTAACGCACTGGTCCCTTCATGGGATTATCTTGCATACCTCTAATCGGAGTGCTGTGATGCACTGTTCCCTTCAAGGGATGATCTCTGATGCACTGGTCCCTTCACGGGATGATCTCTGATGCACTGGTCCCTTCACGGGATGATCTCTGATGCACTGGTCCCTTCACGGGATGATCTCTGATGCACTGGTCCCTTCACGGGATGATCTCTGATGCACTGGTCCCTTCACGGGATGATCTCTGATGCACTGGTCCCTTCACGGGATGACCTCTGATGCACTGGTCCCTTCACGGGATGATCTCTGATGCACTGGTCCCTTCACGGGATGATCTCTGATGCACTGGTCCCTTCACGGGATGATCTCTGATGCACTGGTCCCTTCACGGGATGATCTCTGATGCACTGGTCCCTTCACGGGATGATCTCTGATGCACTGGTCCCTTCACGGGATGATCTCTGATGCACTGGTCCCTTCACGGGATGATCTCTGATGCACTGGTCCCTTCACGGGATGATCTCTGATGCACTGGTCCCTTCACGGGATGATCTCTGATGCACTGGTCCCTTCACGGGATGATCTCTGATGCACTGGTCCCTTCACGGGATGATCTCTGATGCACTGGTCCCTTCACGGGATGATCTCTGATGCACTGGTCCCTTCACGGGATGATCTCTGATGCACTGGCCCCTTCACGGGATGATCTCTGATGCACTGGCCCCTTCATGGGATGATCTCTGATGCACTGGCCCCTTCATGGGATGATCTCTGATGCACTGGCCCCTTCATGGGATGATCTCTGATGCACTGGCCCCTTCATGGGATGATCTCTGATGCACTGGCCCCTTCATGGGATGATCTCTGATGCACTGGCCCCTTCATGGGATGATCTCTGATGCACTGGCCCCTTCATGGGATGATCTCTGATGCACTGGCCCCTTCATGGGATGATCTCTGATGCACTGGCCCCTTCATGGGATGATCTCTGATGCACTGGCCCCTTCATGGGATGATCTCTGATGCACTGGTCCCTTCATGGGATGATCTTTGATCCACTGGTCCCTTCATGGGATGATCTTTGATCCACTGGTCCCTTCATGGGATGATCTTTGATGCACTGATCCCTTCATGGGATGATCTTTGCACTGATCCCTTCATGGGATGATCTTTGCACTGATCCCTTCATGGGATGATCTTTGCACTGGTTCCTTCTCGGGATGATCTTTGCACTGATCCCTTCATGGGATGATCTCTGATCTGGTCCCTTCATGGGATGATCTTTATTGCACTTTTCCCTTCATGGGATGATCTTGCATACCTCTAATCTGAGAGCTGTGATGCACTGGTCCCTCCATGGGATGATTTTTGATGCACTGGTCCCTCCATGGGATGATCTTTGATGCACTGGTCCCTTCATGGGATGGTCTTTGATGCACTGGTCCCTTCATGGGATGATCTTTAATGCCCTGGTCCCTTCATGGGATGATCTTGCATACCTCTAATCTGAGTGCTGTGATGCACTGGTCCCTTCACGGAATGATCTCTGATGCACTGGTCCCTTCACGGGATGATCTCTGATGCACTGGTCCCTTCACGGGATGATCTCTGATGCACTGGTCCCTTCACGGGATGATCTCTGATGCACTGGTCCCTTCACGGGATGATCTCTGATGCACTGGTCCCTTCACGGGATGATCTCTGATGCACTGGTCCCTTCACGGGATGATCTCTGATGCACTGGTCCCTTCACGGGATGATCTCTGATGCACTGGTCCCTTCACGGGATGATCTCTGATGCACTGGTCCCTTCACGGGATGATCTCTGATGCACTGGTCCCTTCACGGGATGATCTCTGATGCACTGGTCCCTTCACGGGATGATCTCTGATGCACTGGTCCCTTCACGGGATGATCTCTGATGCACTGGTCCCTTCACGGGATGATCTCTGATGCACTGGTCCCTTCACGGGATGATCTCTGATGCACTGGTCCCTTCATGGGATGATCTCTGATCTTGTCCCTTCATGGAATGATCTCTGATGCACTGGTCCCTTCATGGGATGATCTCTGATGCACTGGTCCCTTCAAGGGATGATCTTTGATGCACTGGTTCCTTCATGGGATGATCTTGCATACCTCTAATCTGAGTGCTGTGATGCACTGGTTCCTTCTCGGGATGATCGTGCATACGTCTAATCTGAGTGCTGTGATGCACTTGTCCCTTCATGAGATGATCCCTGATGCACTTGTCCCTTCATGAGATGATCCCTGATGCACTGGCCCCTTCATGGGAGGATCTCTGATGCACTGGCCCCTTCATGGGAGGATCTCTGATGCACTGGCCCCTTCATGGGAGGATCTCTGATGCACTGGCCCCTTCATGGGAGGATCTCTGATGCACTGGCCCCTTCATGGGAGGATCTCTGATGCACTGGCCCCTTCATGGGAGGATCTCTGATGCACTGGCCCCTTCATGGGAGGATCTCTGATGCACTGGCCCCTTCATGGGAGGATCTCCGATGCACTGGCCCCTTCATGGGAGGATCTCTGATGCACTGGCCCCTTCATGGGAGGATCTCTGATGCACTGGCCCCTTCATGGGAGGATCTCTGATGCACTGGCCCCTTCATGGGAGGATCTCTGATGCACTGGCCCCTTCATGGGAGGATCTCTGATGCACTGGCCCCTTCATGGGAGGATCTCTGATGCACTGGCCCCTTCATGGGAGGATCTCTGATGCACTGGCCCCTTCATGGGAGGATCTCTGATGCACTGGCCCCTTCATGGGAGGATCTCTGATGCACTGGCCCCTTCATGGGAGGATCTCTGATGCACTGGCCCCTTCATGGGAGGATCTCTGATGCACTGGCCCCTTCATGGGAGGATCTCTGATGCACTGGCCCCTTCATGGGAGGATCTCTGATGCACTGGCCCCTTCATGGGGGGATCGCTGAGGCCCTGGTCCCTTCATGGGATGGTCTTTGATGCACTGGTCCCTTCATGGGATGATCTTTGATGCACTGGTCCCTTCATGGGATGATCTTGCATACCTCTAATCTGAGAGCTGAGATGCACTGGTCCCTCCATGGGATGATCTTTGATGCACCCGTCCCTCCATGGGATGATCTTTGATGCACCCGTCCCTTCTTGGGATGGTCTTTGATGCACTGGTCCCTTCATGGGATGGTCTTTGATGCACTGGTCCCTTCATGGGATGGTCTTTGATGCACTGGTCCCTTCATGGGATGGTCTTTGATGCACTGGTCCCTTCATGGGATGGTCTTTGATGCACTGGTCCCTTCATGGGATGATCTTTAATGCCCTGGTCCCTTCATGGGATGATCTTGCATACCTCTAATCTGAGTGCTGTGATGCACTGGTCCCTTCATGGGATGATCTCTGATGCACTCGTCCCTTCATGGGATGATCTCTGATGCACTCGTCCCTTCATGGGATGATCTCTGATGCACTGGTCCCTTCATGGGATGATCTCTGATGCACTGGTCCCTTCATGGGATGATCTTTGATCCACTGGTCCCTTCATGGGATGATCTTTGATCCACTGGTCCCTTCATGGGATGATCTTTGATCCACTGGTCCCTTCATGGGATGATCTTTGATCCACTGGTCCCTTCATGGGATGATCTTTGATCCACTGGTCCCTTCATGGGATGATCTTTGATCCACTGGTCCCTTCTTGGGATGATCTTTGATGCACTGGTCCCTTCTTGGGATCATCTTTGCACTGATCCCTTCATGGGATCATCTTTGCACTGGTCTCTTCATGGGATCATCTTTGCACTCGTCCCTTTATGGGATGATCTCTGATGCACTCGTCCCTTCATGGGATGATCTCTGATGCACTGGTCCCTTCATGGAATGATCTTTGATGCACTGGTCCCTTCATGGAATGATCTTTGCACTGGTCCCTTCACGGGATGATCTTTGATGCACTATTGGTCCCTTCATTGGATGATCTTTGATGCACTATTGGTCCCTTCATGGGATGATCTCTGATGCACTGGTCCCTTCATGG
This sequence comes from Triturus cristatus, assembly GCF_964204655.1. Taxonomy (NCBI): domain Eukaryota; kingdom Metazoa; phylum Chordata; class Amphibia; order Caudata; family Salamandridae; genus Triturus; species Triturus cristatus. The sequence goes on along the minus strand of NC_140588.1, from coordinate 410,156,153 downwards.
GATGATCTCTGATGCACTGGTCCCTTCACGGGATGATCTCTGATGCACTGGTCCCTTCACGGGATGATCTCTGATGCACTGGTCCCTTCACGGGATGATCTCTGATGCACTGGTCCCTTCACGGGATGATCACTGATGCACTGGTCCCTTCACGGGATGATCTCTGATGCACTGGTCCCTTCACGGGATGATCTCTGATGCACTGGTCCCTTCACGGGATGATCTCTGATGCACTGGTCCCTTCACGGGATGATCTCTGATGCACTGGTCCCTTCACGGGATGATCTCTGATGCACTGGTCCCGTCACGGGATGATCTCTGATGCACTGGTCCCTTCATGGGATGATCTCTGATGCACAGATCCCTTCATGGGATGATCTTGCATACCTCTAATCTGTGTGCTGTGATGCACTGGTCCCTTCATGGGATGATCTCTGATGCACTGGTCCCTTCATGGGATGATCTCTGATGCACTGGTCCCTTCATGGGATGATCTCTGATGCACTGGTCCCTTCATGGGATGATCTCTGATGCACTGGTCCCTTCATGGGATGATCTCTGATGCACTGGTCCCTTCATGGGATGATCTCTGATGCACTGGTCCCTTCATGGGATGATCTCTGATGCACTGGTCCCTTCATGGGATGATCTTTGCACTGGTCCCTTCAAGGGATGATGTTTGATGCACTGGTCCCTCCATTGGATGATCTTTGATGCACTAATGGTCCCTTCACAGGATGATCTCTGATGCACTGGTCCCTTCGCGGGATGATCTCTGATGCACTGGTCCCTTCGCGGGATGATCTCTGATGCACTGGTCCCTTCGCGGGATGATCTCTGATGCACTGGTCCCTTCGCGGGATGATCTCTGATGCACTGGTCCCTTCATGGGATGATCTCTGTTGCACTTTTCCCTTCATGGGATGATTTGCATACCTCTAATCTGAGTGCTGTGATGCACTGGTCCCTTCATGGGATGATCATTGATGCACTGGTCCCTTCATGGGATGATCATTGATGCACTGGTCCCTTCATGGGATGATCATTGATGCACTGGTCCCTTCATGGGATGATCTCTGATGCACTGGTCCCTTCATGGGATGATCTCTGATGCACTGGTCCCTTCATGGGATGATCTCTGATGCACTGGTCCCTTCATGGGATGATCTCTGATGCACCGGTCCCTTCATGGGATGATCTCTGATGCACCGGTCCCTTCATGGGATGATCTCTGATGCACCGGTCCCTTCATGGGATGATCTCTGATGCACCGGTCCCTTCATGGGATGATCTCTGATGCACCGGTCCCTTCATGGGATGATCTCTGATGCACCGGTCCCTTCATGGGATGATCTCTGATGCACCGGTCCCTTCATGGGATGATCTCTGATGCACCGGTCCCTTCATGGGATGATCTCTGATGCACCGGTCCCTTCATGGGATGATCTGATGCACCGGTCCCTTCATGGGATGATCTCTGATGCACCGGTCCCTTCATGGGATGATCTCTGATGCACCGGTCCCTTCACGGGATGATCTCTGATGCACCGGTCCCTTCACGGGATGATCTCTGATGCACCGGTCCCTTCACGGGATGATCTTGCATACCTCTAATCTGAGTGCTGTGATGCACTGGTCCCTTCATGGGATGATCTCTGATGCCCTGGTCCCTTCATGGGATGATCTTGCATACCTCTAATCTGAGTGCTGTGATGCACTTGTGCCTTCATGGGAGGATCTCTGATGCACAGGCCTCTTCATGGGAGGATCTCTGATGCACAGGCCCATTCATGGGGATGATCTCTGATGCACTGGTCCCTTCATGGGGATCTCTGATGCACTGGTCCCTTCATGGGGATGATCTTTGTTGCACTGGTCCCTTCATGGGGATGATCTTTGTTGCACTGGTCCCTTCATGGGATCTTTGTTGCACTGGTCCCTTCATGGGATCTTTGTTGCACTGGTCCCTTCATGGGATCGCTGAGGCCCTGGTCCCTTCATGGGATGGTCTTTGATGCACTGGTCCCTTCATGGGATGATCTCTGATGCACTGGTCCCTTCATGGGATGATCTCTGATGCACTGGTCCCTTCATGGGATGATCTCTGATGCACTGGTCCCTTCATGGGATGATCTCTGATGCACTGGTCCCTTCATGGGATGATCTCTGATGCACTGGTCCCTTCATGGGATGATCTCTGATGCACTGGTCCCTTCATGGGATGATCTCTGATGCACTGGTCCCTTCATGGGATGATCTCTGATGCACTGGTCCCTTCATGGGATGATCTCTGATGCACTGGTCCCTTCATGGGATGATCTCTGATGCACTGGTCCCTTCATGGGATGATCTCTGATGCACTGGTCCCTTCATGGGATGATCTCTGATGCACTGGTCCCTCCATGGGATGATCTCTGATGCACTGGTCCCTCCATGGGATGATCTTTGATGCACTGGTCCCTCCATGGGATGAACTTTGATGCACTGGTCCCTCCATGGGATGGTCTTTGATGCACTGGTCCCATCTTGGGATGGTCTTTGATGCACTGGTCCCTTCTTGGGATGATCTTTGATGCACTGGTCCCTTCATGGGATGATCTTTGCACTGGTCCCTTCACGGCATGATCTTTGCACTGGTCCCTTCACGGCATGATCTTTGCACTGGTCCCTTCACGGCATGATCTTTGCACTGGTCCCTTCACGGCATGATCTCTGATGCACTTGTCCCTTCACGGGATGATCTTTGATGCACTGGTCCCTTCACGGGATGATCTCTGCACTGGTCCCTTCATGGGATGATCTCTGCACTGGTCCCTTCATGGGATGATCTTGCATACCTCCAATCTGAGTGCTGTGATGCACTGGTTCCTTCTCGGGATGATCGTGCATACTTCTAATCTGAGTGCTGTGATGCACTTGTCCCTTCATGGGAGGATCCCTGATGCACTGGCCCCTTCATGGGAGGATCTCTGATGCACTGGCCCCTTCATGGGAGGATCTCTGATGCACTGGCCCCTTCATGGGAGGATCTCTGATGCACTGGCCCCTTCATGGGAGGATCTCTGATGCACTGGCCCCTTCATGGGAGGATCTCTGATGCACTGGCCCCTTCATGGGAGGATCTCTGATGCACTGGCCCCTTCATGGGAGGATCTCTGATGCACTGGCCCCTTCATGGGATGGTCTTTGAGGCCCTGGTCCCTTCATGGGATGGTCTTTGATGCACTGGTCCCTTCATGGGATGATCTTGCATACCTCTAATCTGAGAGCTGTGATGCACTGGTCCCTCCATGGGATGATCGCTGATGCACTGGTCCCTTCATGGGATGGTCTTTGATGCACTGGTCCCTTCATGGGATGGTCTTTGATGCCCTGGTCCCTTCATGGGATGATCTTGCATACCTCTAATCTGAGTGCTGTGATGCACTGGTCCATTCACGGAATGATCTCTGATGCACTGGTCCCTTCACGAGATGATCTCTGATGCACTGGTCCCTTCACGGGATGATCTCTGATGCACTGGTCCCTTCACGGGATGATCTCTGATGCACTGGTCCCTTCACGGGATGATCTCTGATGCACTGGTCCCTTCATGGGATGGTCTTTGATGCACTGGTCCCTTCATGGGATGATCTCTGATGCACTGGTCCCTTCATGGGATGATCTCTGATGCACTGGTCCCTTCATGGGATGATCTCTGATGCACTGGTCCCTTCATGGGATGATCTCTGATGCACTGGTCCCTTCACGAGATGATCTCTGATGCACTGGTCCCTTCACGAGATGATCTCTGATGCCCTGGCCCCTTCATGGGATGGTCTTTGAGGCCCTGGTCCCTTCATGGGATGGTCTTTGATGCACTGGTCCCTTCATGGGATTATCTTGCATACCTCTAATCTGAGAGCTGTGATGCACTGGTCCCTCCATGGTATGGTCTTTGATGCACTGGTCCCTCCATGGTATGGTCTTTGATGCACTGGTCCCTCCATGGGATGGTCTTTGATGCACTGGTCCCTCCATGGGATGATCTTTGATGCACTTGTCCCTTCATGGGATGATCTCTGATGCACTTGTCCCTTCATGGGATGATCTCTGATGCACTTGTCCCTTCATGGGATGATCTCTGATGCACTGGTCCCTTCATGGGATGATCTCTGATGCACTGGTCCCTTCATGGGATGATCTCTGATGCACTGGTCCCTTCAAGGGATGATCTTTGATGCACTGGTTCCTTCATGGGATGATCTTGCATACCTCTAATCTGAGTGCTGTGATGCACTGGTTCCTTCTTGGGATGATCGTGCATACTTCTAATCTGAGTGCTGTGATGCACTGGCCCCTTCATGGGAGGATCTCTGATGCACTGGCCCCTTCATGGGAGGATCTCTGATGCACTGGCCCTTTCATGGGAGGATCTCTGATGCACTGGCCCTTTCATGGGAGGATCTCTGATGCACTGGCCCTTTCATGGGAGGATCTCTGATGCACTGGCCCCTTCATGGGAGGATCTCTGATGCACTGGCCCCTTCATGGGAGGATCTCTGATGCACTGGCCCCTTCATGGGAGGATCTCTGATGCACTGGCCCCTTCATGGGAGGATCTCTGATGCACTGGCCCCTTCATGGGAGGATCTCTGATGCACTGGCCCCTTCATGGGAGGATCTCTGATGCACTGGCCCCTTCATGGGAGGATCTCTGATGCACTGGCCCCTTCATGGGAGGATCTCTGATGCACTGGCCCCTTCATGGGAGGATCTCTGATGCACTGGCCCCTTCATGGGAGGATCTCTGATGCACTGGCCCCTTCATGGGATGATCTCTGATGCACTGGTCCCTTCATGGGATGATTTCTGATGCACTGGTCCCTTCATGGGATGATCTTTGATCCACTGGTCCCTTCATGGGATGATCTTTCATGCACTGGTCCCTTCTTGGGATGATCTTGCATACCTCTAATCTGAGTGCTGTGATGCACTTGTCCCTTCATGAGATGATCCCTGATGTACTGGCCCCTTCATGGGAGGATCTCTGATGCACTGGCCCCTTCATGGGAGGATCTCTGATGCACTGGCCCCTTCATGGGAGGATCTCTGATGCACTGGCCCCTTCATGGGATGGTCTTTGATGCACTGGTCCCTTCATGGGATGGTCTTTGATGCACTGGTCCCTTCATGGGATGGTCTTTGATGCACTGGTCCCTTCATGGGATGATCTTTGATCCACTGGTCCCTTCTTGGGATGATCTTTGATCCACTGGTCCCTTCATGGGACGATCTTTGATCCGCTGGTCCCTTCATGGGATGATCTTTCATGCACTGGTCCCTTCATGGGATGATCTTTGATGCACTGGTCCCTTCATGGGATCATCTTTGCACTGATCCCTTCATGGGATCATCTTTGCACTGGTCCCTTCATGGGATCATCTTTGCACTGGTCCCTTCATGGGATCATCTTTGCACTGGTCCCTTCATGGGATCATCTTTGCACTGGTCCCTTCATGGGATCATCTTTGCACTGGTCCCTTCATGGGATCATCTTTGCACTGGTCATTTCATGGGATCATCTTTGCACTGGTCCCTTCATGGGATCATCTTTGCACTGGTCCCTTCATGAGATCATCTTTGCACTGGTCCCTTCATGGGATCATCTTTGCTGCACTCGTCCCTTCATGGGATGATCTTTGATGCACTATTGGTCCCTTCATTGGATGATCTTTGATGCACTATTGGTCCCTTCATTGGATGATCTTTGATGCACTATTGGTCCCTTCATTGGATGATCTTTGATGCACTATTGGTCCCTTCATGGGATGATCTTTGATGCACTGGTCCCTCCATGGGATGATCTCTGATGCACTGGTCCCTCCATGGGATGATCTCTGATGCACTGGTCCCTTCATGGGATGATCTCTGATGCACTGGTCCCTTCATGGGATGATCTCTGATGCACTGGTCCCTTCATGGGATGATCTCTGATGCACTGGTCCCTTCATGGGATGATCTCTGATGCACTGGTCCCTTCATGGGATGATCTCTGATCTGGTCCCTTCATGGGATGATCTTTATTGCACTTTTCCCTTCATGGGATGATCTTGCATACCTCTAATCTGAGTGCTGTGATGCACTTGTCCCTTCATGAGATGATCCCTGATGTACTGGCCCCTTCATGGGAGGATCTCTGATGCACTGGCCCCTTCATGGGAGGATCTCTGATGCACTGGTCCCTTCATGGGAGGATCTCTGATGCACTGGCCCCTTCATGGGAGGATCTCTGATGCACTGGTCCCTTCATGGGAGGATCTCTGATGCACTGGTCCCTTCATGGGATGGTCTTTGATGCACTGGTCCCTTCATGGGATGGTCTTTGATGCACTGGTCCCTTCATGGGATGGTCTTTGATGCACTGGTCCCTTCATGGGATGGTCTTTGATGCACTGGTCCCTTCATGGGATGGTATTTGATCCACTGGTCCCTTCTTGGGATGATCTTTGATCCACTGGTCCCTTCTTGGGATGATCTTTGATCCACTGGTCCCTTCTTGGGATGATCTTTGATGCACTGGTCCCTTCTTGGGATCATCTTTGCACTGATCCCTTCATGGGATGCTGTTTGCACTGGTCCCTTCATGGGATCATCTTTGCACTGGTCCCTTCATGGGATCATCTTTGCACTGGTCCCTTCATGGGATCATCTTTGCACTGGTCCCTTCATGGGATCATCTTTGCACTGGTCCCTTCATGGGATCATCTTTGCACTGGTCCCTTCATGGGATCATCTTTGCACTGGTCCCTTCATGGGATCATCTTTGCACTGGTCCCTTCATGGGATCATCTTTGCACTGGTCCCTTCATGGGATCATCTTTGCTGCACTCGTCCCTTCATGGGATGATCTCTGATGCACTGGTCCCTTCATGGAATGATCTTTGATGCACTATTGGTCCCTTCATTGGATGATCTTTGATGCACTATTGGTCCCTTCATTGGATGATCTTTGATGCACTATTGGTCCCTTCATGGGATGACCTCTGATGCACTGGTCCCTTCATGGGATGACCTCTGATGCACTGGTCCCTTCATGGGATGATCTCTGATGCACTGGTCCCTCCATGGGATGATCTCTGATGCACTGGTCCCTCCATGGGATGATCTCTGATGCACTGGTCCCTCCATGGGATGATCTCTGATGCACTGGTCCCTCCATGGGATGATCTCTGATGCACTGGTCCCTTCATGGGATGATCTCTGATCTGGTCCCTTCATGGGATGATCTTTATTGCACTTTTCCCTTCATGGGATGATCTTTATTGCACTTTTCCCTTCATGGGATGATCTTGCATACCTCTAATCTGAGTGCTGTGATGCACTGGTCCCTTCATGGGATGATCTCTGATGCACTGGTCCCTTCATGGGATGATCTCTGATGCACTGGTCTCTTCATGGGATGATCGCTGATGCACTTGTCCCTTCATGGGATGATCTTGCATACCTCTAATCTGAGAGCTGTGATGCACTGGTCCCTTCATGGGATGGTCTTTGATGCACTGGTCCCTTCATGGGATGGTCTTTGATGCACTGGTCCCTTCATGGGATGATCTTTGATGCACTGGTCCCTTCATGGGATGATCTTGCATACCTCTAATCTGAGAGCTGTGATGCACTGGTCCCTCCATGGGATGATCTCTGATGCACTGGTCCCTTCACGGGATGATCTCTGATGCACTGGTCCCTTCACGGGATGATCTCTGATGCACTGGTCCCTTCACGGGATGATCTCTGATGCACTGGTCCCTTCACGGGATGATCTCTGATGCACTGGTCCCTTCACGGGATGATCTCTGATGCACTGGTCCCTTCACGGGATGATCTCTGATGCACTGGTCCCTTCATGGGATGATCTCTGCACTGGTCACTTCATGGGATGATCTTTGATGCACTGGTCTCTTCATGGGATGATCGCTGATGCACTTGTCCCTTCATGGGATGATCTTGCATACCTCTAATCTGAGAGCTGTGATGCACTGGTCCCTTCATGGGATGGTCTTTGATCCACTGGTCCCTTCATGGGATGGTCTTTGATCCACTGGTCCCTTCATGGGATGGTCTTTGATCCACTGGTCCCTTCATGGGATGGTCTTTGATCCACTGGTCCCTCCATTGGATGATCTTTGATGCACTGGTCCCTCCATGGGATTATCTCGGATGCACTGGTCCCTCCATGGGATGATCTCTGATGCACTGGTCCCTTCATGGGATGATCGCTGATGCACTTGTCCCTTCATGGGATGATCTTGCATACCTCTAATCTGAGAGCTGTGATGCACTGGTCCCTCCATGGGATGATCTTTGATGCACTGGTCCCTCCATGGGATGATCTTTGATGCACTGGTCCCTTCATGGGATGGTCTTTGATGCACTGGTCCCTTCATGGGATGATCTTTGATGCACTGGTCCCTTCATGGGATGATCTTGCATACCTCTAATCTGAGAGCTATGATGCACTGGTCCCTCCATGGGATGATCTTTGATGCACTGGTCCCTCCATGGGATGATCTCAGATGCACTGGTCCCTTCACGAGATTATCTCTGATGCACTGGTCCCTTCACGGGATGATCTCTGATGCACTGGTCCCTTCATGGGATGATCTCTGATGCACTGGTCCCTTCATGGGATGATCTCTGCACTGGTCTCTTCATGGGATGATCGCTGATGCACTTGTCCCTTCATGAGATGATCTTTGATGCACTGGTCCCTTCATGGGATGATCTTGCATACCTCTAATCTGAGAGCTATGATGCACTGGTCCCTCCATGGGATGATCTTTGATGCACTGGTCCCTCCATGGGATGATCTTTGATGCACTGGTCCCTCCATGGGATGATCTTTGATGCACTGGTCCCTCCATGGGATGGTCTTTGATGCACTGGTCCCTCCATGGGATGGTCTTTGATGCACTGGTCCCTCCATGGGATGGTCTTTGATGCACTGGTCCCTCCATGGGATGGTCTTTGATGCACTGGTCCCTCCATGGGATGGTCTTTGATGCACTGGTCCCTCCATGGGATGGTCTTTGATGCACTTGTCCCTCCATGGGATGGTCTTTGATGCACTGGTCCCTCCATGGGATGGTCTTTGATGCACTGGTCCCTCCATGGGATGGTCTTTGATGCACTGGTCCCTCCATGGGATGGTCTTTGATGCACTGGTCCCTTCATGGGATGATCTTTGATGCACTGGTCCCTTCATGGGATGATCTTTGATGCACTGGTCCCTTCATGGGATGATCTTTGATGCACTGGTCCCTTCATGGGATGATCTTTGATCCACTGGTCCCTTCATGGGATGATCTTTGATCCACTGGTCCCTTCATGGGATGATCTTTGATCCACTGGTCCCTTCATGGGATGATCTTTGCACTGGTCCCTTCATGGGATGATCTTTAATGCCCTGGTCACTTCATGGGATGATCTTGCATACCTCTAATCTGAGTGCTGTGATGCACTTGTCCCTTCATGGGAGGATCTCTGATGCACTGGCCCCTTCATGGGAGGATCTCTGATGCACTGGCCCCTTCATGGGAGGATCTCTGATGCACTGGCCCCTTCATGGGAGGATCTCTGATGCACTGGCCCCTTCATGGGAGGATCTCTGATGCACTTGTCCCTTCACGGGATGATCTCTGATGCACTGGTCCCTTCACGGGATGATCTCTGATGCACTGGTCCCTTCAAGGGATGATCTTTGATGCACTGGTTCCTTCATGGGATGATCTTGCATACCTCTAATCTGAGTGCTGTGATGCACTGGTTCCTTCTCGGGATGATCGTGCATACTTCTAATCTGAGTGCTGTGATGCACTTGTCCCTTCATGAGATGATCCCTGATGCACTGGCCCCTTCATGGGAGGATCTCTGATGCACTGGCCCCTTCATGGGAGGATCTCTGATGCACTGGCCCCTTCATGGGAGGATCTCTGATGCACTGGCCCCTTCATGGGAGGATCTCTGATGCACTGGTCCCTTCATGGGATCGCTGAGGCCCTGGTCCCTTCATGGGATGGTCTTTGATGCACTGGTCCCTTCATGGGATTATCTTGCATACCTCTAATCTTAGTGCTGTGATGCACTGGTCCGTTCATGGGATGATCTCTGATGCACTGGTCCCTTCATGGGATGATCTATGATGCACTGGTCTCTTCATGGGATGATCGCTGATGCACTTGTCCCTTCATGGGATGATCTTGCATACCTCTAATCTGAGAGCTGTGATGCACTGGTCCCTTCATGGGATGATCTTTGATGCACTGGTCCCTTCATGGGATGATCTGTGATCCACTGGTCCCTTCATCATGGGATGATCTGTAATGCACTGGTCCCTTCATGGGATGATCTTTGATGCACTGGTCCCTTCATGGGATGATCTCTGATGCACTGGTCCCTTCATGGGATGATCTCTGATGCACTGGTCCCTTCAAGGGATGATCTTTGATGCACTGGTTCCTTCATGGGATGATCTTGCATACCTCTAATCTGAGTGCTGTGATGCACTGGTTCCTTCTCGGGATGATCGTGCATACTTCTAATCTGAGTGCTGTGATGCACTTGTCCCTTCATGAGATGATCCCTGATGCACTGGCCCCTTCATGGGAGGATCTCTGATGCACTGGCTCCTTCATGGGAGGATATCTGATGCACTGGCCCCTTCATGGGAGGATCTCTGATGCACTGGCCCCTTCATGGGAGGATCTCTGATGCACTGCTCCCTTCATGGGATGATCTTGCATACCTCTAATCTTAGTGCTGTGATGCACTGGTTCTTCATGGGATTATCTCTGATGCACTGGTCCCTTCATGGGATTATCTCTGATGCACTGGTCCCTTCATGGGATGACCTTTGGTGCACTGGTCCCTTCATGGGAAGATCTTTGGTGCACTGGTCCCTTCCTGGGATGATCTTTGATGCACTGGTCCCTTCCTGGGATGATCTTTGATGCACTGGTCCCATTCCTGGGATAATCTGTGATGCACTGGTCCCTTCATGGGATAATCATTAACGCACTGGTCCCTTCATGGGATTATCTTGCATACCTCTAATCGGAGTGCTGTGATGCACTGTTCCCTTCAAGGGATGATCTCTGATGCACTGGTCCCTTCACGGGATGATCTCTGATGCACTGGTCCCTTCACGGGATGATCTCTGATGCACTGGTCCCTTCACGGGATGATCTCTGATGCACTGGTCCCTTCACGGGATGATCTCTGATGCACTGGTCCCTTCACGGGATGACCTCTGATGCACTGGTCCCTTCACGGGATGACCTCTGATGCACTGGTCCCTTCACGGGATGATCTCTGATGCACTGGTCCCTTCACGGGATGATCTCTGATGCACTGGTCCCTTCACGGGATGATCTCTGATGCACTGGTCCCTTCACGGGATGATCTCTGATGCACTGGTCCCTTCACGGGATGATCTCTGATGCACTGGTCCCTTCACGGGATGATCTCTGATGCACTGGTCCCTTCACGGGATGATCTCTGATGCACTGGTCCCTTCACGGGATGATCTCTGATGCACTGGTCCCTTCACGGGATGATCTCTGATGCACTGGTCCCTTCACGGGATGATCTCTGATGCACTGGCCCCTTCACGGGATGATCTCTGATGCACTGGCCCCTTCACGGGATGATCTCTGATGCACTGGCCCCTTCATGGGATGATCTCTGATGCACTGGCCCCTTCATGGGATGATCTCTGATGCACTGGCCCCTTCATGGGATGATCTCTGATGCACTGGCCCCTTCATGGGATGATCTCTGATGCACTGGCCCCTTCATGGGATGATCTCTGATGCACTGGCCCCTTCATGGGATGATCTCTGATGCACTGGCCCCTTCATGGGATGATCTCTGATGCACTGGCCCCTTCATGGGATGATCTCTGATGCACTGGCCCCTTCATGGGATGATCTCTGATGCACTGGCCCCTTCATGGGATGATCTCTGATGCACTGGCCCCTTCATGGGATGATCTCTGATGCACTGGCCCCTTCATGGGATGATCTCTGATGCACTGGCCCCTTCATGGGATGATCTCTGATCCACTGGCCCCTTCATGGGATGATCTCTGATCCACTGGTCCCTTCATGGGATGATCTTTGATCCACTGGTCCCTTCATGGGATGATCTTTGATCCACTGGTCCCTTCATGGGATGATCTTTGATCCACTGGTCCCTTCATGGGATGATCTTTGATCCACTGGTCCCTTCATGGGATGATCTTTGATCCACTGGTCCCTTCTTGGGATGATCTTTGATGCACTGATCCCTTCATGGGATGATCTTTGCACTGATCCCTTCATGGGATGATCTTTGCACTGATCCCTTCATGGGATGATCTTTGCACTGGTTCCTTCTCGGGATGATCTTTGCACTGATCCCTTCATGGGATGATCTCTGATCTGGTCCCTTCATGGGATGATCTTTATTGCACTTTTCCCTTCATGGGATGATCTTGCATACCTCTAATCTGAGAGCTGTGATGCACTGGTCCCTCCATGGGATGATTTTTGATGCACTGGTCCCTCCATGGGATGATCTTTGATGCACTGGTCCCTCCATGGGATGATCTTTGATGCACTGGTCCCTTCATGGGATGGTCTTTGATGCACTGGTCCCTTCATGGGATGATCTTTGATGCACTGGTCCCTTCATGGGATGATCTTTAATGCCCTGGTCCCTTCATGGGATGATCTTGCATACCTCTAATCTGAGTGCTGTGATGCACTGGTCCCTTCACGGAATGATCTCTGATGCACTGGTCCCTTCACGGGATGATCTCTGATGCACTGGTCCCTTCACGGGATGATCTCTGATGCACTGGTCCCTTCACGGGATGATCTCTGATGCACTGGTCCCTTCACGGGATGATCTCTGATGCACTGGTCCCTTCACGGGATGATCTCTGATGCACTGGTCCCTTCACGGGATGATCTCTGATGCACTGGTCCCTTCACGGGATGATCTCTGATGCACTGGTCCCTTCATGGGATGATCTCTGATCTTGTCCCTTCATGGAATGATCTCTGATGCACTGGTCCCTTCATGGGATGATCTCTGATGCACTGGTCCCTTCAAGGGATGATCTTTGATGCACTGGTTCCTTCATGGGATGATCTTGCATACCTCTAATCTGAGTGCTGTGATGCACTGGTTCCTTCTCGGGATGATCGTGCATACGTCTAATCTGAGTGCTGTGATGCACTTGTCCCTTCATGAGATGATCCCTGATGCACTTGTCCCTTCATGAGATGATCCCTGATGCACTGGCCCCTTCATGGGAGGATCTCTGATGCACTGGCCCCTTCATGGGAGGATCTCTGATGCACTGGCCCCTTCATGGGAGGATCTCTGATGCACTGGCCCCTTCATGGGAGGATCTCTGATGCACTGGCCCCTTCATGGGAGGATCTCTGATGCACTGGCCCCTTCATGGGAGGATCTCTGATGCACTGGCCCCTTCATGGGAGGATCTCTGATGCACTGGCCCCTTCATGGGAGGATCTCTGATGCACTGGCCCCTTCATGGGAGGATCTCTGATGCACTGGCCCCTTCATGGGAGGATCTCTGATGCACTGGCCCCTTCATGGGATCGCTGAGGCCCTGGTCCCTTCATGGGATGGTCTTTGATGCACTGGTCCCTTCATGGGATGATCTTGCATACCTCTAATCTGAGAGCTGAGATGCACTGGTCCCTCCATGGGATGATCTTTGATGCACCCGTCCCTCCATGGGATGATCTTTGATGCACCCGTCCCTTCTTGGGATGGTCTTTGATGCACTGGTCCCTTCATGGGATGGTCTTTGATGCACTGGTCCCTTCATGGGATGGTCTTTGATGCACTGGTCCCTTCATGGGATGGTCTTTGATGCACTGGTCCCTTCATGGGATGGTCTTTGATGCACTGGTCCCTTCATGGGATGATCTTTAATGCCCTGGTCCCTTCATGGGATGATCTTGCATACCTCTAATCTGAGTGCTGTGATGCACTGGTCCCTTCATGGGATGATCTCTGATGCACTCGTCCCTTCATGGGATGATCTCTGATGCACTCGTCCCTTCATGGGATGATCTCTGATGCACTGGTCCCTTCATGGGATGATCTTTGATCCACTGGTCCCTTCATGGGATGATCTTTGATCCACTGGTCCCTTCATGGGATGATCTTTGATCCACTGGTCCCTTCATGGGATGATCTTTGATCCACTGGTCCCTTCATGGGATGATCTTTGATCCACTGGTCCCTTCATGGGATGATCTTTGATCCACTGGTCCCTTCTTGGGATGATCTTTGATGCACTGGTCCCTTCTTGGGATCATCTTTGCACTGATCCCTTCATGGGATCATCTTTGCACTGGTCTCTTCATGGGATCATCTTTGCACTTGTCCCTTTATGGGATGATCTCTGATGCACTCGTCCCTTCATGGGATGATCTCTGATGCACTGGTCCCTTCATGGAATGATCTTTGATGCACTGGTCCCTTCATGGAATGATCTTTGCACTGGTCCCTTCACGGGATGATCTTTGATGCACTATTGGTCCCTTCATTGGATGATCTTTGATGCACTATTGGTCCCTTCATGGGATGATCTCTGATGCACTGGTCCCTTCATGGGATGATCTCTGATGCACTGGTCCCTTCACGGGATGATCTCTGATGCACTGGTCCCTTCACGGGATGATCTCTGATGCACTGGTCCCTTCACGGGATGATCTCTGATGCACTGGTCCCTTCACGGGATGATCTCTGATGCACTGGTCCCTTCACGGGATGATCTCTGATGCACTGGTCCCTTCACGGGATGATCTCTGATGCACTGGTCCCTTCACGGGATGATCTTGCATACCTCTAATCTGTGTGCTGTGATGCACTGGTCCCTTCATGGGATGATCTCTGATGCACTGGTCCCTTCATGGGATGATCTCTGATGCACTGGTCCCTTCATGGGATGATCTCTGATGCACTGGTCCCTTCATGGGATGATCTCTGATGCACTGGTCCCTTCATGGGATGATCTCTGATGCACTGGTCCCTTCATGGGATGATCTCTGATGCACTGGTCCCTTCATGGGATGATCTTTGCACTGGTCCCTTCAAGGGATGATGTTTGATGCACTGGTCCCTCCATTGGATGATCTTTGATGCACTAATGGTCCCTTCACAGGATGATCTCTGATGCACTGGTCCCTTCGCGGGATGATCTCTGATGCACTGGTCCCTTCGCGGGATGATCTCTGATGCACTGGTCCCTTCGCGGGATGATCTCTGATGCACTGGTCCCTTCGCGGGATGATCTCTGATGCACTGGTCCCTTCATGGGATGATCTCTGTTGCACTTTTCCCTTCATGGGATGATTTGCATACCTCTAATCTGAGTGCTGTGATGCACTGGTCCCTTCATGGGATGATCATTGATGCACTGGTCCCTTCATGGGATGATCATTGATGCACTGGTCCCTTCATGGGATGATCATTGATGCACTGGTCCCTTCATGGGATGATCATTGATGCACTGGTCCCTTCATGGGATGATCATTGATGCACTGGTCCCTTCATGGGATGATCTCTGATGCACTGGTCCCTTCATGGGATGATCTCTGATGCACTGGTCCCTTCATGGGATGATCTCTGATGCACCGGTCCCTTCATGGGATGATCTCTGATGCACCGGTCCCTTCATGGGATGATCTCTGATGCACCGGTCCCTTCATGGGATGATCTCTGATGCACCGGTCCCTTCATGGGATGATCTCTGATGCACCGGTCCCTTCATGGGATGATCTCTGATGCACCGGTCCCTTCATGGGATGATCTCTGATGCACCGGTCCCTTCATGGGATGATCTCTGATGCACCGGTCCCTTCATGGGATGATCTCTGATGCACCGGTCCCTTCACGGGATGATCTCTGATGCACCGGTCCCTTCACGGGATGATCTCTGATGCACCGGTCCCTTCACGGGATGATCTTGCATACCTCTAATCTGAGTGCTGTGATGCACTGGTCCCTTCATGGGATGATCTCTGATGCACTGGTCCCTTCATGGGATGATCTCTGATGCCCTGGTCCCTTCATGGGATGATCTTGCATACCTCTAATCTGAGTGCTGTGATGCACTTGTGCCTTCATGGGAGGATCTCTGATGCACAGGCCCCTTCATGGGAGGATCTCTGATGCACAGGCCCATTCATGGGGATGATCTCTGATGCACTGGTCCCTTCATGGGGATCTCTGATGCACTGGTCCCTTCATGGGGATGATCTTTGTTGCACTGGTCCCTTCATGGGGATGATCTTTGTTGCACTGGTCCCTTCATGGGATCTTTGTTGCACTGGTCCCTTCATGGGATCTTTGTTGCACTGGTCCCTTCATGGGATCGCTGAGGCCCTGGTCCCTTCATGGGATGGTCTTTGATGCACTGGTCCCTTCATGGGATGATCTCTGATGCACTGGTCCCTTCATGGGATGATCTCTGATGCACTGGTCCCTTCATGGGATGATCTCTGATGCACTGGTCCCTTCATGGGATGATCTCTGATGCACTGGTCCCTTCATGGGATGATCTCTGATGCACTGGTCCCTTCATGGGATGATCTCTGATGCACTGGTCCCTTCATGGGATGATCTCTGATGCACTGGTCCCTTCATGGGATGATCTCTGATGCACTGGTCCCTTCATGGGATGATCTCTGATGCACTGGTCCCTTCATGGGATGATCTCTGATGCACTGGTCCCTTCATGGGATGATCTCTGATGCACTGGTCCCTTCATGGGATGATCTCTGATGCACTGGTCCCTCCATGGGATGGTCTCTGATGCACTGGTCCCATCTTGGGATGGTCTTTGATGCACTGGTCCCTTCTTGGGATGATCTTTGATGCACTGGTCCCTTCATGGGATGATCTTTGCACTGGTCCCTTCATGGCATGATCTTTGCACTGGTCCCTTCACGGCATGATCTTTGCACTGGTCCCTTCACGGCATGATCTCTGATGCACTTGTCCCTTCATGGGATGATCTCTGATGCACTGGTCCCTTCATGGGATGATCTCTGATGCACTGGTCCCTTCATAGGATGATCTCTGATGCACTGGTCCCTTCATGGGATGATCTCTGATGCACTGGTCCCTTTATGGGATGATCTCTGCACTGGTCACTTCATGGGATGATCTCCGATGCACTGGTCTCTTCATGGGATGATCGCTGATGCACTTGTCCCTTCACGGGATGATCTTTGATGCACTGGTCCCTTCACGGGATGATCTCTGCACTGGTCCCTTCATGGGATGATCTTGCATACCTCCAATCTGAGTGCTGTGATGCACTGGTTCCTTCTCGGGATGATCGTGCATACTTCTAATCTGAGTGCTGTGATGCACTTGTCCCTTCATGAGATGATCCCTGATGCACTGGCCCCTTCATGGGAGGATCTCTGATGCACTGGCCCCTTCATGGGAGGATCTCTGATGCACTGGCCCCTTCATGGGAGGATCTCTGATGCACTGGCCCCTTCATGGGAGGATCTCTGATGCACTGGCCCCTTCATGGGAGGATCTCTGATGCACTGGCCCCTTCATGGGAGGATCTCTGATGCACTGGCCCCTTCATGGGAGGATCTCTGATGCACTGGCCCCTTCATGGGATGGTCTTTGAGGCCCTGGTCCCTTCATGGGATGGTCTTTGATGCACTGGTCCCTTCATGGGATGATCTTGCATACCTCTAATCTGAGAGCTGTGATGCACTGGTCCCTCCATGGGATGATCGCTGATGCACTGGTCCCTTCATGGGATGGTCTTTGATGCACTGGTCCCTTCATGGGATGGTCTTTGATGCCCTGGTCCCTTCATGGGATGATCTTGCATACCTCTAATCTGAGTGCTGTGATGCACTGGTCCCTTCACGGAATGATCTCTGATGCACTGGTCCCTTCACGAGATGATCTCTGATGCACTGGTCCCTTCACGAGATGATCTCTGATGCACTGGTCCCTTCACGAGATGATCTCTGATGCACTGGTCCCTTCACGGGATGATCTCTGATGCACTGGTCCCTTCACGGGATGATCTCTGATGCACTGGTCCCTTCACGGGATGGTCTTTGATGCACTGGTCCCTTCATGGGATGATCTCTGATGCACTGGTCCCTTCATGGGATGATCTCTGATGCACTGGTCCCTTCATGGGATGATCTCTGATGCACTGGTCCCTTCATGGGATGATCTCTGATGCACTGGTCCCTTCACGAGATGATCTCTGATGCACTGGTCCCTTCACGAGATGATCTCTGATGCCCTGGCCCCTTCACGGGATGGTCTTTGAGGCCCTGGTCCCTTCATGGGATGGTCTTTGATGCACTGGTCCCTTCATGGGATGATCTTGCATACCTCTAATCTGAGAGCTGTGATGCACTGGTCCCTCCATGGTATGGTCTTTGATGCACTGGTCCCTCCATGGTATGGTCTTTGATGCACTGGTCCCTCCATGGGATGGTCTTTGATGCACTGGTCCCTCCATGGGATGATCTTTGATGCACTTGTCCCTTCATGGGATGATCTCTGATGCACTTGTCCCTTCATGGGATGATCTCTGATGCACTTGTCCCTTCATGGGATGATCTCTGATGCACTTGTCCCTTCATGGGATGATCTCTGATGCACTGGTCCCTTCATGGGATGATCTCTGATGCACTGGTCCCTTCATGGGATGATCTCTGATGCACTGGTCCCTTCAAGGGATGATCTTTGATGCACTGGTTCCTTCATGGGATGATCTTGCATACCTCTAATCTGAGTGCTGTGATGCACTGGTTCCTTCTTGGGAGGATCGTGCATACTTCTAATCTGAGTGCTGTGATGCACTTGTCCCTTCATGAGATGATCCCTGATGCACTGGCCCCTTCATGGGAGGATCTCTGATGCACTGGCCCTTTCATGGGAGGATCTCTGATGCACTGGCCCTTTCATGGGAGGATCTCTGATGCACTGGCCCTTTCATGGGAGGATCTCTGATGCACTGGCCCCTTCATGGGAGGATCTCTGATGCACTGGCCCCTTCATGGGAGGATCTCTGATGCACTGGCCCCTTCATGGGAGGATCTCTGATGCACTGGCCCCTTCATGGGAGGATCTCTGATGCACTGGCCCCTTCATGGGAGGATCTCTGATGCACTGGCCCCTTCATGGGAGGATCTCTGATGCACTGGCCCCTTCATGGGAGGATCTCTGATGCACTGGCCCCTTCATGGGAGGATCTCTGATGCACTGGCCCCTTCATGGGAGGATCTCTGATGCACTGGCCCCTTCATGGGAGGATCTCTGATGCACTGGCCCCTTCATGGGAGGATCTCTGATGCACTGGCCCCTTCATGGGAGGATCTCTGATTTACTGGCCCCTTCATGGGATCGCTGAGGCCCTGGCCCCTTCATGGGATGGTCTCTGATGCACTGGTCCCTTCATGGGATCGCTGAGGCCCTGGTCCCTTCATGGGATGGTCTTTGATGCACCGGTCCCTCCATGGGATGATCTTTGATGCACCGGTCCCTCCATGGGATGATCCTTGATGCACCGGTCCCTTCATGGGATGGTCTTTGATGCACTGGTCCCTTCATGGGATGATCTTTGATGCACT
This sequence comes from Triturus cristatus, assembly GCF_964204655.1. NCBI lineage: Eukaryota > Metazoa > Chordata > Amphibia > Caudata > Salamandridae > Triturus > Triturus cristatus. The sequence goes on along the minus strand of NC_140588.1, from coordinate 410,136,462 downwards.
GGTCCCTTCATGGGATAATCTTTAATGCCCTGGTCCCTTCATGGGATGATCTTGCATACCTCTAATCTGAGTTCTGTGATGCACTGGTCCCTTCATGGGATGATCTCTGATGCACTGGTCCCTTCATGGGATGATCTCTGATGCACTTGTCCCTTCATGGGATGATCTCTGATGCACTGGTCCCTACATGGGATGATCTCTGATGCACTGGTCCCTTCATGGGATGATCTCTGATGCACTGGTCCCTTCATGGGATGATCTCTGATGCACTGGTCCCTTCATGGGATGATTTCTGATGCACTGGTCCCTTCATGGGATGATCTTTGATCCACTGGTCCCTTCATGGGATGATCTTTCATGCACTGGTCCCTTCTTGGGATGATCTTGCATACCTCTAATCTGAGTGCTGTGATGCACTTGTCCCTTCATGAGATGATCCCTGATGTACTGGCCCCTTCATGGGAGGATCTCTGATGCACTGGCCCCTTCATGGGAGGATCTCTGATGCACTGGCCCCTTCATGGGAGGATCTCTGATGCACTGGCCCCTTCATGGGAGGATCTCTGATGCACTGGCCCCTTCATGGGATGGTCTTTGATGCACTGGTCCCTTCATGGGATGGTCTTTGATGCACTGGTCCCTTCATGGGATGGTCTTTGATGCACTGGTCCCTTCATGGGATGATCTTTGATCCACTGGTCCCTTCTTGGGATGATCTTTGATCCACTGGTCCCTTCATGGGACGATCTTTGATCCACTGGTCCCTTCATGGGATGATCTTTCATGCACTGGTCCCTTCATGGGATGATCTTTGATGCACTGGTCCCTTCATGGGATCATCTTTGCACTGATCCCTTCATGGGATCATCTTTGCACTGGTCCCTTCATGGGATCATCTTTGCACTGGTCCCTTCATGGGATCATCTTTGCACTGGTCCCTTCATGGGATCATCTTTGCACTGGTCCCTTCATGGGATCATCTTTGCACTGGTCCCTTCATGGGATCATCTTTGCACTGGTCCCTTCATGGGATCATCTTTGCTGCACTCGTCCCTTCATGGGATGATCTCTGATGCACTGGTCCCTTCATGGAATGATCTTTGATGCACTATTGGTCCCTTCATGGAATGATCTTTGATGCACTATTGGTCCCTTCATTGGATGATCTTTGATGCACTATTGGTCCCTTCATTGGATGATCTTTGATGCACTATTGGTCCCTTCATGGGATGACCTCTGATGCACTGGTCCCTTCATGGGATGACCTCTGATGCACTGGTCCCTTCATGGGATGATCTCTGATGCACTGGTCCCTTCATGGGATGATCTCTGATGCACTGGTCCCTCCATTGGATGATCTCTGATGCACTGGTCCCTCCATGGGATGATCTCTGATGCACTGGTCCCTCCATGGGATGATCTCTGATGCACTGGTCCCTTCATGGGATGATCTCTGATCTGGTCCCTTCATGGGATGATCTTTATTGCACTTTTCCCTTCATGGGATGATCTTTATTGCACTTTTCCCTTCATGGGATGATCTTGCATACCTCTAATCTGAGTGCTGTGATGCACTGGTCCCTTCATGGGATGATCTCTGATGCACTGGTCCCTTCATGGGATGATCTCTGATGCACTGGTCTCTTCATGGGATGATCGCTGATGCACTTGTCCCTTCATGGGATGATCTTGCATACCTCTAATCTGAGAGCTGTGATGCACTGGTCCCTTCATGGGATGGTCTTTGATGCACTGGTCCCTTCATGGGATGGTCTTTGATGCACTGGTCCCTTCATGGGATGATCTTTGATGCACTGGTCCCTTCATGGGATGATCTTGCATACCTCTAATCTGAGAGCTGTGATGCACTGGTCCCTCCATGGGATGATCTCTGATGCACTGGTCCCTTCACGGGATGATCTCTGATGCACTGGTCCCTTCACGGGATGATCTCTGATGCACTGGTCCCTTCACGGGATGATCTCTGATGCACTGGTCCCTTCACGGGATGATCTCTGATGCACTGGTCCCTTCACGGGATGATCTCTGATGCACTGGTCCCTTCATGGGATGATCTCTGCACTGGTCACTTCATGGGATGATCTTTGATGCACTGGTCTCTTCATGGGATGATCGCTGATGCACTTGTCCCTTCATGGGATGATCTTGCATACCTCTAATCTGAGAGCTGTGATGCACTGGTCCCTTCATGGGATGGTCTTTGATCCACTGGTCCCTTCATGGGATGGTCTTTGATCCACTGGTCCCTTCATGGGATGGTCTTTGATCCACTGGTCCCTTCATGGGATGGTCTTTGATCCACTGGTCCCTTCATGGGATGGTCTTTGATCCACTGGTCCCTTCATGGGATGGTCTTTGATCCACTGGTCCCTTCATGGGATGATCTTTGATCCACTGGTCCCTTCATGGGATGATCTTTGATCCACTGGTCCCTTCATGGGATGATCTTTGATCCACTGGTCCCTTCATGGGATGATCTTTGATCCACTGATCCCTTCATGGGATGATCTTTGATGCACTGGTCCCTTCATGGGATGATCTCTGATGCACTTTTCCCTTCATGGGATGATCTTGCATACCTCTAATCTGAGTCCTGTGATGCACTGGTCCCTTCATGGGATGATCTTTGATGCACTGGTCCCTTCATGGGATGATCTCTGATGCACTGGTCCCTTCATGGGAGGATCTCTGATGCACTGGCCCCTTCATGGGAGGATCTCTGATGCACTGGCCCCTTCACGGGATGATCTCTGATGCACTGGTCCCTCCATGGGATGATCTCTGATGCACAGATCCCTTCATGGGATGATCTTGCATACCTCTAATCTGAGCTGTGATGCACTGGTCCCTTCATGGGATTATCTTGCACACCTCTAATCTGAGTGCTGTGATGCACTGGTCCCTTCATGGGATGATCTCTGCACTCGTCCCTTCATGGGATGATCTTTGATGCACTGGCCCCTTCACGGGATGATCTTTGATGCACTGGCCCCTTCATGGGATGATCTCTGATGCACTGGCCCCTTCATGGGATGATCTCTGATGCACTGGTCTCTTCATGGGATGATCTCTGATGCACTGGCCCCTTCGCGGGATGATCTCTGATGCACTGGCCCCTTCGCGGGATGATCTCTGATGCACTGGCCCCTTCGCGGGATGATCTCTGATGCACTGGCCCCTTCGCGGGATGATCTCTGATGCACTGGCCCCTTCATGGGATGATCTCTGATGCACTGGCCCCTTCATGGGATGATCTCTGATGCACTGGCCCCTTCATGGGATGATCTCTGATGCACTGGTCTCTTCATGGGATGATCTCTGATGCACTGGTCCCTTCATGGGATGATCTCTGATGCACTGGCCCCTTCATGGGATGATCTCTGATGCACTGGCCCCTTCATGGCATGATCTTTGATGCACTGGTCCCTTCATGGGATGGTCTTTGCACTGGTCCCTTCATGGGATAGTCTTTGATGCACTGGTCCCTTCACGGGATGATCTTGCATACCTCTAATCTGAGTGCTGTGATGCACTGGTCTCTTCATGGGATGATATCTGATGCACTGGTCCCTTCCTGGGATGGGCTTTGATGCACTGGTCCCTTCCTGGGATGGGCTTTGATGCACTGGTCCCTTCATGGGATGGTCTTTGATGCACTGGTCCCTTCATGGGATGGTCTTTGATGCACTGGTCCCTTCATGGTATGGTCTTTGATGCACTGGTCCCTTCATGGTATGGTCTTTGATGCACTGGTCCCTTCATGGTATGGTCTTTGATGCACTGGTCCCTTCATGGTATGGTCTTTGATGCACTGGTCCCTTCATGGGATGGTCTTTGATGCACTGGTCCCTTCATGGGATGGTCTTTGATGCACTGGTCCCTTCATGGGATGGTCTTTGATGCACTGGTCCCTTCATGGGATGGTCTTTGATGCACTGGTCCCTTCATGGTATGGTCTTCGATGCACTTGTCCCTTCATGGGATGATCTTGCATATCTCTAATCTGAGTGCTGTGATGCACTGGTCTCTTCATGGGATGATCTCTGATGCACTGGTCTCTTCATGGGATGATCTCTGATGCACTTGTCCCTTCATGGGATGATCTCTGATGCACTGGTCCCTTCATGGGATGATCTCTGATGCACTGGTCCCTTCATGGGATGATCTCTGATGCACTGGTCCCTTCATGGGATGATCTCTGATGCACTGGTCCCTTCATGGGATGATCTTGATGCACTGGTCCCTTCATGGGATGATCTTTAATGCCCAGGGCCCTTCATGGGATGATCTTTGATCCACTGGTCCCTTCATGGGATGATCTCTGATGCACTGGTCCCTTCATGGGATGATCTTTGATGCACTGGTCCCTTCACGGCATGATCTTTGCATTGGTCCCTTCAAGGGATGATGTTTGATGCACTGGTCCCTCCATTGGATGATCTTTGATGCACTAATGGTCCCTTCATGGAATGATCTTTGCACTGGTCCCTTCAAGGGATGATCTTTGATGCACTGGTCCCTTCTTGGGATGATCTTTGATGCACTGGTCCCTTCTTGGGATCATCTTTGCACTGGTCCCTTCTTGGGATCATCTTTGCACTGGTCCCTTCTTGGGATCATCTTTGCACTGGTCCCTTCATGGGATCATCTTTGCACTGGTCCCTTCATGGGATCATCTTTGCACTGGTCCCTTCATGGGATCATCTTTGCACTGGTCCCTTCATGGGATCATCTTTGCACTGGTCCCTTAATGGGATCATCTTTGCACTGGTCCCTTAATGGGATCATCTTTGCACTGGTCCCTTAATGGGATCATCTTTGCACTGGTCCCTTCATGGGATCATCTTTGCACTGGTCCCTTCATGGGATCATCTTTGCACTGGTCCCTTCATGGGATCATCTTTGCACTGGTCCCTTCATGGGATCATCTTTGCACTGGTCCCTTCATGGGATCATCTTTGCACTGGTCCCTTCATGGGATCATCTTTGCACTGGTCCCTTCATGGGATCATCTTTGCACTGGTCCCTTCATGGGATCATCTTTGCACTGGTCCCTTCATGGGATCATCTTTGCACTGGTCCCTTCATGGGATCATCTTTGCACTGGTCCCTTCATGGGATCATCTTTGCACTGGTCCCTTCATGGGATCATCTTTGCACTGGTCCCTTCATGGGATCATCTTTGCACTGGTCCCTTCATGGGATCATCTTTGCACTGGTCCCTTCATGGGATCATCTTTGCACTGGTCCCTTCATGGATGATCTCTGATGCACTGGTCCCTTCATGGCTTGATCTTTGATGCACTGGTCCCTTCATGGCTTGATCTTTGCATTGGTCCCTTCAAGGGATGATGTTTGATGCACTAATGGTCCCTTCATGGGATGATCTTTGCACTGGTCCCTTCAAGGGATGATCTTTGCACTGGTTCCTTCTCGGGATGATCTTGCATACCTCTAATCTGAGTGCTGTGATGCACTGGTCCCTTCATGGGATGATCGCTGATGCACTGGTCCCTTCATGGGATGATCGCTGATGCACTGGTCCCTTCATGGGATGATCGCTGATGCACTGGTCCCTTCATGGGATGATCGCTGATGCACTGGTCCCTTCATGGGATGATCTCTGATGCTCTGGTCCCTTCATGGGATGATCTCTGATGCACTGGTCCCTTCATGGGATGATCTCTGATGCACGGGTCCCTTCATGGGATGATCTCTGATGCACTGGTCCCTTCATGGGATGATCTTTGTTGCACTGGTCCCTTCATGGGATCGCTGAGGCCCTGGTCCCTTCATGGGATGGTCTTTGATGCACTGGTCCCTTCATGGGATTATCTTGCATACCTCTAATCTGAGTGCTGTGATGCACTGGTTCCTTCTCGGGATGATCTTGCACAGCTCTCTAATCTGAGAGCTGTGATGCACTGGTCCCTTCATGGGATGATCTCTGATGCACTGGTCTCTTCATGGGATGATCTCTGATGCACTGGTCTCTTCATGGGATGATCTCTGATGCACTGGTCTCTTCATGGGATGATCTCTGATGCACTGGTCTCTTCATGGGATGATCTCTGATGCACTGGTCCCTTCATGGGATGATCTCTGATGCACTGGTCCCTTCATGGGATGATCTCTGACGCACTGATCCCTTCATGGGATGATCTTGCGTACCTCTAATCTGAGTGCTGTGATGGACTGGTCCCTTCATGGGATGATCTTTGATGCACTGGTCCCTTCATGGGATGATCTTTGATGCACTGGTCCCTTCATGGGATGATCTTTGATGCACTGGTCCCTTCTTGGGATGATCTTTGATGCACTGGTCCCTTCTTGGGATGATCTTTGATGCACTGGTCCCTTCTTGGGATGATCTTTGATGCACTGGTCCCTTCTTGGGATGATCTTTGATGCACTGGTCCCTTCTTGGGATGATCTTTGATGCACTGGTCCCTTCTTGGGATGATCTTTGATGCACTGGTCCCTTCACGGCATGATCTTTGATGCACTGGTCCCTTCACGGGATGATCTTTGATGCACTGGTCCCTTCATGGGATGATCTTTGATGCACTAATTGTCCCTTCATTGGATGATCTCTGATGCACTGGTCCCTTCACGGGATGATTTCTGATGCACTCGTCCCTTCCCAGGATGATCTTGCACAGCTCTCTAATCTGAGAGCTGCGATGCACTGGTCCCTCCATGGGATGATCTATGATGCACTGGTCCCTTCACGGGATGATCTTGCATACCTCTAATCTGAGCTGTGATGCACTTGTCCCTTCACGGGAATGATCTTTGATGAACTGGTCCCTTCACGGGATGATCTTTGATGAACTGGTCCCTTCACGGGATGATCTTTGATGCACTGGTCCCTTCACGGGATGATCTTTGATGCACTGGTCCCTTCATGGGATGATATCTGATGCACTGGTCCCTTCATGGGATGGTCTTTGATGCACTGCTCCCTTCACGGGATGATCTTGCATACCTCTAATCTGAGTGCTGTGATGCACTGGTCCCTCCATGGGATGATCTTTGATGCACTGGTCCCTTCATGGGATGATCTTTGATGCACTAATGGTCCCTTCATGGGATGGTCTTTGATGCACTGGTCCCTTCATGGGATGATCTTTGATGCACTGGTCCCTTCATGGGATGATCTTTAATGCCCTGGTCCCTTCATGGGATGATCTCTGATGCACTGGTCCCTTCATGGGATGATCTCTGATGCACTGGTCCCTTCATGGAATGATCTCTGATGCACTGGTCCCTTCATGGGATGATCTCTGCACTGGTCCCTTCATGGGATGATCTTTAATGCTCTGGTCCTTTCATGGGATGATATTTGATCCACTGGTCCCTTCTTGGGATGATCTTTGATGCACTGGTCCCTTCTTGGGATGTTCTTTTATGCACTGGTCCCTTCATGGGATGATCTTTGATGCACTGGTCCCTTCATGGGATGATCTCTGATGCACTGGTTCTTTCATGGGATCATCTCTGATGCACTGGTCCATTTATGGGATGATATCTGATGCACTGGTCCATTTATAGAATGATCTCTGAAGCACTGGTCCCTTCATGGGATGATCTTTGATGCACTGGTCCCTTCATGGGATGATGTTTGATGCACTGGTCCCTTCATGGGATGATGTTTGATGCACTGGTCCCTTCATGGGATGATGTTTGATGCACTGGTCCCTTCATGGGATGATGTTTGATCCACTGGTCCCTTCATGGGATGATATTTGATGCACTGGTCCCTTCATGGGATCATCTTTTCAGTGGTCCCTTCATGGGATGATCTCTGATGCACTGGTCCCTTCATGGGATGATCTCTGATGCACTGGTCCCTTCATGGGATGATCTTTGATGCCCTGGTCCCTTCATGGGATGATCTTTGATGCCCTGGTCCCTTCATGGGATGATCTTGCATACCTCTAATCTGAGCTGTGATGCACTGGTCCCTTCGTGGGATGATCTCTGATGCACTGGTCCCTTCATGGGATGATCTCTGATGCACTGGTCCCTTCATGGGATGATCTCTGATGCACTGGCCCCTTCATGGGATGATCTCTGATGCACTGGCCCCTTCATGGGATGATCTCTGATGCACTGGCCCCTTCATGGGATGATCTCTGATGCACTGGCCCCTTCATGGGATGATCTCTGATGCACTGGTCCCTTCATGGGATGGTCTCTGATGCACTGGTCCCTTCATGGGATGGTCTCTGATGCACTGGTCCCTTCACGGGATGATCTTTGATGCACTGCTCCCTTCACGGGATGATCTTTGATGCACTGCTCCCTTCACGGGATGATCTTTGATGCACTAATGGTCCCTTTATTGGATGATCTTTGATGCACTAATGGTCCCTTCATTGGATGATCTTTGATGCACTAATGGTCCCTTCATTGGATGATCTTTGATGCACTAATGGTCCCTTCATTGGATGATCTTTGATGCACTAATGGTCCCTTCATGGGATGATCTCTGATGCACTGGCCCCTTCATGGGATGATCTTTAATGCTCTGGTCCTTTCATGGGATGATCTTTGATGCACTGGTCACTTCACGGGATGATCTTGGATGCACCGGTCCCTTCACGGGATGATCTTTGCACTGGTTCCTTCACGGGATGAACTTGCATACCTCTAATCTTAGTGCTGTGATGCACTGGCCCCTTCATGGGATGATCTCTGATGCACTGGCCCCTTCATGGGATGATCTCTGATGCACTGGCCCCTTCATGGGATGATCTCTGATGCACTGGCCCCTTCATGGGATGATCGCTGATGCACTGGCCCCTTCATGGGATGATCTCTGATGCACTGGCCCCTTCATGGGATGATCTCTGATGCACTGGCCCCTTCATGGGATGATCTCTGATGCACTGGCCCCTTCATGGGATGATCTCTGATGCACTGGCCCCTTCATGGGATGATCTCTGATGCACTGGTCCCTTCATGGCATGATCTTTGCACTGGTCCCTTCATGGGATGATATCTGATGCACTGGTCCCTTCATGGGATGGTCTTTGATGCACTGGTCCCTTCACGGGATGATCTTGCATACCTCTAATCTGAGTTTTGTGATGCACTGGTCCCTTCATGGGATGATCTTGATGCACTGGTCCCTTCATGGGATGATCTTGATGCACTGGTCCCTTCATGGGATGATCTTTGATGCACTGGTCACTTCACGGGATGATCTTGGATGCACCGGTCCCTTCACGGGATGATCTTTGCACTGGTTCCTTCACGGGATGAACTTGCATACCTCTAATCTTAGTGCTGTGATGCACTGGTCCGTTCATGGGATGATCTTGATGCACTGGTCCTTCATGGGATGATCTTGGATGCACTGGTCCCTTCATGGGATGATCTTGGATGCACTGGTCCCTTCATGGGATGATCTTGGATGCACTGGTCCCTTCATGGGATGATCTTTGATGCACTGGTCCCTTCATGAGATGATCTTGCATACCTCTAATCTGAGTGCTGTGATGCACTGGTCCCTTCATGGGATGATCTCTGATGCACTGGTCCCTTCATGGGATGATCTCTGATGCACTGGTCACTTCATGGGATGATCTCTGATGCACTGGTCTCTTCATGGGATGATCTCTGATGCACTTGTCCCTTCATGGGATGATCTCTGATGCACTTGTCCCTTCATGGGATGATCTCTGATGCACTTGTCCCTTCATGGGATGATCTCTGATGCACTTGTCCCTTCATGGGATGATCTTTGATGCATTAATGGTCCCTTCATGGGATGATCTTTGATGCATTAATGGTCCCTTCATTGGATGATCTTTGATGCATTAATGGTCCCTTCATTGGATGATCTTTGATGCATTAATGGTCCCTTCATTGGATGATCTTTGATGCATTAATGGTCCCTTCATTGGATGATCTTTGATGCATTAATGGTCCCTTCATTGGATGATCTTTGATGCATTAATGGTCCCTTCATTGGATGATCTTTGATGCACTAATGGTCCCTTCATGGGTTGATCTTGCACAGCTCTCTAATCCGAGAGCTGTGATGCACTGGTCCCTTCATGGGATGATCTTTGATGCACTGGTCCCTTCATGGGATGGTCTTTGATGCACTGGTCCCTTCATGGGATGGTCTTTGATGCACTGGTCCCTTCATGGGATGGTCTTTAATGCCCTGGCCCCTTCATGGGATGATCTCTGATGCACTGGTCCCTTCATGGGATGATCTCTGATGCACTGGTCCCTTCATGGGATGGTCTCTGATGCACTGGTCCCTTCATGGGATGGTCTCTGATGCACTGGTCCCTTCATGGGATGGTCTCTGATGCACTGGTCCCTTCATGGGATGGTCTCTGATGCACTGGTCCCTTCATGGGATGGTCTCTGATGCACTGGTCCCTTCATGGGATGGTCTCTGATGCACTGGTCCCTTCATGGGATGGTCCCTGATGCACTGGTCCCTTCATGGGATGGTCCCTGATGCACTGGTCCCTTCATGGGATGGTCCCTGATGCACTGGTCCCTTCATGGGATGGTCCCTGATGCACTGGTCCCTTCATGGGATGGTCTCAGATGCACTGGTCCCTTCATGGGATGGGTTTAGATGCACTGGTCCCTTCATGGGATGGTCTCAGATGCACTGGTCCCTTCATGGGATGGTCTTTAATACCCTGGTCCCTTCATGGGATGATCTTGCATACCTCTAATCTGAGTAGTGGGTTTATCTTTTCATGGGGGATGATCTTTGATGCACTGGTCCCTTCATGGGATGATCTCTGACGCACTGGTCCCTTCATGGGATTGATCTCTGATGCACTGGTCCCTTCATGGGATGATCTTGCATACCTGTAATCTGAACTGATATGCACTGGTCCTTTCATGGGATCTTTGCACTGGTCCCTTCATGGGATTGCTGAGGCCCTGGTCCCTTCTTGGGATGGTCTTTGATGCACTGGTCCCCTCATGGGATGATCTTGCATACCTCTAATCTGAGTGCTGTGATGAACTGGTCCCTTCACGGGATGATCTTTGATGTACTGGTCCTTTCACGGGATGATCTTTGATGCACTGGTCCCTTCACGGGATGATCTTTGATGCACTGGTCCCTTCACGGGATGATCTTTGATGCACTGGTCCCGTCACGGGATGATCTTTGATGCACTGGTCCCGTCACGGGATGATCTTTGATGCACTGGTCCCGTCACGGGATGATCTTTGATGCACTGGTCCCGTCACGGGATGATCTTTGATGCACTGGTCCCGTCACGGGATGTTCTTTGATGCACTGGTCCCATCACAGGATGATCTTTGATGCACTGGTCCCGTCACAGGATGGTCTTTGATGCACTGGTCCCTTCACGGGATGGTCTTTGATGCACCGGTCCCTTCACGGGATGATCTTGCATACCTCTAACCTTAGTGCTGTGATGCACTGGTCCCTTCATGGGATGATCTTTGACGCACTGGTCCCTTCATGGGATGATCTTTGATGCTCTGGTCCCTTCATGGGATGATCTTTGACGCACTGGTCCCTTCATGGGATGATCTTTGACGCACTGGTCCCTTCATGGGATGATCTTTGCACTGTTTACTTCATGGGATGATCTCTGATGCCCTGGTCCCTTCATGGGATGATCTCTGATGCCCTGGTCCCTTCATGGGATGATCTCTGATGAACTGGTCCCTTCATGGGATGATCTTGGATGCCATGGTCCCTTCATGGGATGATCTTGGATGCCATGGTCCCTTCATGGGATGATCTTGGATGCCATGGTCCCTTCATGGGATGATCTTGCATGCACTGGTCCCTTCATGGGATGATCTTGGATGCACTGGTCCCTTCATGGGATGATCTTGCATGCACTGGTCCCTTCATGGGATGATCTTGCATGCACTGGTCCCTTCATGGGATGATCTTGCATGCACTGGTCCCTTCATGGGATGATCTTGCATGCACTGGTCCCTTCATGGGATGATCTTGGATGCACTGGTCCCTTCATGGGATGATCTTGATGCACTGTTTCCTTCATGGGATGATCTTGCATGCACTGGTCCCTTCTTGGGATGATCTTTGATGCACTGGTCCCTTCTTGGGATGATCTTTGATGCACTGGTCCCTTCTTGGGATCATCTTTGCACTGGTCCCTTCTTGGGATCATCTTTGCACTGGTCCTTTCTTGGGGATCATCTTTGCACTGGTCCCTTCATGGGATCATCTTTGCACTGGTCCCTTCATGGGATCATCTTTGCACTGGTCCCTTCATGGGATCATCTTTGCACTGGTCCCTTCATGGGATCATCTTTGCACTGGTCCCTTCATGGGATCATCTTTGCACTGGTCCCTTCATGGGATCATCTTTGCACTGGTCCCTTCATGGGATCATCTTTGCACTGGTCCCTTCATGGGATCATCTTTGCACTGGTCCCTTCATGGGATCATCTTTGCACTGGTCCCTTCATGGGATCATCTTTGCACTGGTCCCTTCATGGGATCATCTTTGCACTGGTCCCTTCATGGGATCATCTTTGCACTGGTCCCTTCATGGGATCATCTTTGCACTGGTCCCTTCATGGGATCATCTTTGCACTGGTCCCTTCATGGGATCATCTTTGCACTGGTCCCTTCATGGGATCATCTTTGCACTGGTCCCTTCATGGGATCATCTTTGCACTGGTCCCTTCATGGGATCATCTTTGCACTGGTCCCTTCATGGGATCATCTTTGCACTGGTCCCTTCATGGGATCATCTTTGCACTGGTCCCTTCATGGGATCATCTTTGCACTGGTCCCTTCATGGGATCATCTTTGCACTGGTCCCTTCATGGGATCATCTCTGATGCACTGGTCCCTTCATGGGATCATCTTTGCACTGGTCCCTTCATGGGATGATCTCTGATGCACTGGTCCCTTCATGGGATGATCTCTGATGCACTGGTCCCTTCATGGGATGATCTCTGATGCACTGGTCCCTTCACGGCATGATCTTTGATGCACTGGTCCCTTCACGGCATGATCTTTGCACTGGTCCCTTCATGGGATGATCTTTGATGCACTGGTCCCTTCATGGGATCGCTGAGGCCCTGGTCCCTTCTTGGGATGGTCTTTGATGCACTGGTCCCTTCATGGGATGATCTTGCGTACCTCTAATCTGAGTGCTGTGATGCACAGGTCCCTTCACGGGATGATCTTTGATGCACAGGTCCCTTCACGGGATGATCTTTGATGCACAGGTCCCTTCACGGGATGATCTTTGATGCACAGGTCCCTTCACGCGATGATCTTTGATGCACTGGTCCCTTCACGGGATGATCTTGCATACCTCTAATCTTAGTGCTGTGATATACTGGTCCCTTCATGGGATGATCTTGATGCACTGTTTCCTTCATGGGATGATCTTGCATGCCCTGGTCCCTTCATGGGATGATCTCTGATGCCCTGGTCCCTTCATGGGATGATCTCTGATGCCCTGGTCCCTTCATGGGATGATCTCTGATGCCCTGGTCCCTTCATGGGATGATCTCATGCCCTGGTCCCTTCATGGGATGATCTCTGATGCCCTGGTCCCTTCATGGGATGATCTCTGATGCCCTGGTCCCTTCATGGGATGATCTCTGATGCCCTGGTCCCTTCATGGGGTGATCTTGCATACCTCTAATCTGAGTGCTGTGATGCACGGGTCCCTTCACGGGATGATCTTTGATGCACTGGTTCCTTCACGGGATGATCTTTGATGCACTGGTTCCTTCACAGGATGATCTTGCATACCTCTAATCTGAGTGCTGTGATGCACTGGTTCCTTCTCGGGATGATCTTGCATACCTCTAATCTGAGTTCTGTGATGCACTGGTCCCTTCACGGGAGGATCTCTGATGCACTGGTCCCTTCATGGGATGATCTTTGAAGCACTGGTCCCTTCATGGGATGATCTTTGATGCACTAATGGTCCCTTCATGGGATGATCTTTGATGCACTAATGGTCCCTTCATGTGATGATCTTGCATACCTCTAATCTGAGCTGATATGCACTGGTCCTTTCATGGGATCTTTGATGTACTGGTCCCTTTATGGGATGATCTTTGGTGCACTGGTCCCTTTATGGGATGATCTTTGGTGCACTGGTCCCTTTATGGGATGATCTTTGGTGCACTGGTCCCTTCATGGGATGATATTTGATCTACGGGTCCCTTCATGGGATGATCTTTGATCTACGGGTCCCTTCATGGGATGATCTTTAATGAACTGGTCCCTTCATGGGGTGATCTTTAATGAACTGGTCCCTTCATGGGGTGATCTTTAATGAACTGGTCCCTTCATGGGGTGATCTTTAATGAACTGGTCCCTTCATGGGGTGATCTCTGATGCACTGGTCCCTTCATGGGATGATCTCTGATGCACTGGTCCCTTCATGGGATGATCTTTCATGCACTGGTCCCTTCATGGGATGATCTTTCATGCACTGGTCCCTTCATGGGATGATCTTTCATGCACTGGTCCCTTCATGGGTTGATCTTTAATTAACTGGTCCCTTCATGGGATATCCTTTGCACTGGTCCTTTCATGGGATGATCTCTGATGCCCTGGTCCCTTCATGGGATGATCTCTGATGCCCTAGTCCCTTCATGGGATGATCTCTGATGCACTGCTCTGATGCACTGGTCCCTTCATGGGATGATCTTGCATACCTCTAATCTGAGGTGTGATGCACTGGTCCCTTCATGGGATGATCTTTAATGCACTGGTCCCTTCATGGGTTGATCTTTAATGCACTGGTCCCTTTATGGGGTGATCTCTGATGCACTGGTCCCTTCATGGGATGATCTCTGATGCCCTGGTCCCTTCATGGGATGATCTCTGATGCCCTGGTCCCTTCATGGGATGATCTCTGATGCCCTGGTCTCTTCATGGGATGATCTCTGATGCACTGGTCCCTTCATGGGATGGTCTTTGATGCACTGGTCCCTTCATGGGATGGTCTTTGATGCACTGGTCCCTTCATGGGATGGTCTTTGATGCACTGGTCCCTTCATGGGATGGTCTTTGATGCACTGGTCCCTTCATGGGATGATCTTGCATACCTCTATTCTGAGTGCTGTGATGCACTGATGCCTTCATGGGATGATCTTTGTTGCACTGGTCCCTTCATGGGATGATCTTTGTTGCACTGGTCCCTTCATGGGATGATCTTTGTTGCACTGGTCCCTTCATGGGATGATCTTTGATGCACTGGTCTCTTCATGGGATTATCTTTGAAGCACTGCTCCCTTCATGGGATATCCTTTGATGCACGGGTCCTTTCATGGGATAGCCTATGATGCACTGGTCCCTTCATGGGATCATCTCTGATGCACTGGTCCCTTCATGGGATGGTCTCTGATGCACTGGTCCCTTCATGGGATGGTTTCTGATGCACTGGTCCCTTCATGGGATGGTCTCTGATGCACTGGTCCCTTAATGGGTTGATCTTTGATGCACTGGTCCTTCCCAGGATGATCTTGCACAGCTCTCTAATCTAAGAGCTGTGATGCACTGGTCCCTTCATGGGATGATCTTTGATGCACTGGTCCCTTCATGGGATGGTCTTTGATGCCCTGGTCCCTTCATGGGATAATCTTGCATACCTCTAATCTGAGTGCTGTGATGCACTGGTCCCTTCATGGGATGATCTCTGATACACTGGTCCCTTCATGGGATGATCTCTGATGCACAGGTCCCTTCATGGGATGATCTCGGATGCACTGGTCCCTTCATGGGATGGTCTCTGATGCACTGGTCCCTTCTTGGGATGGTCTCTGATGCACTGGTCCCTTCATGGGATGGTCTCTGATGCACTGGTCCCTTCATGGGATGGTTTCTGATGCACTGGTCCCTTCATGGGATGGTCTCTGATGCACTGGTCCCTTCATAGGATGGTCTTTGAAGCACTGGTCCCTTAATGGGATGATCTTTAATGCCCTGGTCCCTTCATGGGATGATCTTGCATACCTCTATTCTGAGTGCTGTGATGCACTGGTCCCTTCATGGGATGATCTCTGATGCTCTGGTCCCTTCATGGGATAATCTCTGATGCTCTGGTCCCTTCAAGGGATGATCTCTGATGCAGTGTCCCTTCAAGGGATGATCTCTGATGCAGTGTCCCTTCATGGAATGATCTCTGATGCACTGGTCCCTTCATGGGATGATCTTGCATACCTCTAATCTGAGCTGATATGCACTGGTCCTTTCATGGGATCTTTGATAAACTAGTCCCTTCATGGGATGATCCTTGATGCACTGGTCCCTTCATGGGATGATCTTGCATACCTCTAATCTGAGTGCTGTGATGCACTGTTCCCTTCATAGGATGATCTTGATGCACTGTTCCCTTCATGGGATGATCTTTGATGCACTGGTCCCTTCATGGGATGATCTTTGATGCACTGGTCCCTTCATGGGATGATCTTTGATGCACTGGTCCCTTCATGGGATGATCTTTGATGCACTGGTCCCTTCATGGGATGATCTTTGATGCACTGGTCCCTTCATGGGATGATCTTTGATGCACTGGTCCCTTCATGGGATGATCTTGCATACCTCTTATCTGAGTGGTGTTGCTCTGGTCCCTTCATGGGATGATCTTTGAATCTCTGGTCCCTTCATGGGATGATCTTTGATGCTCTGGTCCCTTCATGGGATGATCTTTGATGCTCTGGTCCCTTCATGGCATGATCTTTGATGCTCTGGTCCCTTCATGGGATGATCTTTGATGCTCTGGTCCCTTCATGGGATGATATTTGATGCACTGGTCCCTTCATGGGATATCCTTCGATGCACTGGTCCTTTCATGGGATATCCTATGATGCACTGGTCCCTTCATGGGATGATCTTGCATACCTCTAATCTGAGCTGTGATGCACTGGTCCCTTCATGGGATCATCTTTGCACTGGTCCCTTCACGGGATGATCTTTGCACTGGTACCTTCACAGGATGATCTTTGATGCACTGGTTCCTTCATTGGATGATCTTTGATGCATTAATGGTCCCTTCATTGGATGATCTTTGATGCACTAATGGTCCCTTAATGGGTTGATCTTTGATGCACTGGTCCTTCCCGGGATGATCTTGCACAGCTCTCTAATCTGAGAGCTGTGATGCGCTGGTCCCTTCATGGGATGATCTTTGCACTAATCCCTTCATGGGATGGTCTTTGATGCACTAGTCCCTTCATGGGATGATCTTTGATGCACTGGTCCCTTCATGGGATGATCTTTAATGCCCTGGTCCCTTCATGGGATGATCTTGCATACCTTTAATCTGAGTGCTGTGATGCACTGGCCCCTTCATGGGATGATCTCTGATGCACTGGCCCCTTCATGGGATGATCTCTGATGCACTGGCCCCTTCATGGGATGATCTCTGATGCACTGGCCCCTTCATGGGATGATCTCTGATGCACTGGCCCCTTCATGGGATGATCTCTGATGCACTGGCCCCTTCATGGGATGATCTCTGATGCACTGGCCCCTTCATGGGATGATCTCTGATGCACTGGCCCCTTCATGGGATGATCTCTGATGCACTGGCCCCTTCATGGGATGGTCTCTGATGCACTGCTCCCTTCATGGGATGATCTCTGATGCACTTCTCCCTTCATGGGATGATCTCTGATGCACTGCTCCCTTCATGGGATGATCTGATGCACTGCTCCCTTCATGGGATGATCTCTGATGCACTGCTCCCTTCATGGGATGATCTCTGATGCACTGCTCCCTTCATGGGATGATCTTGCATACCTCTAATCGTCGTGCTGTGATGCAATATTCCCTTCATGGGATGTTCTGTGATGCACTTGTCCCTTCATGGGATGTTCTGTGATGCACTTGTCCCTTCATGGGATGTTCTGTGCTGCACTGGTCCCTTCATGGGATGTTCTGTGCTGCACTGGTCCCTTCATGGGATGATCTGTGATGCACTGGTCCCTTCATGGGATGAGCGTTGATGCACTGGTCCCTTCATGGGATGATCTTGCTTACCTCTAATCTGAGAGATGTGATGCACTGGTCCATTCACGGGATGAACTTTGATGCACTGGTACTTTCACGGGATGATCTTTGCACTGGTCCCTTCATGGGATAATCTCTGATGCACTGCTCCCTTCATGGGATGATCTCTGATGCACTGCTCCCTTCATGGGATGAGCTCTGATGCACTGCTCCCTTCATGGGATGATCTCTGATGCACTGCTCCCTTCATGGGATGATCTTGCATACCTCTAATGAGTGCTGTGATGCACTGGTCCCTTCATGGGATGTTCTGTGATGCACTGGTCCCTTCATGGGATGTTCTGTGATGCACTGGTCCCTTCAGGGGATGTTCTGTGATGCACTGGTCCCTTCAGGGGATGATCTGTGATGCACTGGTCCCTTCAGGGGATGATCTGTGATGCACTGGTCCCTTCATGGGATGATCTGTGATGCACTGGTCCCTTCATGGGATGAAATCTGATGCACTGGTCCCTTCATGGGATGAAATCTGATGCACTGTTCCCTTCATGGTATGATCTCTGATGCACTGGTTCCTTCATGGTTTGATCTTGCATACCTCTAATCAGTGCTGTGATGCACTGGTCCGTTCATGGGATGAAATATGATGCACTGGTCCCTTCATGGGATTATCTTTGTTGCACTGGTCCCTTCATGAGACGATCTTTGTTGCACTGGTCCCTTCATGGGATAATCTTTGCACTGGTCCCTTCATGGGATAATCTTTGCACTGGTCCTTTCATGGGATGATCTTGCATACATCTAATCTTAGTGCTGTGATGCACTGGTCCCTTCATGGGATGATCTTTGATGCACTAGTCCCTTCATGGGATGATCTTTGATGCACTAGTCCCTTCATGGGATGATCTCTGCACTGCTCCCTTCATGGGATGATCTCTGATGCACTTCTGCCTTCATGGGATGATCTCTGATGCACTTCTGCCTTCATGGGACGATCTCTGATGCACTTCTGCCTTCATGGGATGATCTCTGATGCACTGCTCCCTTCATGGGATGATCTGATGCAGTGGTCCCTTCATGGGATTATCTTGCATACATCTAATCTGAGTGCTGTGATGCACTGGTCCCTTCATGGGATGTTCTGTGATGCACTGGTCCCTTCATGGGATGATCTGTGATGCACTGGTCCCTTCATGGGATGATCTGTGATGCACTGGTCCCTTCATGGGATGATCTGTGATGCACTGGTCCCTTCATGGGATAATCTGTGATGCACTGGTCCCTTCATGGGATGATCTGTGATGCACTGGTCCCTACATGGGATGATCTTCGATGCACTGGTCCCTACATTGGATGATCTTGCATACCTCTAATCTGAGCTGATATGCACTGGTCCTTACATGGGATATCTGATGCACTGGTCCCTTCATGGGATGATCTTTGATGCACTGGTCCCTTCATGGGATGATCTTTGATGCACTGGTCCCTTCATGGGATGGTCTTTGTTGTACTGGTCCCTTCATGGGATCATCACTGATGCACTGGTGCCTTCATGGGATCATCTCTGATGCACTGGTCCTTTCATGGGATCATCTCTGATGCACTGGTCCATTTATGGGATGATATCTGATGCACTGGTCCATTTATGGAATGATCTCTGAAGCACTGGTCCCTTCATGGGATGATCTCTGATGCACTGGTCCCTTCACGGGATGATCTCTGATGCACAGGTCCCTTCACGGGATGATCTCGTCCCTTCACGGTATGATCTCTGATGCACTGGTCCCTTCACGGGATGATCTCTGATGCACTGGTCCCTTCACGGGATGATCTTTGATGCACTGGTTCCTTCACGGGATGATCTTGCATACCTCTAATCTGAGTGCTGTGATGCACTGGTCCCTTCATGGGATGATCTCTGATGCACTGGTCCCTTCATGGGATGATCTCTGATGCACTGGTCCCTTCATGGGATGATCTCTGATGCACTGGTCCCTTCATGGGATGATCTCTGATGCACTGGTCCCTTCATGGGATGATCTCTGATGCACTGGTCCCTTCATGGGATGATCTCTGATGCACTGGTCCCTTCACGGGATGATCTCGTCCCTTCACGGTATGATCTCTGATGCACTGGTCTCTTCACGGGATGATCTCTGATGCACTGGCCCCTTCATGGGATGATCTCTGATGCCCTGGTCCCTTCATGGGATGATCTCTGATGCCCTGGTCCCTTCATGGGATGATCTCTGATGCTCTGTTCCCTTCATGGGATGATCTTGATGCACTGTTCCCTTCATGGGATGATCTTGATGCACTGTTCCCTTCATGGGATTATCTTGCATACCTCTAATCTTAGTGCTGTGATGCACTGGTCCGTTCATGGGATGAAATATGATGCACTGGTCTCTTCATGGGATGATCTTTGCACTGGTCCCTTCACAGGATGATCTTCGATGCATTGGTCCCTTCATGGGATGATCTTGCATACATCTAATCTTAGTGCCGTAATGCAATGGTCTATTCATCGGATGATCTTGATGCACTGGTCCCTTCATGGGATCTTTGATGCACTAGTCTCTTCATGGGATGATCTCTGATGCACTGCTCCCTTCATGGGATGATCTCTGATGCACTGCTCCCTTCATGGGATGATCTCTGATGCACTGCTCCCTTCATGGGATGATCTCTGATGCACTGCTCCCTTCATGGGATGATCTCTGATGCACTTCTCCCTTCATGGGATGATCTCTGATGCACTGCTCCCTTCATGGGATCATCTCTGATGCACTGCTCCCTTCATGGGATCATCTCTGATGCACTGGTCCCTTCATGGGATGTTCTGTGATGCACTGGTCCCATCGTGGGATGTTCTGTGATGCACTGGTCCCTTCGTGGGATGTTCTGTGATGCACTGGTCCCTTCGTGGGATGTTCTGTGATGCACTGGTCCCTTCATGGGATGATCTTCGCTGCACTGGTCCCTTCATGGGATGATCTTCGATGCACTGGTCCCTTCATGGGATGATCTTCGATGCGCTGGTCCCTTCATGGGATGATCTTTGATGCACTGGTCCCTTCATGGGATGATCTTGCATATCTCTAATCTGAGTGCTGTGATGCACTGGTCCCTTCATGGGATGATCTCTGTTGCACTGGTCCCTTCATGGGATGATCTCTGTTGCACTGGTCCCTTCATGGGATGTTCTCTGTTGCACTGGTCCCTTCATGGGATGTTCTCTGTTGCACTGGTCCCTTCATGGGATGATGTTTAATGCCCTGGTCCCTTCATGGGGTGATGTTTGATGCACTGGTCCCTTCATGGGGTGATCTGTGATGCACTGGTCCCTTCATGGGGTGATCTGTGATGCACTGGTCCCTTCTTGGGATGATCTGTGATGCACTGGTCCCTTATTGGGATGATCTTTGATGCACTGGTCCCTTCTTGGGATGATCTTTGATGCACTGGTCCCTTCTTGGGATGATCTTTGATGCACTGGTCCCTTCTTGGGATGATCTTTGATGCACTGGTCCCTTCTTGGGATGCTTTTTGATGCACTGGTCCCTTCTTGGGATGCTTTTTGATGCACTGGTCCCTTCTTGGGATGCTTTTTGATGCACTGGTCCCTTCACGGGATGATCTTTGATGCACTGGTCCCTTCACGGGATGATCTTTGATGCACTGGTCCCTTCACGGGATGATCTTTGATGCAGTGGTCCCTTCACGGGATGATCTTTGATGCACTGGTCCCTTCACGGGATGATCTTTGATGCACTGGTCCCTTCACGGGATGATCTTTGATGCACTGGTCCCTTCACGGGATGATCTTTGATGCACTGGTCCCTTCACGGGATGATCTTTGATGCACTGGTCCCTTCACGGGATGATCTTTGATGCACTGGTCCCTTCACGGGATGATCTTTGATGCACTGGTCCCTTCACGGGATGATCTTGCATACCTCTAATCTGAGTGCTGTGATGCACTATTCCCTTCATGGGATGATCTTTGGTCCCTTCATGGGATGATCTTTGGTCCCTTCATGGGATGATCTTTGGTCCCTTCATGGGATGATCTTTGGTCCCTTCATGGGATGATCTTTGGTCCCTTCATGGGATGATCTTTGGTCCCTTCATGGGATGATCTTTGGTCCCTTCATGGGATGATCTTTGGTCCCTTCATGGGATGATCTTTGGTCCCTTCATGGGATGATCTTTGGTCCCTTCATGGGATGATCTTTGATCCACTGGTCCCTTCATGGGATGATCTTTGATCCACTGGTCCCTTCATGGGATGATCTTTGATCCACTGGTCCCTTCTTGGGATGATCTTTGATGCACTGGTCCCTTCTTGGGATCATCTTTGCACTGATCCCTTCATGGGATCATCTTTGCACTGGTCTCTTCATGGGATCATCTTTGCACTCGTCCCTTTATGGGATGATCTCTGATGCACTCGTCCCTTTATGGGATGATCTCTGATGCACTCGTCCCTTTATGGGATGATCTCTGATGCACTCGTCCCTTCATGGAATGATCTTTGATGCACTGGTCCCTTCATGGAATGATCTTTGCACTGGTCCCTTCACGGGATGATCTTTGATGCACTATTGGTCCCTTCATTGGATGATCTTTGATGCACTATTGGTCCCTTCATGGGATGATCTTTGATGCACTGGTCCCTTCTTGGGATCATCTTTGCACTGATCCCTTCATGGGATCATCTTTGCACTGGTCTCTTCATGGGATCATCTTTGCACTCGTCCCTTTATGGGATGATCTCTGATGCACTCGTCCCTTTATGGGATGATCTCTGATGCACTCGTCCCTTTATGGGATGATCTCTGATGCACTCGTCCCTTTATGGGATGATCTCTGATGCACTCGTCCCTTTATGGGATGATCTCTGATGCACTCGTCCCTTCATGGAATGATCTTTGATGCACTGGTCCCTTCATGGAATGATCTTTGCACTGGTCCCTTCACGGGATGATCTTTGATGCACTATTGGTCCCTTCATTGGATGATCTTTGATGCACTATTGGTCCCTTCATGGGATGATCTCTGATGCACTGATCCCTTCATGGGGTGATCATTGATGCACTGGTCCCTTCATGGGGTAATCATTGATGCACTGGTCCCTTCATGGGGTGATCATTGATGCACTGGTCCCTTCATGGGATGATCATTGATGCACTGGTCCCTTCATGGGATGATCTCTGATGCACTGGTCCCTTCATGGGATCATCTTGCATACCTCTAATCTGAGTGGTGTTGCTCTGGTCCATCCATGGGATGATCTCTGATGCACTGGCCCCTTCATGGGATGATCTCTGATGCACTGGCCCCTTCATGGGATGATCTTTGCACTGGTCCCTTCATGGGATGATCTTGCATACCTCTAATCTGAGCTGTGATGCACTGGTCCCTTCATGGGATGATCTTGCATACTTCTAATCTGAGTGCTGTGATGCACTGGTCCCTTCATGTAATGATCTCTGATGCACTGGTCCCTTCACGGGATGATCTCTGATGCACTGGTCCCTTCACGAGATGATCTCTGATGCACTGGTCCCTTCACGGGATGATCGTGCATACTTCTAATCTGAGTGCTGTGATGCACTGGTTCCTTCTCGGGATGATCGTGCATACTTCTAATCTGAGTGCTGTGATGCACTTGTCCCTTCATGGGAGGATCCCTGATGCACTGGCCCCTTCATGGGAGGATCCCTGATGCACTGGCCCCTTCATGGGAGGATCCCTGATGCACTGGCCCCTTCATGGGAGGATCCCTGATGCACTGGCCCCTTCATGGGAGGATCCCTGATGCACTGGCCCCTTCATGGGAGGATCCCTGATGCACTGGCCCCTTCATGGGAGGATCCCTGATGCACTGGCCCCTTCATGGGAGGATCCCTGATGCACTGGCCCCTTCATGGGAGGATCCCTGATGCACTGGCCCCTTCATGGGAGGATCCCTGATGCACTGGCCCCTTCATGGGAGGATCCCTGATGCACTGGCCCCTTCATGGGAGGATCCCTGATGCACTGGCCCCTTCATGGGAGGATCCCTGATGCACTGGCCCCTTCATGGGAGGATCCCTGATGCACTGGCCCCTTCATGGGAGGATCCCTGATGCACTTGTCCCTTCATGGGATGATCTCTGATGCACTTGTCCCTTCACGGGATGATCTCTGCACTGGTCCCTTCACGGGATGATCTCTGATGCACTGGTCCCTTCACGGGATGATCTCTGATGCACTGGTCCCTTCACGGGATGATCTCTGATGCACTGGTCCCTTCACGGGATGATCTCTGATGCACTGGTCTTTAAGGGATGATCTCTGATCCACTGGTCCCTTCTTGGGATGATCTTTGATCCACTGGTCCCTTCTTGGGATGATCTTTGATCCACTGGTCCCTTCTTGGGATGATCTTTGATCCACTGGTCCCTTCTTGGGATGATCTTTCATGCCCTGGTCCCTTCTTGGGATGATCTTTGATGCACTGGTCCCTTCATGGGATCATCTTTGCACTGATCCCTTCATGGGATCATCTTTGCACTGATCCCTTCATGGGATCATCTTTGCACTGGTCCCTTCATGGGATCATCTTTGCACTGGTCCCTTCATGGGATCATCTTTGCACTGGTCCCTTCATGGGATCATCTTTGCACTGGTCCCTTCATGGGATCATCTTTGCACTCGTCCCTTCATGGGATGATCTCTGATGCACTCGTCCCTTCATGGGATGATCTCTGATGCACTGGTCCCTTCATGGGATGATCTTTGATGCACTGGTCCCTTCATGGGATGATCTTTGATGCACTGGTCCCTTCATGGGATGATCTTTGATGCACTGGTCCCTTCATGGGATGATCTTTGATGCACTGGTCCCTTCATGGGATGATCTTTGATGCACTGGTCCCTTCATGGGATGATCTTTGATCCACTGGTCCCTTCATGGGATGATCTTTGATCCACTGGTCCCTTCATGGGATGATCTTTGATCCACTGGTCCCTTCATGGGATGATCTTTGATCCACTGGTCCCTTCATGGGATGATCTTTGATCCACTGGTCCCTTCATGGGATGATCTTGCATACCTCTAATCTGAGAGCTGTGATGCACTGGTCCCTTCATGGGATGGTCTTTGATCCACTGGTCCCTTCATGGGATGGTCTTTGATCCACTGGTCCCTTCATGGGATGGTCTTTGATCCACTGGTCCCTTCATGGGATGGTCTTTGATCCACTGGTCCCTTCATGGGATGGTCTTTGATCCACTGGTCCCTTCATGGGATGGTCTTTGATCCACTGGTCCCTTCATGGGATGGTCTTTGATCCACTGGTCCCTTCATGGGATGGTCTTTGATCCACTGGTCCCTTCATGGGATGGTCTTTGATCCACTGGTCCCTTCATGGGATGGTCTTTGATCCACTGGTCCCTTCATGGGATGGTCTTTGATCCACTGGTCCCTTCATGGGATGATCTTTGATCCACTGGTCCCTTCATGGGATGATCTTTGATCCACTGGTCCCTTCATGGGATGATCTTTGATCCACTGATCCCTTCATGGGATGATCTTTGATGCACTGGTCCCTTCATGGGATAATCTTTAATGCCCTGGTCCCTTCATGGGATGATCTTGCATACCTCTAATCTGAGTTCTGTGATGCACTGGTCCCTTCATGGGATGATCTCTGATGCACTTGTCCCTTCATGGGATGATCTTTGATGCACTGGTCCCTTCATGGGATGATCTCTGATGCACTGGTCCCTTCATGGGAGGAGCTCTGATGCACTGGCCCCTTCATGGGAGGAGCTCTGATGCACTGGCCCCTTCATGGGAGGATCTCTGATGCACTGGCCCCTTCACGGGATGATCTCTGATGCACTGGTCCCTCCATGGGATGATCTCTGATGCACAGATCCCTTCATGGGATGATCTTGCACACCTCTAATCTGAGTGCTGTGATGCACTGGTCCCTTCATGGGATGATCTCTGCACTCGTCCCTTCATGGGATGATCTCTGATGCACTGGTCCCTTCATGGGATGATCTCTAATGCACTGGTCCCTTCATGGGATGATCTCTGATGCACTGGTCCCTTCATGGGATGATCTCTGATGCACTGGTCCCTTCATGGGATGATCTCTGATGCACTGGTCCCTTCATGGAATGATCTCTGATGCACTGGTCCCTTCATGGGATGATCTCTGATGCACTGGTCCCTTCATGGGATGATCTGATGCACTGGTCCCTTCATGGGATGATCTGATGCACTGGTCCCTTCATGGGATGATCTGATGCACTGGTCCCTTCATGGGATGATCTGATGCACTGGTCCCTTCATGGGATGATCTCTGATGCACTGGTCCCTTCATGGGATGATCTCTGATGCACTGGTCCCTTCATGGGATGATCTCTGATGCACTGGTCCCTTCACAGGATGATCTCTGATGCACAGGTCCCTTCACGGGATGATCTTGTCCCTTCACGGTATGATCTCTGATGCACTGGTCTCTTCACGGGATGATCTCTGATGCACTGGTCCCTTCACGGGATGATCTTTGATGCACTGGTCCCTTCACGGGATGATCTTTGATGCACTGGTTCCTTCATGGGATGATCTCTGATGCAATGGTCCCTTCATGGGATGATCTCTGATGCACTGGTCCCTTCATGGGATGATCTCTGATGCACTGGTCCCTTCATGGGATGATCTCTGATGCACTGGTCCCTTCATGGGATGATCTTGATGCACTGGTCCCTTCATGGGATCTCTGATGCACTGCTCCCTTCATGGGATGATCTCTGATGCACTGCTCCCTTCATGGGATGATCTCTGATGCACTGCTCCCTTCATGGGATCATCTCTGATGCACTGGTCCCTTCATGGGATGATCTTGCATACCTCTAATCTGAGTGCTGTGATGCACTGGTCCCTTCATGGGATGTTCTGTGATGCACTGGTCCCATCGTGGGATGTTCTGTGATGCACTGGTCCCTTCGTGGGATGTTCTGTGATGCACTGGTCCCTTCATGGGATGATCTTCGATGCATTGGTCCCTTCATGGGATGATCTTCGATGCATTGGTCCCTTCATGGGATGATCTTCGATGCACTGGTCCCTTCATGGGATGATCTTCGATGCGCTGGTCCCTTCATGGGATGATCTTTGATGCACTGGTCCCTTCATGGGATGCTCTTGCATACCTCTAATCTTTGTTCTGTGAGGCAATATTCCCTTCATGGGATGATCTTTGATGCACTGGTCCCTTCATGGGATGATCTTGCATATCTCTAATCTGAGTGCTGTGAGGCACTGGTCCCTTCATGGGATGATCTTTAATGCACTGGTCCCTTCATGGGATGATCTCTGATCCACTGGTCCCTTCATGGGATGATCACTGGTCCCTTCATGGGATGATCTTTGATCCACTGGTCCCTTCATGGGATGATCTTTGATGCACTGGTCCCTTCATGGGATCATCTTTGCACTGGTCCCTTCATGGGATCATCTTTGCACTGGTCCCTTCATGGGATCATCTTTGCACTGATCCCTTCATGGGATCATCTTTGCACTGATCCCTTCATGGGATCATCTTTGCACTGATCCCTTCATGGGATCATCTTTGCACTGATCCCTTCATGGGATCATCTTTGCACTGATCCCTTCATGGGATCATCTTTGCACTGATCCCTTCATGGGATCATCTTTGCACTGATCCCTTCATGGGATCATCTTTGCACTGATCCCTTCATGGGATCATCTTTGCACTGATCCCTTCATGGGATCATCTTTGCACTGATCCCTTCATGGGATCATCTTTGCACTGATCCCTTCATGGGATCATCTTTGCACTGGTCCCTTCATGGGATGATCTCTGATGCACTCGTCCCTTCATGGGATGATCTCTGATGCACTCGTCCCTTCATCGGATGATCTCTGATGCACTGGCCCCTTCATGGGATGATCTCTGATGCACTGGTGCCTTCATGGGATGATCTTTGATACACTGGTCCCTTCACGGGATGATCTTTGTTGCACTGGTCCCTTCATAGGATGATCTCTGATGCACTGGTCCAATCATGGGATGATCTCTGATGCACTGGTCCCTTCATGGGATGATCTTTGATGCACTGGTCCCTTCTTGGGATGAGCTTTGATGCACTGGTCCCTTCATGGCATGATCTTTGATGCACTGGTCCCTTCATGGCATGATCTTTGCACTGGTCCCTTCATGGCATGATCTTTGCACTGGTCCCTTCATGGCATGATCTTTGCACTGGTCCCTTCTTGGCATGATCCCTCATGCACTGGTCCCTTCATGGGATGGTCTTTGATGCACTGGTCCCTTCATGGGATGGTCTTTGATGCACTGGTCCCTTCATGGGATGGTCTTTGATGCACTGGTCCCTTCATGGGATGATCTGTGATGCACTGGTCCCTTCATGGGGTGATCTGTGATGCACTGGTCCCTTCATGGGGTGATCTGTGATGCACTGGTCCCTTCATGGGGTGATCTGTGATGCACTGGTCCCTTCATGGGGTGATCTGTGATGCACTGGTCCCTTCATGGGGTGATCTGTGATGCACTGGTCCCTTCATGGGGTGATCTGTGATGCACTGGTCCCTTCACGGGATAATCTTTGATGCACTGGTCCCTTCACGGGATAATCTTTGATGCACTGGTCCCTTCACGGGATGATCTTTGATGCACTGGTCCCTTCACGGGATGATCTTTGATGCACTGGTCCCTTCACGGGATGATCTTGCATACCTCTAATCTTAGTGCTGTGATGCACTATTCCCTTCATGGGATGATCTTTGGTCCCTTCATGGGATGATCTTTGGTCCCTTCATGGGATGATCTTTGGTCCCTTCATGGGATGATCTTTGGTCCCTTCATGGGATGATCTTGCATACCTCTAATCTGAGCTGTGATGCACTGGTCCCTTCATGGGATGATCTTTGATGCACTGCTCCCTTCATGGGATGATCTTGCATACCTCTTATCTTAGTGCTGTGATGCACTGGTCCCTTCATGGGATGATCTTTAATGCACTGGTCCCTTCATGGGATGATCTGATGCACTGGTCCCTTCATGGGATGATCTCTGATGCACGGGTCCCTTCATGGGATGCTCTCTGATGCACGGGTCCCTTCATGGGATGCTCTCTGATGCACGGGTCCCTTCATGGGATGCTCTCTGATGCACGGGTCCCTTCATGGTATGATCTTGATCCACGGGTCCCTTCATGGGATGATCTTGATCCACGGGTCCCTTCATGGGATGATCTTGATCCACGGGTCCCTTCATGGGATGATCTTGATCCACGGGTCCCTTCATGGGATGATCTTGATCCACTGGTCCCTTCATGGGATGATCTTGATCCACTGGTCCCTTCATGGGATGATCTTGATCCACTGGTCCCTTCATGGGATGATCTTGATCCACTGGTCCCTTCATGGGATGATCTTGATCCACTGGTCCCTTCATGGGATGATCTTGATCCACTGGTCCCTTCATGGGATGATCTTTGATCCACTGGTCCCTTCATGGGTGATCTTTGATGCACTGGTCCCTTCATGGGATGATCTTTGATGCACTGGTCCCTTCATGGGATGATCTTTGATCCACTGGTCCCTTCATGGGATGATCTTTGATCCACTGGTCCCTTCATGGGATGATCTTTGATCCACTGGTCCCTTCATGGGATGATCTTTGATCCACTGGTCCCTTCATGGGATGATCTTTGATCCACTGGTCCCTTCATGGGATGATCTTTGATCCACTGGTCCCTTCATGGGATGATCTTTCATGCACTGGTCCCTTCTTGGGATGATCTTTGCACTGGTCCCTTCATGGGATCATCTTTGCACTGGTCCCTTCATGGGATGATCTTTGATGCACTGGTCCCTTCATGGGATGATCTTGCATACCTCTAATCTTCGTGCTGTGATGCAATATTCCCTTCATGGGATGATCTTTGATGCACTGGTCCCTTCATGGGATGATCTTGCATACCTCTAATCTGAGTGCTGTGATGCACTGGTCCCTTCATGGGATGATCTTTGATGCACTGGTCCCTTCATGGGATGATCTTTGATGCACTGGTCCCTTCATGGGATGATCTTTGATGCACTGGTCCCTTCATGGGATGATCTTTGATGCACTGGTCCCTTCATGGGATGAAATCTGATGCACTGGTCCCTTCATGGGATAATCTTTGATGCACTGGTCCCTTCATGGGGTGATCTCCTATGCACTGGTCCCTTCATGGGGTGATCTCTGATGCACTGGTCCCTTCATGGGGTGATCTCTGATGCACTGGTTCCTTTCAAGGGATTATCTCTGATGCAGTGGTCCCTTCATGAGATGATCTCTGATGCACTGGCCCCTTCACGGGATGATCTCTGATGCACTGGCCCCTTCACGGGATGATCTCTGATGCACTGGCCCCTTCACGGGATGATCTCTGATGCACTGGCCCCTTCACGGGATGTTCTCTGATGCACTAATGGTCCCTTCACGGGATGTTCTCTGATGCACTAATGGTCCCTTCATGGGTTGATCTTTGATGCACTGGTCCCTTCATGGGA